>NW_027175931.1:2417961-2422762 GCF_023055335.1 Clinocottus analis | reverse complement strand
GCATGGGCACACTAATGGTGACGTAGACACACACACACACACACACACAAATGTAAAAACCAACTCATTCAAAATGCTCAAACAGAGTCATCCAGAGCAACTGACAGCTGCTCACATGTGTGCTGGAAAAGAAAAGCATTCAAGCACACAGATGGAGAGAGAGAGAGAGAGAGAGAGAGAGAGAGAGAGAGAGAGAGAGAGAGAGAGAGAGAGAGAGAGAGAGAGAGAGAGAGAGAGAGAAAGATCTCGTCGCACCATCTGAACCACAGCGGCAACACTTGCAGCAGGCGACTGTGTGTGTGTGTGTGTGTGTGTGTGTGTGTGTGTGTGTGTGTGTGTGTGCGTGTCGTCTCCCACCGGACCCAAAGCAGCACAGACACACATCCAGACATGTGCTGTGAATGAAAAGAGGAGAAGAAGAAGAAGAAGAAGAAGAGATTCACCGTCAGAATCCAAACCAGCGCGCTCGCTGTACACACACAAAAATCACCCCTCCTACTTATTCAGATCATCCCGACCTCTCACACACACACACACACACACACACACTTAAGCACACAGGTAGCACCTCAGTGCCAAAATAGCAATTACCCGTCCTGCGCTGTGAGATAGGAGCTGCTGGCCCCGGAGCAGCCGCCTGTTATTACTTATGTAAATATCGCATGGCAGTGTCTCCATCCAATTTGGAAGAGAATGACAGTGTGTGTGTTGTGTGTGTGTGTGTGTGTGTGTGTGTGTGTGGTTTATCGGCATAGGGATGCAGGTAAGAGAAGAGTGTGTGTGTGTTTGTGTTGGCTGTGTGTGCTCGTATTTCGAGTCGTTCCTGGTGGAATTGGGAGGCGGAAAGACCGCAGAGATGTGATGAAGGACATCGCGGAGGAGAGCCGCAATACATTCAGGATAGAAATGGGTTTTGTTATTGAAAAAAAAGCCCCACACACCTCTAAAAAACATTTGAAAAAGGAGCTTTTCAGTCTTTGGGGAACGGTTTCAGAGGATAAAGAGAACAAGATGATCTGCAACAACTTCTACGTGAAATGTTCACGAGCTATGTCGTACATTTCTGAGCGGTTTTCTGCATCAGTTCATACGATGTGCGAAAACAACGACTTTAGCTATGAAATGATAAAGAAGTGACAAATTAAAGCTGCTTAATGACGCTTCACAGATTGAATCCTTTGGGATACGACCCCAACTCAATGTGGAACACTGTGGAAATGACACGACCACAGGAGTCCGCGTGGCTGATTCCCCGTCGTAGCTTAGCGTGTTAGCACGCTAATCATTTTCTAGCTGGCATAAACACAAAGTACAAGTGAGGCTGAGAGTAACACTATTTGTTGTTTGTTGTTTGATGTTATCGAAAATAATGTGTTTTTAGTTTGCGACAAACCACGAGAACAGAATAACAGAGAAGGCACCGGCTCGCCGTGAAGGCGCAATCTGCAGCGTTTTTTCCCAAAAGAAAGAATCAATAAACAAAATCTGAATTGTATTCCTATTTCTTGACCGACGTGGTTCTATTTTTAGCATCCGGGCTCTGCGTCAGGCCACTCGAGACACACTGAAGCCACTTACGGCTAAAAGCAGGTGGGCTCCCATCCATCCCACCACTATACGTACGGATATACCTTCAGAGTGGAGTCCCCAGTGTCCTCCCCCACCTCCCCCCACCTCCCCCCTACATCGCCTCTCCAGTTCCCTCCTCAAAGGTTGCAGGTAAATGGGGTAATCTCCTGGCCCATCGCCCCCTCTCTCTCTCTGGATGGATGAAACTCAAGCCCCCCATCGCAGCGTTTAGATCCCCAACAAGGCCCACCTATTCCACTCTCTCTCTCTCTTTCCCCCACCTTCTCTCCCTCCCTCCCTCCCTCCCTCCCTCCCTCTCCTCCTATCTAATCACAGTCCATTAGCCGCCCCATTAAAATTCTTTTGTCCAATTTGGGAGGAATGCTACCCTCGTGGAAAAACAGAATGGAGCCACAATAGGGCCTTTTCAAATCGCGCTCGACTTTTATTACTGAGAGTCGCTGAGGAGTGCCACCCACCTCCAAGCACCGCTGTGTCTTACAGTCCCCTCCTGTGTGTGTGTCTGCGTGTGTGTGTGTGTGTGTCTTAAAGTTTGGGTTCGTGAGAGAAGAGAGTATATTGAAAATAAAACCTGTGCATTATGCTCTCGACATAGAGGGAATACAATTTAGACGACGATACAGGATGATCCAAAAAGTAAAATTGCTGCTTTGAGGTTGTAATGAAAAGTCAAACTTGCAGTTTGCTTCCACGTCTCTCTCCAAAATGTCAACACTTCATCATTTCATCCTGTTAGACGAGTGTGAAATTGTGAGATTTAGCGTGTAATGTCTTGAGTTATGGCGCCAAGATGTCTTATTTGACCACCAAAATCAAATCAGTTAATACTCTTTTAAGAAATTTGCTCATGTACTTTTCTGCGGTTTTTACAACAATGGGACAGACTGTAGCCCTTTAAACCCTAACCCCTAATCCTATTTATTGTTTGAGTTGTGTTTAAAGGTTCTGCATGTGGATTATATATTATTGTAGCCCTGATTTTTATATTTAATTTGATACCTAACATGACTTTTTTTTTTTTTTTATTTAAATTTATACCATATTTTTTTGCTTGCTTTTTACAAATCAAGACCCTCGGGCTCACAGATTAAAGTGACAGTGACCTTTGACCACCAAAATCGTATCGGTTCATCCTCGAGTCCGCGTGGACGTCCGTACCAAATTTGAAGAACTTCCGTCCAGGCGTCTCCGAGCAAACATCAAGATTCAGCCCCCTGCCTGTTGACTTTTCTTGTTCCAAAACAGGCACTTTTTTTTTACAAGGCGCCACCGAACTTTAAAAAAAAGTTTTTTAGGTTCTTTCACAGCGGAAACATCGGACCGGCTTTGGTTCGCCTTGTTCCTGCCAATCCGAGTACATTGTGATAGAGCTCAAACGCCTCCAGCCCGCTGTAACGGGGTAGATTTATTTAGACTATGAGCGATCTCTAAGGTGTCAGGCGTGAAGGGATTTCCTTGTCTAGACGGGTAACACACAGTCGTCAACTTTTCAGCAAATCCTCCAAAAAAAAAGAGAGAGACATACAGACACAACACCACGGAGAAAACGTCAGAAACAATAAGTCAAACTTAAAGTTGCCCTCCAGACATGTTTTAGTGTGCAGAAACACTCTGTGATCCATATTGTGGTAAACATGGTTTTCTTCTACAGTGACTGGAAGGACCTTCAGTCTTTCTTCCTCATTGACAAATTGAGATGCCTTCAGTAGGAATGTGTGTGTGTGGGATGTGTGTGTGTGTGTCAAGGTCAAATATTTTAGGGGAGGTAAACATAAGACACACACATTCTTGGGTGGAGGGGGATCTTTAAATGACCTTTTGCCAATAAGTTTGGCAAAAATAAGCAGAAAATGTTTCCACTACTTGTATTTAAAGGCTCCCTCTCCGCCTCCAACGTTCATTCAAATAGCACATTTGCACAGAGACTCTCATCTAATCTCATGCAAACATACGTCTCCATCGTCTAATTTTGCCTCATCAAGTTTTTTCAGATGCCAAATGCACGATCGAATTCCACCTCAAGGTTGAAAAAAAAAGTGCACTGCTGTTTCGAGCTGCGTGGATTAAAAACAGTGTATAAGAAGTGGGCGGAGTCATCGTGACCTCACCTTGTTGGTTTGTGGACTGGCGTTACGCCATCTTGGATTGAGAAGTAGAGTCACTTTCTGTAGACTTCTATACAACCAGAGGAGTCGCCCCCCTGGTGGTCAGGAGAGAGAATGCAGCTTTAACACATGAAGCATAGACTTCTATACAACCAGAGGAGTCGCCCCCTGGTGGTCAGTGGAGAGAATGCAGCTTTAACACATGAAGCATAGACTTCTATACAACCAGAGGAGTCGCCCCCTGGTGGTCAGGCGAGAGAATGCAGCTTTAACACATGAAGCATAGACTTCTATACAACCAGAGGAGTCGCCCCCTGGTGGTCAGGAGAGAGAATGCAGGTGTTAAACACTTCCACATCACTCAGCAGACAGACTACAACTCCTCACTGTATTTCATTGACACAGAATCAACATTTAAAAAAAGCCCGCTGCACATGAAACTCCTCCAACAAGCTGTTTGAATCTTCGGGCCTCATTTCATGCTCGGCTTTGCCGTCAAACCCTGCGATGATTAGAAGTCGCGGTTCAGTGAGCGTCTTCCCTCTCTGACTCTGATACAACTGTTTTCGACAGCGTGACATCTTGCAGCGTGTCGCCGTGCTTGTATTTCAGCCGCCCGTCGGTCGCGTTTTGCATCTTTACGCCGGCAACGTTTTGAGCGATTTATATATTTGACATACTCTGCATGCTCTTCTGACATGGAAGATATTATCCTCTAAAAATGCAACGTAATCTGGCCTCAATCTATGTTTCTTTTCTACACAATTATCCCTTATTCATCTGCTTTGCGTGTGTTTTACGAGTCTCTGAGTTGCACGTTAACAGTACCTAGGAGTGTCCTGAATGATGTTTCATGTCGTATAAATATTCCATCCTCTTTTATTGTCTCTGCGCGCTTGGTAAATGATGCATAACTTTGTAATTTTAATCTTATATTCTGTCCCGGGACTGCAGATGAAAAACTCTCGGCTTGTTTACAGGACTGTTTTATTAATGTGCACCGTCCCAAATGCACCAATGGAGCAAAATATGAATGCAAAAAAAATTGGTTCGTCTTTGGCTTGAGAGTCCAACGGCAGAACGTGGGAACCCCTTTAAGAAGCGGC
>NW_027175931.1:2355461-2410461 GCF_023055335.1 Clinocottus analis | reverse complement strand
AATTCATTTCAATTGCTAAAGTACAGTAACCTTTGTGTCGCTGACGATGGTACCAATCGATGTTTAGTCCGCGAGCAACTCGAAAACGAGCCGACGTTCAACTCTCTAGCCGATGAGAGGAAGATATCAACCACATTCCTGCCAAAACACAAAAATATACTCATGAATGAACTGATATTCCACATGTCCTGGTATTACTGGTGCATCTGCTTGAGCTGAGCTCCTCTATTGTGGAACCAGAAGCATTCAAGGTCCAGGAAGAAAGTTAGGGCATTTTAGCTGTCAGCGGACCTAAACCTACGGTTCACGAAATCTGCCCTAAATTCTAAAATTGAATAGAAATTTGTTCATATTTTAGTGCATATAAATGTAGCAGAATATATATATATATATATATATATATATATATATATATATATATATATATATATATATATATATATACAGACTCTGAATGCCGTTTAAT
The DNA here is from genome assembly GCF_023055335.1 of Clinocottus analis. Classification (NCBI taxonomy): domain Eukaryota; kingdom Metazoa; phylum Chordata; class Actinopteri; order Perciformes; family Cottidae; genus Clinocottus; species Clinocottus analis. The sequence goes on along the minus strand of NW_027175931.1, from coordinate 2,409,995 downwards.
GACTCGTGGCTAGTTTTCCATTAGATTCAGCTGAAAGCTTGAGGTAAACGCCTACAGGACCACATCTCCACCAGAGCATTCCCTAAAAGATAGTTATCTGAAGATAAAAAAAACTGATATACAACTGACAAACAGACAATAAAGAAGCGGTTGTGTGTGTAAGAGTGTGTGTGTGTTTGCGTCAGCATGTTTTCTCGCGCCCGCGGTCACGGATCTTCTTCAACTAGCGGACGTGCGCACATAAATCCCCGAAAGAAAAAAGAAAGTTAAACAAAAACTAAAATAAAATAAGAAACCCGGCCAACCGAAACAGCTCCGCTGCCGACGATGCAGCCAAGGTCAAAACGGCGGCGCGGCATCTCGCGTCCTTGTCACGTCGGTGTCACGGGTTAGCGCTCTGACAGCAGCGCGCCGCCGTCGCGCCTCCGTTAATGATAGCCCGACTCTCTCCCAGGGTTGAAGTCATTTACCAGCGCCGTCCTCCTGCCTCCGTCCACGGGGGTACGAAGCACAGCTGCCATCCCTCAACGCCGCGCAACCCAGAGTAGCACAGACAGGTCATATTTATCACACTAAGCCGATGGTAAATGACTCGCGCCAGAAAAACTCTCTCACACATGCGCGTACGCATGCACACTATTCCAGCGAGCGCAGGAGTCGAGGTAGTAAAATGTAAAACCAGGGGAATAACCGGCCGCTTTTTTTCCCCCAGCGAGAGTTTTATTTTCTTTAATACTGTTGCAATAAGTTGGGCCTGGAGAAAAGGCGGCTGTTTAAAAAGCTGAAAGATAAACAGCAGAGTGCACTAGATGCAGACTTTCCACAAATATGTTGCCTCTAAGCCAAATGCCGTCAACGAATATACATATTTTATCTCCTTTATTGTCTTTATTGTCAGCCATTAGCCGTAATATCTCTTTTACTAAAGGACCGGTCCTTTGTCATTTATGCATTTTGTTCTATTTTATTCATTATGTTTATCCGGAGTTTGGTGAAATTAATACCACACTGAAATGTTGCATCCTGTATAAATACAGATCAGGTATTAGTGTGATGCCGTTTGTGTTGAGTCTAGCTGAGCACAAAGGCTGGAAGCATGGTGCGAGGGTGAGGGGGAGAGTGAAGGGGTTATTGCTCTGTCAAAAGTAAAACATAACACTATAATATTAATGATGGCTTTGTTCCAATTGTGTGTGCCATTAGCGCCCAGGCAGCGAGCCAGCGCAGCACGCTGGCACGGGTGCACCTCAATGCGTCGCGGACACGATCCAGATCAGAGCTCCGGGCCAATCAGAACGCAGGAAGGGAAACCTGGTGGTTTCGCCGTGTGTGCATTGTGTTGCATTTGCAGACAGTTTCTACAGTTTCTACTCTCTCTTTCTCGCTCTCTTTTACACTCCTCGCATCGTCCCTCGAGGCCGCGTTACAGTCCCATACGTCAGTGTTTACTGTCGCCATATGGCTCTTCTTTAGAAAGCGCCCGGCTGTTTGGGTGTCAGTCACAAACCAGCCGTTGGGGACGGGCCCAGAGGCCGCTGGCAGATGACAATTACCCGCCGTTAAAAACCCATCGACAGCGACGGAACGAGAGAGAGAGATGGAGGCGGCGGTGGTAAGCAGAATGAATATTTAATGTCCGAGGGAAAGGTACGGGGAAGTATGTGCATTGTGACGCGGTATACAGACACAATGTCCTTACAAGCACCTTAAAACCTTTTAAGCACCATGAGAGTCATTTTTCCTTCTGTACCTCTTGTTCAAGTAGTCGTATGAACCCCAAATGAGTTCTAATACTTGTGTTTTTATCCAAAAGAAAATCACTTTTATACTATATTCTGGTCATAACCATGAACATCCAGCATGATTATGAGCAGAATTCACCAAAAAATGCCACCTCGAGCGTTGTGCTTCAAGGCCTAGACGTCCACATGCTAATAAGACCCCTTTTTTTTTGGAAAGATTAGGGCCTAAAGAATCAGAATCTGCAACAAAAATCACAATACAACAAAGCTTTGGCCTGTAAAGAAGGGGTTTCAGTCCAAAAACTGTGTTGTTCGGTTCTCTTGGTCAAGAGAAAGCATCCTCACCTTCTGATCAATACATGTAGATATTCATTTCCCGCACTGGATGGAAGTGTGTGTGTGTGTGTGTGTGTGTGTGCACCCTGAGGACAGCAGAGGAACAAAAGAAGCCACGTCTTCCTTGTCAAAGAGGCCGAGCATTCCTTATTGACTCGTCCCCCCCACCGAGCTGCATCTCCCAGCCTTATTTACCATCAGAAAGGGACCCCGGCGTCTTCAGTACGTCACGTTAAGTCTCACGAGCCCTCCTCCGTCGCTCACCAAACACTTTAATCACGTTTTTTTGTTTTTTGGAAGAGGGGGATTTGTCGACCCCTTCTCCACACCGCGTGCCACTAATCCTCCCCGAAGCCTGCTCGGCTTTTGTCTCCCGCTGAACCGGAGGCTTAAAAAAAAAAGAGAGCTTAGAGAGCTCGTCCTGGGGAGGCGAGATGGGCCACGGGGTCCCTCGGAGTCAGGGACTGAGGAGCGACAAATGTTCAGGTGTTTTGAAACGCTATGAACCACAGGCATGCAAAAATGTTCAGGTGTGTCTCAACTCTATGAACCAGGGACATAAGAAAATGTTCAGGTGTGTCTCAACTCTATGAACCAGGGACATAAGAAAATGTTCAGGTGTGTCTCAACTCTATGGACCGGGGGGCATGCAAAAATGTTCAGGTATTTTGCAACGATGAACCAGGGGCATAAGAAAATGTTCAGGTGTGTCTCAACTCTATGAACCAGGGGCATAAGAAAATGTTCAGGTGTTTTGCAACGCTATGAACCAGGGGCATGACATTTATGTAGAGTAAGAAAGGCCTCCGAGGGCCTTGGGTCCCTAGAAGTCAGGGACTGAGGAGCGACAAATGTTCAGGTGTTTTGAAACGCTATGAACCAGGGGCATAAGAAAATGTTCAGGTATTTTGCAACTATGAACCAGGGGCATGACATTTATGTAGAGGAAGAAACCCGAGCCTCAGAGGGCCACGAGTCCCTAGAAGTCAGGGACTGAGGAGCGACAAATGTTCAGGTGTTTCGCAACACTATGAACCAGAGGCATAAGAAAATGTTCAGGTGTGTCTCAACTCTATGAACCAGGGGCATAAGAAAATGTTCAGGTGTGTCTCAACTCTATGAACCAGGGGCATAAGAAAATGTTCAGGTGTTTTGAAACGCTATGAACCAGGGACATAAGAAAATGTTCAGGTGTTTTGCAACGCTATGAACCAGGGGCATGACATTTATGTAGGGGAAGAAACCCGAGCCTTCGAGGGACCCGTGGCCCTCGGAGTCAGGGACTGAGGAGCGACAAATGTTCAGGTGTTTTGAAACGCTATGAACCGGGGGCGTGCAAAAATGTTCAGGTGTGTCTCAACTCTATGGACCGGGGGGCATGCAAAAATGTTCAGGTATTTTGCAACTATGAACCAGGGGCATAAGAAAATGTTCAGGTATTTTGCAACGCTATGAACCAGGGGCATGACATTTATGTAGAGGAAGAAACCCGAGCCTCAGAGGGCCACGAGTCCCTAGAAGTCAGGGACTGAGGAGCGACAAATGTTCAGGTGTTTTGCAACGCTATGAACCGGGGGCGTGCAAAAATGTTCAGGTGTGTCTCAACTCTATGAACCAGGGGCATGAAATTTATGCCCCTGGGGGCCTTGGGTCCCTAGAAGTCAGGGACTGAGGAGCGACAAATGTTCAGGTGTTTTGCAACGCTATGAACCAGAGACATAAGAAAATGTTCAGGTGGGTCTCAACTCTTTGAACCAGGGGCATGAAATTTATGCCCCTGAGGGCCTTGGGTCCCTAGAAGTCAGGGACTGAGGAGCGACAAAATGTTCAGGTGTTTTGCAACGCCATGAACCGGGGGCATGAAATCGGGTGTATTTATGTAAGCGAAGCAACCCGAGCTGCACTTAGATATTCACGGAGCAGCGAGCTGCACCCGGGCGTCAGACGGAGGCTAATCAGTCTTAATTGGTTGGGTCTGATTATTATTTATTATCATTTCCTCTGAAGCCTTTATTCATCGAGCCTCTGGATACACACTCAGGAAACAGCTCCTAATTACTAATGGATGACGACGACGAAACGCCAGGGTCAGTCTGGGTGTTAGAGAGGGGAGGGAGGGGGGGGGGCTGTTTTCCTATTCATCAATTAATTAATTTCCTCCATGTTCTAATGTAATACCTCAACTTCTACTTTTAATAACTTTTACTAAGTGAATGGAGATTCAAACATTTGAAAATTCTGCTTCTGTTCTGACATCTTCTGATCTAATTCTAATTTATGATGAAAAAAAATATATATACATATTTCATTTATTTTTTAAAGCCACAAAAAAAGAAGAAAAAAAATGCTTTTTGATGAATAAAAGAATGTTCGAGACATCTCTTGACTTTGAAATCGAGCTTTCAGATGTTGTAAACTGAAACTTTAATGGTCTTCGATAGAGAAACTCAGCAAGGAAATGCAGAAAACTGCAAATGTAGATAAGATCAGTCATCAAATCTGAGGAATGCTGCTTTACTTTTCATTAGGATCGGGATGGTTCATGCTGTAACTTTACTGAATACACAATGTGCAGAGCTACATGAGCTAAATGAGCTTTGCTTAACACATGAAAGTTACATATTCGATGTCTGAAAAAGCACTTTAGTGCGATAAGGTGGCATTTAAAGTGACAGTGTGAGGGTTTCGTCTGCCTAATGCTAATCTCCAGCTCCCCCTCAAAGCTGACAACAGAGCCACCAAAGTCCAAGCCTCATTCAGAGAAAGATAGGGGGGGGGGTTGATGCTCTTTCAGGTACACCCACGGGTGGCTTAGGGACACCCCGCCGCTCTGTCATTAAACAACCCCCTCGTCCACACACACACACACCCATTAAAAGAGGTTCCAGGCAGTTGGACAGACAGGCCTGCTGGGGTGCAGGAACAGTAGGAGGACGGGGGATGTTGATTGAGGTTGTGCGTGGGTGCCTGTTCCCACCCAAGTCCCCTGCAGCTAAAAGTACACAGGCTAATTCACTGTCAGCACTCCCTCTATGCACATGTGCACAAAGAGCCACACACACACACACACACACACAGACATTTGTGTCCACCCTAAAGGTATCTTTATACCCGTTGGAAAATGGGTGTTAAACTGCCCATTGATTTGGTCTCGCTTCTCCTTCAGTGCACATCTTGATTTAGCTGCTCTGTGTGTATGTGTGTGTGTGTATGTGTGTGTGTGTGTGTGCATTCCTTTCATTCAGAGAGATAAGAGTGGCCTCCAGACATTCTTGATGCCCCCCTGCCTTGCTCTTCTTTAACCCGACTCAAAATCCATCTATCCCTTTATTTCCACTCCGCACATTCAGCCGCTTGTCGCTTCCCCCCTCCGGCCTCCCCAACGCACACAAACGGCGACTATATAGTGTGTTGCCTCTTTTGTTCTGTCTGTCTTTGTGTCTTCATCAATTTGCCCCTACCTTACAGTCGCCTTGATCCTTTGGCCCTGGAAAAACACCATTTATCAAGACCGGCTGATGTTTGCACTTCTAATTCAAACAGGAAAGTCAGACTGGGGCTGAAAAATGGCATTCCATATGGGAATGTGTGTGTATGTGTGTGTGTGTGTGTCTGTGTGTGTGTATGTGTGTTGTGGTTGTTATGTCATGATCCCATCAACCTCGCGTTCTCTCCCAATCTGACCTGTGACATAAAAACACTCAAAATCCAGCTCAGGAAGTCACACTCATGCACACATTCATGAAGTCTCAGACACTCTCTCATGCACACTGTACTGCACATAAACCCATTAACTTACACACACACACACACACATTTATACTTGTGCATTGATCCACACACACACACACACACACACACACACAGTGTCCAGGTGCAGAGTCTCCCAGTGATAAAGGCCCAGCGGGTCAGAGGGAGTCTCCTACAGGTCGCCCGGCTCCGTCTAATGGATGTGTGTGTTAACATGGGAAGTAACACGGCTGTACATCTAAACATTTAGACGTCTGTCTGCGGCGGAGAGATTGATCGCGGCGGTGCTGTCTGCCCTCTGCACTTCTTATCACGCGAGAGTTAATTAGAGCTCAGCGTGTCAGAAGGGAGGAAGGTGACGTCACGGCTCGGCTCAGCGCAGAGCGTTGAACTCATCTTGAAATGCATGGCGTCAGAAAGATGAACTACAGTCACGGCGATCTACTAATTCAACTTACAAAGGTTAGATTAAGAGGGTATGAAGGGTAAGAAGGCTACCCTAGAGGATATGCCATGTTTTCTCCACTAGAAGGCTATCCTAGAGGGCATGTCATCATGTTTTCTCCACCGGAAGACTACCCTAGAGGGTATGTCATCATGTTTTCTCCACTAGAAGGCTATCCTAGAGGGTAGTCATCATGTTTTCTCCACTAGAAGGCTATCCTAGAGGGTATGATGTCATGTTTTCTCCACTAGAAGGTTATCCTAGAGGGTATGTCATCATGTTTTCTCCACTAGAAGGTTATCCTAGAGGATATGCCATGTTTTCTCCGCTAGAAGACTATCCTAGAGGGTATGATGTCATGTTTTCTCCACTAGGAGGTTATCCTAGAGGGTAGTCATCATGTTTTCTCCACTAGAAGACTATCCTAGAGGGTAGTCATCATGTTTTCTCCACTAGAAGGTTACCCTATAGGGCATGTCATCATGTTTTCTCCACTAGAAGGCTATCCTGGAGGGCATTTAATCAAGTTTTCGCCAATAGAAGTCTATACCAGAGGGCATTTTAATCATGTTTTCTCCACTAGAAGGCTACCCAAGGGGTATTTCATCATGTTTTCGCCAATAGAGGGCTCTCGTAGGGGGCATTTAATCATGTTTTCTCTACTAGAAGGCTATCCTACAGGGCATTTTACATTTTCTCCAATAGAAAGCCATCCTAGAGGGTATTTTATCAGGCTTTCTCCACTGCAAGGCTATCGTAGGGGGCATTTCACCATGTTTTCTCCACTAGAAGGCCACCCTGAAGTGTACTTTATCACATTCTCTCAAATAGAAGGGCATCCTTATGGGCACTACATCACCTATATCACGTTTTTCTGCACTGGAAGGCCACTCTTGTTGCATTTGGTTTGAACTCGGGAGCACCAAAGGGGAGGGGCGTCGCCCCAAGTGTCCGCTTACGCAACCATTGTTTATTTGCACACACCATCCACATCGCAACCACACAAAGCCGGTCGTCAAATTGTCGAAGTTTCCCCTTTAGAGCGGCCCTAATCTTTTTCAAATACATGATGATGCAATGTGTATACCTTTTCTTAGAAAGAGAAGAAAGACAAGTGGAAGCCCTTTCTGTACAGACCGAGCTTGACTGGGCTTTGTGTATTTAAACTCCCAGGTCTTTTGTCAGCGAGCGGACTTTCATTGTTTTGACAGCGGCATTCGTATCGGTGGTTTGGTAACACTGTTCCATTGACAGTGACCTGACACCACCGAAGGGGTCAAGGGTCACCCGGCGAAGAAAGAGGATACCTGCAGGATTGGATCAGAGGAGGAAAAGAAGTGAGAGGTGGCCTCTTTGGTTTTTCAGCGAGGCTTTGTGGGCTACATTTGTCTCAGTGTTGCAGTGTGTAAGGAGCACTTTCCTCCCCCAGACATAATTTCCTAAATTACCACCAAATAACCAGCCTAGTGGGTGTGTGTGTGGGGGGGGAATAGCATTAGCTTAAGATGTGTGTCAGTGTTTTTACCAGTTCCAGTTTTACAAGTTCTTTTTTTTTCCACATGCGAGACTTAGAAATGTCTGGAATGCTTGCGATAAACGACTTTTGTCAGCGCACCAAGTGCAAAATTATGGTAAGGCGTTCGCTAACCGCGAGCCGCTAGCCGCGCCGCGAGCGGTTTAACGAGGGTTCGCACACGCACACGGAGAGCGAGAAACCTTTCCTTTCATGTCGTGGACTCTTAAGCCCCGTCACACGCTAAGCTGCACCTGTGAATCCGCGGCTGTTCGCCCGATGAGCCGATAAAGTAAATATGTTCTGCATCTTATCCTCCCTCGGCGAGAAAGAGAGAGAGCAACTGTGAATCGCCTAAATCCCCCCGGCTCTGTCGCCCTTTCACCTCCGGCCTCCCACGGGACACCAAGCCCTGCTCTAACCAACTGGACGCTGGTGAGTCTGAGGCCGATATGGGATATTTAGTTGAGCCCTCTGTGAATGAATGAGGGAAGCGGAGGGGAGCATCGCTCCGGTCGTCAATAGTTAGCGCGGCGTCTGTATTATCAGCCATTGATTATGTGCAAGTCTTCCTCTGAGGGCCGGAGCCAACTCTTGTTCCGCTTGCCCGTTGAATTACAGATCAATAGAGATGGTTTGATGAATCCGCCCCCACTTGGGATGGAACCAAATCTGGATTATATGTCCTAATTCCCCTTGATGTAGTGGTACATCTAACTTTTTATGAGCTCCTTTTTTTCCTCCTTCTTCTTCTTTACATCCTGCAGTGCTGTTTCACTTCATTCTTGGCAGGATTGCGAACGGACCGCCGTAAAAAGAGACGTTAAAAAAAACCTGTAAATTACAGTTTAAGACGTAATGTTTATAAATAAATAATTAGCAAAGCATCGTGGGAGGAAGGAAGAGGGGGGGGGGGGCAAGTGGGGTGACTGCAATATTTATGATGCTGGTAAAAAAAAAAAAAAAATTAAATAAACGTGTGAAATATCACCGTGCTGGCGTGCGAGCGGCCAACTCATTTGGCTAAGTGATCAGCTGAAGATGAAATAGTGCGGCGCAGGTTTGGGAGTCGGACCCCCGCGCCAGGGGCCCGTGCCGCCCGCCGGTTTACCCACAATGCCCGTCGTTGATTGGGGCACGCCCATCGCCCTTCATTACATTATAGCACGTGAACCATAGGGCCAATTAGAAAGATTAAAATATTCTTTTAAAGCGCCCGCAGCAATCGCTCTTTTTCAGGTTTAAGCAGAATCAGGTTGACCAGGGGCGCGAAAAATGCCTCATTAAAGCGTGATGACATTAAGCTCCGGAAACGGTTCAGGTGTCATCGGTGTCACAGTTCAGGTGTCATAGAAAGATTTGAATCATTTTTAAAAAGCGCCCGTGGCAAGCCCTCTTCTCCAGGTTTAAGCAAAATCTGCTTGACCACGGGCGCAAATTGTCCTCATTAAAGCTCCCGGATGCCTCCGGAAACAGTTCAGGTGTCATGGACGCCCCTCTCCTCCTCCTCACATGGCCCCAAAGCATGTCAATGCAATCATCCAAATGACCAAGGTAACCTTTAACACCGGCGCCATCATGGTGCCCGGCGTCCCATTGGTACACTGCGTCGCTGGTAGTTACATATTTAAATTCTGCTCGACCCCTTTAAACGCATAAAGAAGCTACAAATAGAGACATTTGCATTTGGTGTGTGTGTTTTTTTTAAGAGGAAACAGGAAATGGGCAAAAGCATCCTCCTCTTGCGGGCACAAATGTAAACACATCCCAATCCTTTCTCCTGCGGGGACGCTCCAAAGAGAATAATTTCAATCTTTTATTCATGCCGTTTAATGTAACCCCGTTAATCTGGGTGGGAGCCCAGGGGGCCTCTAATCCGGGAGTGCCAGCCGCCTGTACGGCGCTCTGAGTACATGAGCCCCTATTGTGGCTCCAATCAATCACACTCTCATTACACCATGCACTATAAATGCCAAGGCATGCCAACAGCCGTGCCCGAGGCCCCCCCCCCTTAGCTCTGCCATGTTTCTTGCCAGTGTGTGGGCTATACTGCCGCGTCAGTCTGTCCCGAGCGTGCCAGCCAGCGCTGCATTGTTTCACGGTGCATGGCCGTCCGTCTGATGCTGTGCAGCGGCGGCGGCGGCGGCGGTGCTTTCAGGGGCCGTACGAGCCCTCTGGTGACGCTCGCGTCGGCTCCAACCACCTGCGATTTCTCGTTCTTATTCAGCGCACATTGGAGCGATTTGGTTGTTGTCCGATTCCGGAGCGATCGAGGTCTTGTTTCCACAAAAACGGCGACGCTTTCACCTCCCGCAGCTGTTTCAATCTGCCCTGTGATGAGCTTTAACCCCTTCACCGCTGAGCGAGAGTCACTGCCCCTAAACCTTTATTTTTTTTTAATATCCTTAAGATTTTAAACTTTGATGCAAATGAACACATTTTGTTTTGTCTCTATTGCTGATTGCCAACTCGTGCACCTTACACGTCGCTCTCGCCGTACATATATGCACAGATGACACACAATACACAAGATTAATATAAAGAAGACAACGCAGAAACTAAGCAGTAACATTTAACTATGTACACTATACATATACATTGAATAAGTTATATGAACAAAAGAACAATGACAATGGACATTGAAGTTGGGATATTAGTGCAGAAAGGTGTTTCCCAAACATTTTTCAGGTCAAGGAACCCAAAACCGACACAAATTAGACCCCATTTAACACGATTTGGGCTTCTTTTTCAAAATTATTTCAAAGAAACTGTATGAAACCCATAATACAGACTAAAATACAGTTTGTCCATACTGTCACTAATGGATGGAATTATTTTGAAAATAAATGGTTCCTCTTTTTTCCCCCTGGAAGCTCCTCAAGGTCCTCTGGGCGATCCCAGTACCGTACCTTGAACCCCACTGGTTGAGCTGCTGTTAACAGAAGGTGTAATGAAGGTGTTTTGCATTAGCGGTTCATCGCAGGGACAGAAACGAGCTCCACCTAAAAGCCGAGACGAGATTAGAGGAATAAAAGCAACAATGTCGGCCACTCTGTTTAAGTGCCGCGCACAAAGCTCCATCATGTGTTTGAGATTCATGTCTCTGTCCGGTAATGGTCCGCTTTTGGCACGATTGTATAAAAAGCGTTATATATGATTCCCTAAAAACATAAAAACCGACGTTTCGCTCCCTTCTAAATGTCCCTGAAAGATGCGGCAGGTTTAATAAAAGCATAAGTCTCCAACAATATATTGTCATAACTATCGGATCCGTGTGCAATTCATCTGGAGGAACGAGGCGTTCAGGAACGCGGCCGTCTGCACCCGTCGAGGCTTAAAATAGAAAAATGGAAAGTGGGAGAATGTGCAGCGTGCTAATGTAATAGCTTGTGCGTATGGTTTATTGCAGCAAAGTTAATGGTGCACCTCAATGACAAACAATTTAAAACAGGAAAGAGTCCATTTGGGAGGTTAAGATCAATGAGGGACACTGGAAGAAAAAAAACTTCCCCTCAAAAGCTATAACCTCCGACAATCGATACCATTAACACAATTACTGTTTCCTTTTTTCCACATTACAGCGTTGCACTTCTTTCCTCTTCGGCCTCCGACCACAAAGGGAATGAGGTCTCTGAAGCTCATCTCCTCCAGCGTCGGCCTTCTCCTTCTCCGGTCTCCTGGAGCTTGTCGCCCCCTGGAGGCCACTTTGGTTACTTCACACGCTGACAAAAATACATAAAAAGCTTTATTAATGAGAAGTTATAATGACACTACTGAGTTGGCACATAGTTGTAGTAAAGCAGCTGGGCGGGTTGTAAAGGAGCTTCTGGACTTTTTGACCATTTTCTTATGAAAGATGGTCGTTTATTTGTTTATTTTCATCGTGTTGCTGGAGTGTCACTCCAAAATCTCCCAAAGGTGTTGAGCAGGGACGAACATGTGATGTGATTTACTTTGTGTATGTATTTATATGGCTGTAAAAAAGATAATTGGAACAAAAAGTATTCATATTTATTGTATTTTGTGATTGCACAAATAACAATGATTACATAATTATTTCCTCAAGCAAAAAAAATGGGATAAAAAAATAGAAACAAAAACAAGATGTTGAAATAAAGGAAACAAAATAATAAAAAAAAGCTAATTTAAGTACATATTATGTATATACATATATACACATATACATGCATATACACATGGACACTAGGGCTGCGACAATTATCAATATCAATACATTTTCTTGATTAATTGATTCAATGGTTTTGCCAAGTTCAAGATAAAATAAGACCAACATTTCTTTGTTGTTTATGGGGCGTTCAGAGGTTTTACAATTTGTTATGTGGTCAAAGTACAAAAACACACATAAAAGTAGAAGAGAAGAATCACAATACGAACGTGAAAGTTTCCCCGCAAACCAATTAAGCCCGTTGGGGACTAATTGGCTCAGACCAAGCCTCTATAGCTCAGTCTCTCCACCCCAGAATATGTGCATTAAACATATTATATTATTGTGCCAACCCCCAAAGATAACCCTCAAGTCTCATATATACCTGGTATAAATAACGTAACTCATAACATTCATCATTTATTTAACAAAAGGCAGCAGTAATCCCGTCACTTCCCCTCCTCCGCTTCCTCCACTTAGTTCCAACAGGAACTATCAGTGGGTGCTCCGGCACCCGGGGGGACTCTTTTGCCCGAACACGCTGGGAAAGAGGGGACAGGTAGAGGTAAGTTTCTGCATGCAATATGTATATCAATGATATTGGCACTGACGTCACAATATAAATATGTACAAATGTGCAGAAAGGATCAAAGTAATGTGCAATGTACGCATCTACAGTCCCAAATATTAACATTAATGTGACGCTTATGGAGAAAATTGCAGGAGTCAAGTTGAGGAAGATAAAAGTATGCATGGACTCGACGCCATGGAAGATGTTTATTTTAGGAGACGCAGAAAATAGACCTGAAAAAAATCTCTTTAAATCATTTAGTGGCGTTTCTTCTTTTGTATGGAAGCAGAACTCCGCCATTTTCTTTCTCCCATTTGTTTAAATGCTGTATTTTACTGAAAATCTGGAGAACACTCAGCCCATGGGTCATGACTTTAAAGTGTTTCCACACACCACATTATTGGAAACTAATATATTTGAATGTTTTTTTTAATAACTTTAGTGGGTAAAAATATAATTGACTGTTGAAAAGTACGTAATCTTTTCAGATAGTTTGAACAAAATAGGACTTTTTTTTTGTAATATCTAACTTTTTTACCCAATTAATTGGTGTACAGCAAAACGTCCCAATCAGGTTAGCATTAGCGGCCCGTTAGCTCGGCTGACAGAGGACCAGGGGCCCCGTTTATGAGCAAAATGAAGCGTCTGCAGCACAATGCAGAGCGTGAGGCCCCTGAGCCGGTTGTAGAGCACCAGAGGCCCCTGAGCTTTTCCCCCTGGAGTTTTAGTCCAGATTGACCTTCCAACAGTGGCACAGATTATTAGGATGCGTGCGCTAAAAGCAAGTTTAAAACCGCTTTGCTGCTGGCGTAGAGGGCTGCTGTGGGACGAAACTGTTTTATCATTTCAATTTAGCGGTTTCACCCCTCGCATTGTGTTTAGCCTCAGCGGGGGAGGGGGGGGAGGAGGGGAAGTGCCTTGCCGAGGGGGGAAATCAGTCCGATTCCAATATTTCTATCGTTCAGCGTGAGACCGGCCGAGGTACCGAGGGTGCAGACAATGTCAGCGCCGTTGTATTGGCAGCATCCCGCGAGCTCGCCGAAGTCTAAGCCGAGGCTTTAATGGGTTTTTCGCTCGATAACAATGGAGAGGCGGAGAGCGCCGTGAAGACAGATCCAGCCAATCCTTTCTGAATCTTAATGAGGACGGATGCGTTTCAACACGAGCGTAAGTCCGCTTTCTCTCCCCGCTGCTGCCAATCAAACGAGTTGCAGTCAGTTGTGGGGTTTTTTTTGCAGAGGAGTTTGGGAACGCAGCCCGGAGCGGTTACGGTTACAGTGTGCGTTCGCTGCACGAGGCCGTGGAGCAGGAGGAAAAAAAAACCTTTTTTTTTTTCTAATTACAGTCGCCGAAGAGGAAAATATGTCCCAAACGAGTCCACCGCTGAAATGCAAGCCAGGAGCAGCCGCAGCGTCCACCAACAACCAAAACAATGCACGTTGTTCCCTCACGCTGCGGACGACGGGCCGCCGCCGATCAATCGCTGCGATGCATTGTGGGTAAACTCAGACTCAACACACCCTTTTTATCATTATTCACTTTGCCAAGGCTCAAACAGCTTGTGTGTACACTCAGGACATGCACCTCAGTGGTTATGACATGTGGCATGTAAAATACATATATATACACACATCTGTGTATATATAGTACATGAAGAGGGTACTTGTACAGGCAAGCAGGTGGTGTGATGCTGCATTGCGTGGTCTTGTATGAAATGGGGTCAGTGGGTCGAGAAGGCTCACGCTGACAGGAGTCATAAAACATATATAGATTTTATTTATTATCTTCAGACCTTTAGAGGTCGAGTCAGTTTACAACTTCCAACGGGCAATAAAACAAAACTTTCACACAGATTACAGCAGAGAATCCAAAGTATTCAAGCTGGGTTCAAACTGTGGAAAGATTTATTTTTTTAAGTAAAAGGGAAAGATGAATAATATTGCCGTGTTTTTCTATTCAAGGGTCCTTAGCATGGAAAAAGTTCCCATGATGCTGTTCTGTATTTTTATGGAAAACAGGTCGACGCTACTGGTCAGTGCTAGTTTGTGAGCTAGCCTCTCCCACCACCCTCACAGCGCTAGATAGCACTGCTAGATTACGCTGTTAGCCTGTGCTGTTAGCTTGCGCTATTAGCTTGCGCTGTTCCTTCGTGAGCTAGCGCTGTCGCTCTGTTCTCACCGCTGTGGTGGCGGTGTCGCAGGCTAATCCACCAGGACGTTATGGGCATTGTAGCATCTGTTGTCCTTTATGCTGCTACATCCCTAGCTAGCTCGCGCTGCTAGCTCACAAGCTAGCGCTGTGGCGGTAAAGGCTAGCTTGCGTTGACAGCTCGCAACTTGTAGCGCAGACCTGTTTTCCTTCGCGCCTCCTTCGATCAGCATGGGGATTTTTTTTAAATTTCTTTTTAGCTAATAAACACTAGACAATGAACAATATTATGTAATAATTGAAGTTGTGTAAAATAAAAATAAAATGTGTTCACCCTTGCTGGAACGTAGTTTATTCTCTGAGCTTCATGGTTCCCTTCTGAATTCTCACAAATAGACAATTTGACCTCAGCCTTTTGTCTTTTACATTTAATATGTACTATAATATATACCAACAATTAAAATACATTAATATATATAGAGAGAGAAATCTGTTCCCCCTGTGTTTCCGATTCAAAATGTCCTCCACCTCGTCCCAGTCAGCCGTATGAGACTCGATCCCCAGTGTTTGTGTTTCCACAGCAAATTGCCTCATCTGTTAAAAATGGCCGTGTGATGCATCTGGAGGGATGAAACATTTATCGCAGGACGATTTTTCATTACGGCGAAGGAGAGAGCCTCCATCAATATTTCAACGGCCCGGCCGGTGTGTCCGTGTGGGCCAACACACGTATGTGTGTGTGTTTCAGAAGAACCAAATGTCCTCACAAGAACAGATAAACTCCACCAGGGAGAGCACAATACGGCAGCTCTCACCTCCTCAAAGGGCTGCAGGTTGAATCCGGACTTTAGATTCAGCTACAGATTTGATTTAACCACCAAAAAATAAACCTTCAGTTCAAGGAAACCATCCAGAGGGCTGCAGGTGTGTGTTCTTCTTCATCCAGCTGATTTATAATCCACCATTTCCCTCGTATTACATATGCATGTGTGTGTTTGAACGCCGCCTCTCCGCCCTGCCGTCCCTTTCTCTCTCCGTCCGGACGCCTCTCCTTCGAGCTGTCACACTTTTTTTCAGAGTTCGCGGAGACGGTTTTAGTCGCTGACATCAAATATTCATGGAGGGAGAGCGACGAGAGAGACGGGAGAAAGAAGGGAGAAAGAAGGGAGAGACCTCCATCCCTCTCTTTCGATGCCCCTCAAATCTTCCCAGAATAACTTCCTGTTTGTTCTTGTTTTTTCCTCCTGGTTTGGTCTCCACCACCAGATTTGTAAGCCGTTTCATGCATCCAACACCTTCTTTGACGTGACTTGCTTTTGTACTTTTTGCACACGTTTAAAAGAGATATGAAAGTGTAGATTCGCGGTTACACAAAGCGAATAATAACCTGTGGAGCTGAAGGCTCAGGTAGAAAGTCCACACAAAGTCACTTTATCCATTTTTATGTGAAAATATTGAGTGCAGCTTTAAAAATGTAAAAGACACATTACCCAGAAGGCCTTTCATAATGTATACGCATTACTTATTGCATTAATATTACTCTGGCATTAATGCAAAAGCACTATTCAAATGTTGTAGCTGGTTAAGGTGGAGACTTTTTTTAATTAGCATCGTCGTTGATGATAAAATGTTGTGTCAAATATTAATATTTAAAGAAGTTTTAAAATAAACGTGCAGTAAAAAGAAGTGAAATTAAAATACTTATCGTAGAAGTACCTTAAAAGTAGTTTTGTTCCTCTTCACATGGACTCCATCATACAGAGTTGTGTATTAATCTCCTGTTGTGTAACTGCAATCTTCTTCCAGTGACTCTCAGTGAGTTCATCTTGTCTTTGTATTTTCTCTGTATGGCTGGATTTACCTGTTAATGGGCCCCGGGGCCCATATGTACTGTTGGGTCCCTGTTGGCCCCCCAACCTCCCACCATCTATTTCTCTCTGCACACTGTGTGCGTGGCTCGTGCCCATTAAGCAAAGTGCTTACTATTACTTTACATGGCAGGTTTATTATGCGCCCGGAGACGCTGCCGCACCTGTCCGGGTTCCACGTTGCTCAAATATAGACGACGTGTAAGTATGAATTCAAAATAAAGACGCTTTTAAGACCTGATTGTGTCGCGGGGTGAAGCTGAGCCGCAACATCTGACATCAAGATAATATTTCCTTTTTGTTTGTACTTTTTATTTTAACAGGTATGTTCATGTGATTGTTGTGAAGCATCCCAGCATGCTTCACTCCTACGTTCTTTCAGCTTCAATTAACCCGAGAACACTATCGTAGGGGGATTTTACCTGTGAGATTGTGGTAATGTTCATTGTGTTGCTTTTGTTGGTTTGTTAGTGGAGGTAGGCGTGTCTTACTGAAGGTAGGCGTGTCTTACTGAATGTGGGCGTGTCTTACTGAAGGTAGGCGTGTCTTACTGAATGTGGGCGTGTCTTACTGAAGGTAAGTGTGTCTTATTGAAGGTAAGTGTGTCTTATTGAAGGTAAGTGTGTCTTATTGAAGGTAAGTGTGTCTTTTTGAAGGTAAGTGTGTCTTATTGAAGGTCGGCGTGTCTTATTGAAGGTAAGTGTGTCTTTTTCAAGGTAAGTGTGTCTTTTTCAAGGTAAGTGTGTCTTTTTCAAGGTAAGTGTGTCTTTTTCAAGGTAGGTGTGTCTTTTTCAAGGTAAGTGTGTCTTTTTCAAGGTAGGTGTGTCTTATTGGAAGTAGGCGTGTCTTATTGAAGGTATACATTTCTTAATGAAGGTAGTTGTTTCTTTTTTAAAAAAAATAGGAGTACTGCAATTTGCATTGTATTTTATATATTTTGGTGAGAAGTACTTTTTATCAGGTACATTATATCAGGTAAAATATACCCGACATTAGCGATGGAGTGACTATTTGTAACGTCAGTGTTCTGGGGTCCGTGAAACCATCACATGCATATCGTGTTTGAACTGCTCCTTTATTTTCTTACCCCCTCTGCAACATGCACATGAGGGAAAACAGGCTGTGTGGGTCGCCGCGGTGTGTTAACCGCATGTGAAGTGTGACCCGTACACACACACACACACACCTACACTGGTTTAGAGGGTGTGTGGGTGCCGATGTGAAACCTGAGGGGCGCTAAACATGTGGGAAGTGGCAGCGACGGGACTAGAGAGGACATGATGTGGGGGTTAAACACACTGAGGTAATGGAGGGATGAGGAGGCAGAGAGGTGACGCGAGGGCGGATGAATATTTCATCTGGAGGTTGGAGGGGTTTGGCAAAGTAGCCGAGGGCCGTCCCAGAAGCCCTCGTGACGAGTGCTGCTGTAAAAATATTTACCTTAAACTCAGCACATGAGCAGCAGGCAGAGAGAGGGGAGGGATCTGGTGTCCTTCCTTCCTTCCTTCCTTCCTTCTCCCTCGGCCGTTTGCCTTCCTTCTACCCGGCTCCCCGTCAGATAAAGTGGGTCAGCATTACACACCAGTACAGCGCGCCGGAGGAGAGGATTTAAGCGGCGAGAGAGATGGATGGGGAAGATGGGAAGAGGTAAGAGAGTGAAGTGTATACACATTGAGGATGAACAGGGGAAGAGAGGTCGACGCGAGGAGAGGGAGCGCAGATGGAGCGAGGAGAAGGCAATGATTTATTCATCTTTATTTTTTTTCGGCGGGCCGCGAGCATCACGGATCTGATTGGCTGAAGGCACATGAGAGGCTCCACATGACGGGGAGGCGGCCATCGCCCTCCAACACCCTCAAACCTCCTCCTCGTTGGTTTCCTCCTTTAGATCCCCGGGGTTTTTTTCTCCGAGCGACCTCTGATGCAAACACACGCGTCCACGCCGCGTCGCAATATTCAAACACCAGAGGGCGCTGCAGTGAATCGTGCAATATTCGCATTTTCCTTGTTTCCAGGCGTTGTAGTCGAACAAATTACTCCCAGAGATTAAATCCGATTGATCTCAAATTTGGGCGATGTGATGTTGAGACCTTTTGCGAGGAAAAGTTGTAAAAAGATTTAAAAAATATGGAGCTGTGTGATCGCAGAGCAGCGGCAAAGAAACACCCTCTCCCATGAAAATGTAAGTTGTTTTAACTCGGCTGTACTTTATGTAATCTGCTCCATATTTCTCACATAGTCCAGATAGAAACGCTGTGGATAGAAAAGTGTGAAGACAATTTGAATCCAATGGCAAATGTTTGAAGGGCAAAGCCTTTGATGTTGTTTACGAGTGTCAGAAGAGGAAGAGAGAGAGGAAGAGAGAGAGGAAGAGGAGGTAGTTTGATCCAGAGTAAAGTCAGATCAACTCAGCGTCGCCCAAATCTGAAATATTTAAAATCGCGTGAATAATTCTTAACGCTTTTGTTGTGAACGCAGCATTAGATTATGTTATCATTTATCTTGCTGAAATGTTTTTTGAAGGTAATTAAATTCTCATCCTTCGTAATAATTGCAGGTCAAACACTCGGTTCATCGATGATTTTTGCAAAAAAAAAAGACTCCAGAAAGACATTTAGTTCAGTCGGTCTGGTTCCTGCTCCTCGTCTGTTCACCACGGCGTCTCCTCTTCCTCTTCCTCTTCCTCTTGAAGCGTCTGCCAAGACGACTCCAGCTCATCTCACCCTGACGTGCACCCGTGGGTGCTGGACCTGAGGCCATGCAAACGCACCTCGGCCCCCGCAGCCTGGATGAAAACATCAGGCTTTTTCTTAAGCATTTTATAAAAAAAAAATAAACAAGAAATAAAATTAAACTACAAAGCAATTTTTTTTTTTTTTTTTCAAGTCCGGCGCGACGCCGACATCAAACGTTTGGCAGCCGGTTCGTCAGCCGGCTGCTGCAGATGGACTGAAAAGATGTAATGAGAAGCAGGAAGAGCATCAGCAGTCTGGGCAGGAGACAAACACTCAAAAACACACACACACCTGCACGTAGACACACACACACACACACACACACACACACACACACACACACACACAGACAAATACTCAAATCCAGACACAAACAAACACCTCCTCACACAGAGAGACATAAACACACACTAACAAACAAACACACCAAGATGGTGGATTCATGACGGCTCACTTTATCCGACAGACATATTTTACACACACACACACACACACACACACACACACACACACACCCTCCGTCGTGCACTCCATGTCAAACTTAATAACAGCAGGAGCATCTCCTTGCGTCATGGCTGAAGCTTCTGGCTACAAACTTCTCTCTCTGGGCCACAAACTTCTCTCTCTGGGCTACAAGCTTCTCTCTCTGGGCTACAAGCTTCTCTCTCTGGGCTACAAGCTTCTCTCTCTGGGCTACAAGCTTCTCTCTCTGGGCTACAAGCTTCTCTTTGTGGGCTACAAGCTTCTCTCTCTGAGCTACAAGCTTCTCTCTCTGGGCTACAGACTTCTCTCTCTGGGCTACAAGCTTCTCTCTCTGGGCTACAAGCTTCTCTTTGTGCGCTACAAGCTTCTCTTTGTGGGCTACAAGCTTCACTCTCTGGGCTACAAGCTTCTCTCTCTAGGCTACAAGCTTCTCTCTCTGGGCTACAAGCTTCTCTCTCTGGGCTACAATCTTCTCTCTCTGGGCTACAAGCTTCTCTCTCTGAGCTACAAGCTTCTCTCTCTGGGCTACAAGCTTCTCTCTCTGGGCTACAAGCTTCTCTATGTGGGCTACAAGCTTCTCTCTCTGGGATACAAGCTTCTCTCTCTGGGCTACAAGCTTCTCTCTCTGGGCTACAAGCTTCTCTCTCTGGGCTACAAGCTTCTCTCTCTGGGATACAAGCTTCTCTCTCTGGGCTACAAGCTTCTCTCTCTGGGCTACAAGCTTCTCTATGTGGGCTACAAGCTTCTCTCTCTGGGCTACAAGCTTCTCTCTCTGGGATACAAGCTTCTCTCTCTGGGCTACAAGCTTCTCTATGTGGGCTACAAGCTTCTCTCTCTGGGCTACAAGCTTCTCTCTCTGGGCTACAAGCTTCTCTCTCTGGGCTACAAGCTTCTCTCTCTGGGCTACAAGCTTCTCTATGTGGGCTACAAGCTTCTCTCTCTGGGCTACAAGCTTCTCTCTCTGGGATACAAGCTTCTCTCTCTGGGCTACAAGCTTCTCTCTCTGGGATACAAGCTTCTCTCTCTGGGCTACAAGCTTCTCTCTCTGGGCTACAAGCTTCTCTCTCTGGGATACAAGCTTCTCTCTCTGGGATACAAGCTTCTCTCTCTGGGCTACAAGCTTCTCTCTCTGGGCTACAAGCTTCTCTCTCTGGGCTACAAGCTTCTCTCTCTGGGCTACAAGCTTCTCTCTGTGGGCTACAAGCTTCTCTCTCTGGGCTACAAGCTTCTCTCTCTGAGCTACAAGCTTCTCTGTGGGCTACAAACTTCTCTCTCTGGGATACAAGCTTCTCTCTCTGGGCTACAAGCTTCTCTCTCTGGGCTACAAACTTCTCTCTCTTGGCTACAAGCTTCTCTCTCTGGGCTACAAGCTTCTCTCTGTGGGCTACAAGCTTCTCTCTCTGGGCTACAAACTTCTCTCTCTGGGCTACAAGCTTCTCTCTCTGGGCTACAAGCTTCTCTCTCTGGGCTACAAGCTTCTCTCTGTGGGCTACAAGCTTCTCTCTCTGGGCTACAAGCTTCTCTCTGTGGGCTACAAGCTTCTCTCTCTGGGCTACAAGCTTCTCTCTCTGGGCTACAAGCTTCTCTCTCTGGGCTACAAGCTTCTCTTGCTGGGCTACAAGCTTCTCTCTCTGGGCTACAAGCTTCTCTCTCTGGGCTACAGGCTGGAGGTTAATCGGTTCACGAGCTCCAGTCCGCCACCAGCAGGCCGCCGCTGCCACCTGGTGGCGCTGCTGGGTACTGCGAGACTGTTTATTTGTACATAGTTGGTGTATTGGTTCTGTAACGACTTCATATTGTAGATTTATTTGTATGATGTACTTTAAAGGTTCTTCGCTCCATTCTACTCATAAAGATATAATAATAATAATCATCGTGGGTTTGAGACGCTGGACTGAAGCTGAAGCGTTCACCAGGCCTCTCAACGCCCAGATGCATTGTGGGAATCGTAGGCTCCTGTGTCCGTCGAGTTTGCCAATGTTATAAATAAAGTAACAAAGTTACTAAATCAGGAGAGTAAGCGCTTTAACAGCGTCAGAGGAAGACACCATAGCAGTTTAAACTTCTAATAAACAGACATACAGGCTTTAATTTCCCATTTATTGCTTCATACACACAATATAACGCTTCAGCACGATATTAAAACAAACTAAAAGTGTTATATTTGGATAATCGGATGCAGTTTAAAAAGGTTAAACATGAAAAACACTGTTCTGGTGCGTCGGATGAGTTGAAGTGAAGTATGAATTCAAGATGTTTTTACTGTCATATGCACAGATTACAGACAGTTATTATATCTAACGAAAAGCTTGCTCGGTCCTAACAGACTTACAATAAACAGTACCAAAAAAGGTATAAATAATATCAATAATGAATTTAATTTCTATATTGCTTTTCTTGGTACTCAAAGTCACTTTACATGACAGTTAAAAAAAAAGCTAAACAATAAAACAAATAAACAGTAAAAGCACAAAGTAATTTATTACAAGCAGTTCTATAACATTATTGCTTTATAAATATGGTTATATATGATAATAGTGTTGCTCATTGTATCTTTAAACACTCTGCATTGCTACAATGTTGCTACAATGTTGCTACAATGTTGCTACAGCGTCCATGTGGTGTGTTTCCCGGCAGCAGCCAGCAGGGGGCAGCGGGCAGCAGCGTTTGGCCTCTCGGCCTCTCGGCCTCCACGTCACTTTCTCTGCTTAAGTTTTAAAGTCGCTGCAGGATGTTTGCACATTCAGGTGCTTTTTATAATTACTGTTATTCAACATTTCATCTGGAAACATCATAGTTCAGTTTTAAAAATTTACTAAATTGCATTTATTTGCATGCATATAGAGTAAAAACCTTTATTACATCAGTGTGTTGCATTGAGCCCGTACATGTGTGATGACATACTTTACATGTCAGAAAAAAACATAAACTGCTCATAATTTGACGTTTTTTAGATAATAAACTCTTTCTCAGTATTGTAGTTTATTTCACATTGATCGATTGTACTTTAAAAAAATATATAAATGAATAGAAAGATATATATATATATATATATATATATATATATATATATATATATATATATATATATATATACACACACACACATAGAAGTGTTAATAGTCATTAAAAATGTACAGCACAGTTGAAACACAACGTGTTTTTTTCAGTTTCTCTGCGTCTTTCGTCACACTTTTTATATTTTGTGTGTTTGTGTCGCTGCTGTGTGCAGAAAAGTAAACGCTGCATTGTTTCCCACTGTCCCTGAAGGCAGCACGATGTGGAAATTCCTCTGGAAATCCGAGAAAGTCGAGGCAGCGGTCGGCCTTTTGCGCCCAGCATCCACTAAACTCATCGAGGAAACGGTCTGAATACTTTTCTGTGTTGAATTGAATGAAATCAGTTTTTCTTCTCTGCTCTCGACTGAAAGGAAAACAACTGATTACAATCTGTGAAGCGTCTTCGTTGTCTGAGTGGAAAATAACTTTATTGTTCACGTCTCGGTGTCACTCGGCTTCGTCCAAAAGAAAACGTTTCATTTGTCTGTTTATAATTTCCTTCTTCCTCTGCGTCGGATGTAACTCGACACCACAACACGCCTGATGGACGTGTGTTTCATAACCGGCAGCGTGTCGGCGTATGAAGCTGTGGACACCATGGAAATGTTTATGAACACGATCGCAAGCGGCCACAGATGTTTATGGAGAGTTGTGTGTGTGTGTGTGTGTGTGTGTGTGTGTGTGTGTGTGTGTGTGTGGATTTAGGAAAATGCCAAAGTGAGCAGATCTGCTGGATCCAAAAGACCTCCCTGAAATGTATTTTATGACGGACAAAAAACCCTCCAAAACAAATACAGCATTTCAAGTTATTGCCATTTTTATGACTGGCTATTTGTGTGAACGTCTGCTTTTATTAAACGGTGTTTCTTTAAATATAAACGCTATAATCATATTGCAAAAGCTGAACAACTTCTCAGTGTTTATTGAAAGTAAATCCGTAGACAAACATCCGAGACGACCGTCACATTAAAAGCTCGCTAATTGTCCGAGTCCATAACATTTTAATATATATTTTTTAACGCAGCTCTTCTTCCTCCTCGCGGCCGCGTCGTCTCCTTTTGCGAGTCGTGAACTCGGATCATCCGGGTTCACGACGGGCTGGAAATCAGTCACAGTCGGTCTAACTTAAGTCGAGCAGACGGGGATGACGAGCTTCAGGAAACTTTTCATTCAGAGAACATTTTCCTAAGTGAATTTTTTCTACTGAATTTGAGCTTAATGCAAAATAAAACTACACAAAAAGTCTTTTGTCTTCATTAAGCAACACAATGGAACACAAGTCTTAGTTTTATTGTTTTATATTTGACATTTTCTCGGCTCGTTGTGTGTGATTTCCGTTTTTGTTCAACTCCTGCGCCGCTTTAGCTAGTTAGCTCGCTAAGTAAGTTAGCGTGCGCACTTTGCGTGTTAGCTTTCTGTGTAAAATGCTTTAGCGACTGTTACTGTAAAGTTTACAGTGATGCTACACAAGTTTACAGGACAGTAAACCTCTGACCTGCTGGCGTTTAGCTTTATTGCTAAGGTTAGCTTTAGCTTGTGGCTATAGCTAAAAACAGCTGTTGCTGTAGCTAGCTACACTACAAAAGTGACGCTTTCAGCTAACTTAATAAAATCACGGAAAGGATTTCCAGGTGTTTAAAATGTTTCTTTAAGCATTGAGCAGTTATGTTGATCCAACTTAAAGTATTTGAGTTGGACCAACTCACTTATTAGTGTTGGCTAAACTAATTCTACATGTGTCAATTAAGTTGATTCAACTCAAAGGAGTTCATTTAATCTGGCAAAAGTAAATAAGGTTTGACTAACGCTAATAAATGAAGTTGATCTGACGCAAGTAAATTCTATTGAACCAACATAATTAACAGCTTAATGTTGTTGAAGTACTATACATGATATAGCTGGACACACACACACACACACACACAAGCATTTAAATAATGTGTGTATGCACAAAACAAGAAATAAATCATAAAATGTGACCAAAAGAAAAAATAGTGTTTAACGCTTCATATTACTCCATTTTTAGGTGTTTAACTAATATTATAAATTGTATTTTTTCAGACATAACTCGCATTTCCCAGTTTTAGAGAGTGTGTGTGTGTGTGTGTGTGTGTGTGTGTGTGTGTGTGTGTGTACTCGTTTCTGTCACTTTGCATATCGTCAGCGTCACGCGTACGAATCCGAGTGGTTTCATATCAGATGTGCGCGTCGCTTCTCGCCCACATTTTCAGTTTTGTATGTGCAGTCCACACATAAGAGCCTGTTTGTTCCCATCCTGTGTGTGTGTGTGTGTGTGTGTGTGTGTGTGTGTTTGGTGTGTGTGTGTCGAGCCAAGGGCCCATCTGGCTCCTATGAGGGCCGCTGCTTCACGGTGCCTCGGCCTGATTCATGGGCGCTGGACGGCCTCAGCTGCTATCCCACTTCCACCGTTTTACATCACTACATACCTTCTCCAGAAAACACACACACACACACACACACACACACACACACACACACTGCCTCCCACCGCTCTCCCATCACACAGACGGAGCTCCTCAGAGACGCTTTAATGGCCGTCGTTTACGTTCGCCTCCGTCTGCCCGACTGGCGCGACCCTCTGGTGGGGCGCGACCCTCTGGTGGGGCGCGACCCTCTGGTGGGGCGCGACCCTCTGGTGGGGCGCGACCCTCTGGTGGGGCGCGACCCTCTGGTGGGGCGCGGTGGGAGATCCAGATTCTCTGCATGTGAGCATCCCTAGTAATGAAGGAGCTTCGTGCTGCTGTGAAGCTCTGGGGCTTCAGTGCCTTGCTCAAGGGCACTTCAACATGAATCTATGGGGAGAAAACAGGGATCCAACTAGAAGAAGAACTAGAACTAGAAGATCTAGAACTAGAACTAGAAGATCTAGAACTAGAACTAGAAGAAGAAGAACGAGAAGAAGAAGAACTAGAAGAAGAAGAAGAACTAGAAGAAGAAGAAGAAGAACTAGAAGACGAACTAGAAGAAGACGAACCAGAAGAAGAAGAAGAAGAACTAGAAGAAGAAGAAGAACTATAACTATAACTAGAAGAACTAGAAGAAGAATAATAAGAACTAGAAGAAGAAGAATAAGAACTAGAAGAAGAAGAAGAACTATAACTATAACTAGAAGAACTAGAAGAAGAATAATAAGAACTAGAAGAAGAAGAATAAGAACTAGAAGAAGAAGAAGAAGAACTAGAACTAGAAGAACTAGAACTAGAACTAGAAGAACTAGAACTAGAAGAAGAAGAACTAGAAGAAGAAGAACTAGAGCTAGAAGAAGAAGAACTAGAAGAACTAGAAGAACTAGAACTAGAAGAAGTGAGCGCGAGGAGGAGTCAGAAATAACCAGATATGATTAGTTGTCCTCGGTAAGCAGAGTGAGCATCAGCAGGAGCTGCGGGTCAGAGTGAGCGTGACGGACGTCTTCATGTCGGTCCAGATGAGGATCAGGAAAAGGGGAAAGGCCGAGCCGGCCAGGTCTGTTTCAACTTTCTAACGTTTCCTGTTTGTGTCACGATCGACGCTCCACATCGCCACCGAGTCACGTCACGCTAGTTTGCGGCGCTATCGCGCTAACAGTTTCAGAGACGGGAAGAGGAGGAGGAGGAGGAGGAGGAGGAGGAGGAAGAGGGGGAGGAGGAAGAGGAGGAGGAGGAGGAGGAGGAAGAGGAGGAGGAGGAGGAGGAGGAGGAGGAAGAGGGGGAGGAGGAAGAGGAGGAGGGTCACCGCTTCGCCCCTCTGGTTTCAGACATGTGATCCGTCTCCAGGGCGTCGGCGCTCACTTGGATGTCGCCTCGTTGCTTTTTTTTGTTGTTGTGTTTTCGCTCGTCGGTGAGACTTCACTCTTCCAGCCTCTCTCTCTCTCTCTCTCTCTCTCTCTCTCTCTCTCTCTCTCTCTCTCTCTCTCTCTCTCTTTCTTCCCCTTTGATCTGCATCACCGTCGGGTTGCAGAGATGCTCGCTTACAGAACGCACACACGCCACACGGCGAGGGGAACAGAGGACATATTGTTGTCCGGCTCCCTCGTGTAGTTTCATCATCATCATCATCATCATCATCATCATCATCGTCATGTGATTCCATAAATACTGAATCCAGTCAGTCCGACTTCTTTTCCTTATTTCTTCTCGTCGCTGTCGAAACAGTCGGCGTTGGCCGCGGCGGCTCGGGCTCGGCCTTAAAGCGATACTCCACACAAAGAAATCTGTCATTTTGAGTCATTTTTGAGACGAGCAGCCGCGGTCGGTTTGGACTCCATCGGCTCCACGATGTCATGAAAAGATGTCAAAACGTGTTCAGGAGAAGCCGCGTCGTGAACCGCCAACAGCGTCCAGCGGCGTGTTTTAAAAGTGACGTATCGAAGGAGTCGTACGCCGCTTTCAGCCCGGTCACTAGCGGCGGCTAAGGAGGCAGCTAACGCGAGTTTAGCTTTAGCATTGGGTTGAACGTGGGGATAAAAAACATATTTTCTTCTAATTTCTCAATTCAGAAAAAGGAGCCGGTTCTTTTTGTTCTCTCTCGCGTATACAGGCGACAGTATTTCCCTCTTTCAGTACACATTAAATACGATGAAGCTTCACTGATGTACACAAAGAAAAACTAGCGATACCCAAAGGGGGAAGCAATGAATGTATCGTAGTACTCGAGTTTAAAAATGTGAAAACAAAATGCAACAAACGCTGCAATGGCAGGATGAAAACCTCCATTTTCTTTTCCTTCACATAAAGTACAAATATATATATATATATATATATATATATATATATATATATATGGAAAGTTTATGTGACAAAAAGAGATACATCGTATCGACGGAGACGATACATTTAACAAATGAGAGCAATAATGTGTCAATTTACAGTCGAGTATCATCTGTTGGCCGTCTGCCAGACACACACACACACACACACACACACACACACACACACACACACACACACACACTCCCTCTGGCTCCTCCCCCTCCCCCGTGTGGATGTGTTTTTCCGTCTCGGGTGCAGAGGTTAAGTCGTCCTCAGCATGTGTTGGTGCAGGTCGGCAGCAGCAGAGACCTGATGACAGACTGTGTGAACGCCGCGGCGTGTCAGGGGTTAAGTGTGTGTGTGTGTGGGGGGGAGGCACACACACCTGGTTTCCTCCTGTGTGTGTGTGCAGAACAGAGCGGCTGGTGACATATTGTAAATGCATGTAGAGAAACTCTGTGCAGTGAAGGAAAACTGGACTTCTGTCCACAGCTGCTCTGGATGTTTTGATGTTGGTCTGTCGGCTTTAGAAGCGTGAGATGAAAGAGATGAAAGATGATACAAGTGATAAAAGATGATAAAAGAGATAAAAGAGATAAAGATGATGTGGTATTCACATCATCGAACAGAACCCTGAACATCTGGAGGGAACGCACACGAGGAGAGAACGCGAGCAGCAAACTGCTGAACGTTGTGATGACTAAACGCAGCATTTAGCTTCAGCAGAGCACGAACACTGAACGCATCACTCGTAAAGCCTCAGGACTAACTCAGGACTAACTCTGGACTAACTCTGGACTAACTCTGGACTAACTCAGGACTAACTCAGGACTAACTCGGGACTAACTCTGGACTAACTCAGGACTAACTCAGGACTAACTCAGGACTAACTCTGGACTAACTCTGGACTAACTCAGGACTAACTCGGGACTAACTCGGGACTAACTCGGGACTAACTCGGGACTAACTCTGGAGTAACTCATGAGTTACTTATGAGTATTGTGTCAATTTTCCTTACTGTGTGTGTATGTGTATATATACACATACAGTGTGTGTGTGTGTGTGTGTGTGTGTGTGTGTGTATATATATGTGTATATATATATATGTATATATATATATATATATATATATATATATATATATATATGTATATATATATATATATTTATATATATATATATATATATATATATATATATATATATATATATATATATATATATATAAATATAAATTTAATGAATAGCCAAACAGTGTGTGTGTGTGTGTGTGTGTGTGTGTGTGTGTGTGTGTGTGTGTGTGTGTGTGTGTGTGTGAGTGACAGCAGCAGCTGGTCTGGAGGTCATGTTGCATCACTGCAGCCAGAAAACACACATTCTTCACCAGGAGATAAAGTTACACGTACCACAGTGTGTGTGTTCCCCTGTGTGTGTGTGTGTGTGTGTCTGTAAAGACAGAGTGATTTATTGTGTGTATGTGCGTTTTGGGGTTTTTTCACGTTGGTGTTTTCCTCCGTTCTTCATTTCTTCTTCATTTCTTTGTTAGAAGCCGTCGTTACTTTTAGTGAACGGACGCACAACAGAGACGTGGCAGTGTGTTGCATTTATTTGGGGGAGTCTTTTTATTTGTGTAGGAACAAACAAATGTAGGAAAAAGCTAAAATCATGTAGCACGTGTTTGTTAGCATCACACACTTGTGTTTGTTAGCATCACACACGTGTGTTTGTTAGCATCACACACGTGTGTTTGTTAGCATCACACACGTGTGGCCTGTGATTGATTTTGGAACATAAATGTTGTTTTTATCTGCTTTTATGGGATAAATCTTATGTATATATCATCTTAAGGAAAATACTGTGTGTGTGTGTGTGTGTGTGTGTGTGTGTGTGTGTGTGTGTGTGTGTCTAACTGCACTCTGGGGTGTAATGAAGAAATAAAAAAGTCTTTTCAGTGCCGGCGATGGTTCATTAATAAAAGTAATGTCTCCGCTTTTGGAATTCCACAGGTGTGATTTGTCTTCATCTTTAACGGTGCGGACTGATTAGGAAAGCAAACAGTGTGTGTGTGTGTGTGTGTGTGTGTGTGTGTGTGTGTATATATGTGTGTGTGTGTGTACATGCAGTGCGTTCACATCTGCATGCTATGTAAGTGTTTGTGAGCGCCGCAGGTTATTAGAGCGCCACTCGGCTTGTACTTTTCCTGTGTGTGTGTGTGTGTGTGTGTGTGTGTGTGTGTGTGTGTCCTCATTGGCTGAATTGTCGGGGCTTAGCAAACAGAGCTGACAACACTGTGAGTGATCCTCGACGTTGTTATTGACTTAGACTTTATTTATAGAGCGTGTGGTCTGCGAGCAGACACGATTAATCAGAAGAATGTTATAATTAGGGCTTAATACCCCTCAGGCGGGACACACACACACACACACACACACACACACACACACACACACACACACACACACACACACACACACACACACACACACCATACAGTATGTGAACATAATGTATGAATGCAACACAAACACACAGTGGCCTCTATGTATTTGTGTGTGTGTGTGTGTGTGTGTGTGTGTGTGTGTGTGTGTGTGTGTGTGTGTGTGTGTGTCGGCTGGATGGGTTGCAGAGTTTTTTGGGCGCGCGTTGTTTGTCCAAAGCGCTTTAAGGCTTGATTTTTTTAAACAAAAGTCAGTTTGTTACAGAAGTGTGTGTGTGTGTGTGTAAGTCTTTCTCTGTGTGTGTGTGTGTGTGTGTGTGTGTGTGTGTGTGTGTGTGTGTGTGTGTGTATTAATACACACCGATGCAGATGTTTGAGCCCTACACAGCCTGTTGTGTTCAGTGTCGCCTATTTTTAGGGCCGGACAGTTCACACAAGGGCTTGTTACATTTAAAAAAGTACACATTTTGTGTCGAGAGAGACAAAATATACACAAAGACTCTATTTAGTAAATCCACCATCAAGATAAACAACAACAACAAAAGAATAAAAACAGAGGCGTCTACTTTCAGAAGTTTTTTTTTCTCGTTTTATTATAAATAGTAGAGATAACACGTGACGTCATATCGCTTTGTCAAATAATACAACACAAATATATCAAAAAGGAATGAACACACACCCCCTTTCAGGACCAGGACCCGCGTCCAGACCAGGACCCGGACTTGGGGCCTCATTCCTGGGTAAGTAAGAGTGATCTAGACCCCCATGAGGACCAGGACCCGCATCTGGACCTTTACCCGGACTTGGGGCGCTGGACAAAGTTTCGCCGCTCACTTGTACATTGTGTGTGGATTTTGTGTTGTTTTTTTGAGTGCGTGTGTATTTTTTTGACATTACAAAAAAAAGTTGTTTTTTTTTGGAGACAATAAATATGTCCGGAATGAAAAAAATAAATCATTATTATTATTATGACTCGTATCATATGCAAAATGGGAAGAAAAAAAAACAGAAGAAGAAGAAAAAAAAATCCAGAGCAACACAAAACAAATAGAAAACATAAAGTAGAAGTTTTGGCTTGTGTGTGGTTGTGTAGCGTTGTGTTCGCTCCTCTGGACTCGTTGTCGTGACACGTTGTGTTCCTGTTTTTAAAGCCACAGACACACAATATTGCACTTCTGGTCAGCTGGGAGGAGGCGACTGTGACCCCGGCAGGAGATCTTTAAAGGGTTTCAACCCCTGTGATCGATCCAGCCTACCTCCTCCCTCCCCCCCTCTCTCTCTCTCTCCCTCGCTCTCTCCCCCCTTCTTTTAAAGCCACTTCTCCTCTATCGCTCTCTCATCCGTCACTTTCCCTAAAGGTCGCCCCGCTGACCTCCAGGGAGTCGCTCTGAAGCTAAAGGACGAGGTCCCTCGTGTCCATAACATGAGGGAGGAGAGAGGGAGAGAGGGAAGAAGAGGGAGAGGGAGAGAGGGAGGGATGGTGTGGAGGGAGAGAGAAAATAGAGAAAGAGGAGATGAAGAGAGAGAAAGGAAAAGAGAGGGAGAGAGAAGAGAGGAAGAGAGAGAAAAAAGGGGAGAAACGGGTAAGGAAAAAGAGAGAAGGGGGAGAGAGAGAAAAGGGAGGGAAGGGGAGCGAGAGAAGAGAGAAAGGGGAGAGAGAAAGGAGAGGGAGAGAAATGGGGGAGAGAGAGCGTGAGGGAGAAGGAGGAGAGAGACAGAGAGAGAGAGAGAGAAAGAGAGAGAGAGAGAGAGATGGAGGCATGGAGAGAGAGAGAGAAAGAGGGAGAGAGAGAGAGAGGGAAAGTCTGAGTGAACCTCCTCTGCAGTACCGCTGTGATCTCCACTAAAGAGTTTCTGATGCATAAAAAAACAACAAGACAGGTTTGTTTGTTTGTTTTTCTGCATCTGGAAGATAAATCCACAAGCCCCGCCCCCTGCAGCCGAAACAACGTGTTGATTGGAGGAACGTGGTCACGTGGCCCTAAGACGTGTAAACATGCGTTTGCCAAAAAGCTGTCTGAATACCACGAAGAGATTTCGGGTTCTCCGTCCTCACAAAGACAGAAACCCCCCTGCGCCTCCACCTGGAGTGTTTTTGTGGGAGGGGCCTCTGCGATGGGCGGAGCTCCGCTGCTCCATCCTGGTCCGTCAATGACAGTTTTTTGGTCTGAAATTCTTCTTCTTGTGGTCCCTTCTTTTTTTATTTTTACTTTTTCTCCTCCAACAAGAATGAATAATAATATTAATAATAATAATAATAGAAAAAAAGACAGAATGTGTCCCGGTAAACGGCAGCAAAATAAAAAATTTGGTCCAGATATATATATATATTAAAAAAAAGAATGTCCGTGTGCCGAGTCCGACGCTCTGGATCAGGTGACCTCCGGCCTCAGATAAGAAATGGCACCTGGAGGAAGAGGAGGAGAAGAAGAAGAAGGGATGAGACAGTTGTTAAGTTATTATTGAGGAGGGACTGTTGAAGTAGAACAAGCTGGAGAGGTGATAAAAAGAGATATACGACCACGGTAAATCTTGTAGCGTGACGCTGCGCTCACATGTGGCTATTGTTAGCATAGCATGTGCTAACAGCGGTTCGGGGTGTGAGGTCAACTATTTATTTTTCACGCTCAGAATCTCAGACCTGGGGAAACGATACGGAACATTTCACTGAAAGGTTGTTTCCTGACGCGGCTGATCTGCTTCAAAGCTCTTTAAAGCTTCCTCAGGAAGACCCTCCAACTACAGAAACGCTGAGTCATGGAATGTACTTCATGTACTTCATGTACTTATGTAGAAAATGAGTTAAAAAAAACAACGTATTGCATTCAACCACATTTTTACGGTAGATGGGGAGATAGGTAAGTAGGTAGTTTGGTAGAGAGGTAGTTTGGTATGTAGATAGGTAGGTAATTTGGTAGGTAGGTAGTTTGGTAGGGAGGTAGTTTGGTAGGTAAGTAGGTAGGGAGGGAGGTTGGTAGGTGGCTAGGTAGGTATGGAGGTAGCTAGGGAGGTAGATAGGGAGGTAGTTTGGTTGGTAGGGAGGTTGGTAGGTAGCTAGGTAGGTATGGAGGTAGTTTGGTAGGTAGGTAGTTAGTTTTGTAGGTAGGTAGGTCGGTAGTTTGGTAGGTAGCTAGGTAGGTATGGAGGTAGTTTGGTAGGTAGGTAGTTAGCTAGGTAGGGAGTTTGGTAGATAGGTAGTTTGGTAGGTAGGTAGGGAGGTAGGTAGTTTGGTAGGTAGGTAGTTATGTAGGTAGGTATATAGGGAGGGAAGGAAGTAGTCGGATAGAAAACTTTATTAATCCCGAGTAGTGAAACTAATTCGTCCTCAAAGACAACAACACACTCAACTTCAAAGCTGACAAAGAAAAACAGGAACAATAAACTGTTAACGCGCTTCGTGGTCGCAGGCGGGAAGTGACGCATTACGTCGTCTCATCGCGATAAGACGACACAACGCTGGCGTGGTGAATTTCCAGCGTGGCGTCCGGCGCCCCCCCCCCCCCCCCTCCTCCTCAGCTGACCTCGGCACAGACACCTGTTTCTAATCGCCGCCCTGCCAGAGGCTGTTAGGCTCCGGCCGCCCCCCCAAGAGAAAGAGACCTCCAAACCCAACCGCACACCGGCTCTGCAGCCGCACTGATTAATCACATCAAGATGGACCTCGCGAGCTGTCCGAGGTGTACGTGTGTGTGTGTGTGTGTGTGTGTGTGTGTGATTCTTTATTCGGTTCACTTTGAGATATCCGACCGAGATATTTCATTAGACGTTGTCGGATATTAAGTCCGGGAGCACTCCGTGCACGGGTGCACGGCTGCTGCCCTCTTTTTTTATTATATTTTTTGGAGTTCTCGAGGTCGCCAAGAGGTCAGTGGATGAACCTGATTGGTCGAACCTTCCCCCCCCCCCCCCCCCCCCCCCCCGCCTTCTTCCGTGTGGACCGAAGAGAATTGGAAACGAGTCGGGCGGCTTGTAATCACGGCGTGACGGAGAGGAGCGACGTCGCCCTCCGAAAAAAAAAAAAGCTCCACGGAGGTTTTTTCTCTCTTTTGAAGTTTTTGATTCGGGTGACGGTAATGTGAAGCGACTCCTCCGCCCGCTAGCGCGGGTATAGCTTCTCTCACCCGCTACGGCGGGAGCCGACGCTCTCGCGGTCTCGCTAAAAGCCGCCAGATTTCGTGGGCGATGGAATCAGAGCCGCGCAATTAACCCCCCGACACTCGAGGCCGACTGATTGGACCCCGCAAACAAAATGTCAGCTGCCTTTAAGGAGCCGAAACCTGCAGCGACCTGTGACGTGTTTCACTTCGTTCCTGATCCCCGGGTTCAGAGCAGGAGTTTGCGGTTACAGGTTTTCGCGTCTTGCTACCAGAACGCCCGATAATTGTGCCTCGTATCGGAGGACTTGGGCTTGAAAGGCCACGAAAGAAAACCAGTAGAAAGTTGGAAAAGTCTTCAACTTGTCCAGGCAAGGAAACCGTGAGATATAGATATATTTTCCTCAATATTTGGACGGATGACACAATGCTAATACAACATTTCAGCATTCGTTAGCGCTTGGTAAAACCTACAAAACGCGCTAATCGTCTTTAAATATTTCACGTTATGACAGTGAGTTTTATTTTTTAATTTCTTCCTATTTAGTTTGTTTAAACAAAATGTTGCATGAACAAATTTAAAACTACAGAAAACCCCAATGAGGGAAAAACACAGAATATAAGTGCAATCAGTGTGACAGCTACTGACAGCAAGTACAATTTTAAAGTACTATTTGTATGCTACTTCATACTTCTACTACTTCTAAAATATTGTTCTTTATCAAGCTGTGCTGTATTTACTGTATATTTACTGTGTGTATATATATATATATATATATATATATATATATATATATATATATATATATGTGTGTGTGTGTGTATATATATGTATATATATATGTATATATATGTGTGTATATACATATATGTATATATATATATAAATATATATACACACATGTGTGTGTGTGTGTCTATATATAAAAATATATAGACATATAAAAATGAAATTAGACTTGCTCCACCTCGACCAACCAGAACATTGTTTATTTATTTAAATAATGACAATGCACGATAACTTTATTGCACCCGATGAAGCTGAAGCTCATGTTCTCGTAGCGCCTGGTTATAATACTGTTAGAGGCTTTAATAATAATAATAATACTGTTAGAGGCTTTATTAATAATAATAATACTGTTAGAGGCTTTAATAATAATAATAATACTGTTAGAGGCTTTAATAATAATAATAATAATAATAATACTGTTAGAGGCTTTAATAATAATAATAATACTGTTAGATGCTTTAATAATAATAATAATACTGTTAGAGGCTTTAAAATGTCCGTCTCCTATACGATGGAGCATATTTATCTGATAAAACTATGGCTTTTACTATTTTTTTTTGTTAAATAAAAGCTCTATAAAGCTCTTTAACTTTTGAAAACACACCTACTTTTAGGCATTTGTTGAAAATTGCATCCGCAAACTGAAAAAGTATCTAAAATCTAAAAGTTTTATTGCAATATCTGCCACAGTTTCCAAGGGGTTAATAGTTTAGTTCCTTCAGGTGTGTCTGTGGAAAAAGGCGAGGATGAAAAGAGAAAAGGTGGAGTCTATTGACCTTACTTTGCCCGTACTGGCCGTACTGGTAGGACGCCACGTGGTCCACGGTGTAGCCCGGCGAGCTGTAGGAGGCGGGGCAGTAGGACTGGGAGCCGGGCAGCGAGGGCAGCGCCGCCATGGAGGGCACGCTGGTGAGGCCCTCCAGGCCCTTGATGTGCTCCATGCGCTGGCTGCAGCTGGCGGCCATGCCGGCCGGCGGCTCCAGGCCGCCCGTCAGCGGGGAGATGGCGTAGTCGCTCTGGGGCTGGTGGGGCACGCCACCCGGGTTCAGCAGACCCATCACCTGATGGGAGGGAGGGGGGAGGGAGGAGGGAGTTAAGTTCACTTGAGTTGAAAAAAACAGCAGAAGACAATGGATCCGGATCCTTTAAGTTTACTCATGGCGACTTTTTTAAAGGAATTATTTGGATTTTCTTTTTAGCAGGATTCCTACACATTGTGACCAATAGATTCCCATGACTTTAAACACATTTACATGACTTTTCCAAGGCTTTTAACCAAATTTACATGACTTTTCTGTGACTTTAAACTAATTTTCATGACTTTAAACACATTCCCATCACTTTTCCATGACTTTAAATCACTTTTCCATAACTTTAAATCACTTTTCCAAGACTTTAAATCACTTTTCCAAGACTTTAAATCACATTTCCATGACTTTTAACCAAATTTTTTATGACTTTAAACCAAATGTTCATGATCAAACATTGTGTGAAATGTGTGTGTAAACAGTAAAAAGTGATAAAATGTAGTATTTAAACTAACAATGAGGATTCAAAGCATAAAGTAAACCTTAAATGACACAAATGAATGAGAGACAATAGTTTGATTAAAAGAATAAACATTTATATAGATGCCTGTATGTATGCTGTTGATATTTTGAGCCTCGTTCTTTGAAAAGCAGATAACGTCATGAACACATATAACACATTTACAGTACTTTTACTACACTTTGGGGGATTTTATAGACTTTTCCAGGCCTCAGTTATGACATTTTGAAAATGTCATAACTCCTCCAGGTTTCCATGAGCGTAAAGAACGCTGTTTCAGGCCCCGACCCCGAGAAAAAGGCCTCCCAACATATTAAATATCTCTCATATTTTCGTCTACGAGCGACCGTGCATCGCCTCAGACCTCGAGACGAGGAAATCCCCTCCTCCTCCTCCTCCTCCAGTCATCAAAAGAGGCCGGGGCCCAGACGGAGATAGCACCACGGAGGAAGAATTAGGCAATTTGTCCTCCGATCCACGGCTCCACTTACTCCAAAATTCCCTCTTGACACCGCTCCAACATGAAAAGATAACGACTTATCTCGGGGAGAGATACGGCGGCTAAAGATAACATGAAGGGAAGGTCTGCGCGCTCAAACCTCCAACAGGCGGCTTCGCCCGCAGTCCGACGGACTCCGTCAGCGCTTGACCTGGTCTTTATTAGCCGCCGGATAATCAAATTTGGGACGGGGAAAGAAGCCCGTGGGGCAAAGCGTTTCAACTGGTTTCCACAAAGCAGACTTCCCCTCCCTCCCCCCTCTCCCCTCCTGACTCCTCCCCCCTCTCAACCCCGACCCCTCCCACGCCCGCTGACTCTACCTGTCCTCCATCAAAGCGTGTATTTATGCATAACGTTAATAAGAAACTTTATCGCGTATGAAGGTAGCTCTCCGACTGGACGGGCTCGCTCTGAACGCACCGCGGCCCGCCTCCCGCCTCGGCCTGGAGGCCTGCAGGCCGAGGCGGGAGGCTCCTCCCCCCCCGGTGTCCTAATGGGAAGCAGGTACGCGGCGCTCTGAGCCTCTAAGTGACATATTGTTCCACATCCACACGGACACATGGTGCTGCTTAAGTCATTTCCCAAAGACGAACGGAGGAGAGTCCATGTGGACAGAGAGAGAGAGAGAGAGAGAGAGAGAGAGAGAGAGAGAGAGAGAGAGAGAGAGGGAAAGGGAGAGGGAGAGGAAGAAAGAGAGGAAGAGGGAAGAGTTTCCTCCAGCCGGGTAACGCTCGCCTCAGAGAGAGAGAAGTGGGAAGGGAGACAAGGGGGAGAGAGAAGGGGGGAGGGAGAGAAGGAGGGAGGAACAGAAGGGGGAGAGAGAAGGGAGAGAGAGATGTGGGGAGAGAGAGGAGTTGTTTCCTCTAGCCGGGTAATGCTCACCTCAGACAAAAAGGGGGAGGGGAGAGGAAGAGCGAGAGGGAGGGAGAAGGGGGTGAGAGGGAGAGAGAAAGGGGAGAGAAGGAGATAGAAGGAGAGAGAGAGAGAGAGAGAGAGAGAGAGAGAGGAAGAGAGAGAGAGATAATTGTGACTGGTTCTAGTTTGGTGACTTGTGTGTCTGTTAGCCTCTCTCCCTCTCTCTCTCCCTCCCTCCCTCCCTCTCTTCATTCCTCCCTCTCTCCCTCCCTCTCTTTATCCCTCCCCCTCTCCCCCTCTCTCCCTCCCTCCCATCCAGGGCGTCTCATATCTGGACCTCTCTCTCTCTCCGTCGCCGGCGGCCCTGCATCGGCGCGTCCAGCCGGACTTAGCGGGGAAAGAATGTCGGGACGGTTTCGGGGCCTGAAAAACATCTGAGAGAGACGAGACATTCCTGCTCCTGCTCGACCGAATACAAACAAATCAACCAGAAACTTTGGAGCGTTCTCTCCTGGAGGAATGTCTCAAAAGGCAAACATTTTTTGGAGAATGCAATCGAGAGGGCGAGGATGCTCGCGTCTGTCTCGCCGCTTCCGGTACGTCCCGAAAAAACGGGAAAAAAAGCGCCTCCTCCTGCAGAAAGTCCTTTCAGGAGGACGAGCTGTGCCCCAAAACACACGCAAGAAAATGGCCGACGACCAACTTAATCTGTGAACGCGGACTCCTCCTTGTTGCAATGGTCCGGCCTGCAGGAAGGAGCTCGGGCCGCTCGACCACGCCGTGTAATATTTGCGTAAAGACTGATCCTCGCCGCGTCACGGAGGCGATCGATTATCTACGCCGCCGCCGCCATCGCCATCGTTCCCTTGTGATGACCGAAACCTCATTTTCTGCCTGTTAGGGCCTCCTGACGCCTCCTTTTGCCGCGCCCTCTGTCTGAGGTGCGGCGACCTTGGGTGCGTCGGTGCCTGGATAATTGTCTGTAATTGTCTTTTTTTTTTTTTTAAAGCCGTCTCGCTTTTCAGCCGAGGGGTAACGCGCGGAAGACGGGCGGATTTAATCGGCGAGGACACGTGGGCGAAGGGTAACTTGACTTTTCAAAGCTCTCGAGGCCGTGCGTCTGAGGGGAGATCATGCGCTTTTAAAAAAGAAAAGACAAAATAAATGTTAAAAAAGAAGCTCCGGTGTGAGAAAAGTCTCGAGAGGCAAAACGCACGAGTCTCCCGTCAAACTGAGAAACGACAGAAAAGTTGTGTTTCGCTCAAAGCATTGAGTTGTTGTTTTTTTTTCTGTTTGTGTGTCATCAAGTCTAAAAGCACGCAGGTGAAGCCGCGGCCTCTCACCTGTGAGGAGAGTCCGTTCCCCAGGGCCGGGTTCATGGGGTTGGCCGGTCCTCCTCCGGCGCTCACGAAGCCGTCCGAGTAGCCCGAGAAGGAGTGGCGCCCGGGGGCGAGGCAGTAGGCGGAGCCTCCTTCCACCTGCCCACCGACGCCAACGCCGCCGCCGGCCTGGTGGCCCGAGGAGGGGGGGAGGGGCTGAGGCCGATGCAACGTGCTGGGGGGCTCTGCCGAGAGGAAACGCTTTGTGAGATGCTGGAAGTTACTTTCAAGAGAAAACATGTCCGCTCAAAACGTACGAATGAGTAAATGTGTCGTTATTTAATTCCCAAAAAATTGAAAAAACTTGATTGAGAATAGATAGGCAAGCGCACAAAAATGTTTCAAAAAAAGGCGCCTAAAAATGAAGAACATCATAAATGTTTTGTAAATAATTATTACGTTACATAAATCTTTAATAAATGATGATGTTTCCTCCTGATGAGTTATTTCCAACAGTCGTATGTCCATCCACAACAACCAGAGCCGTCTTGCTCCCTCACCTGGGGCTATGGATGCCGGGTACGGGCTGTCGGACAGCTGGTACGGGGCGATGCTGGACATGGCGGAGGGCGGGAAGCCGCCCGGGATCAGGTGGTTGAACGCCATCAGCTGACTGGCGCCCGCCTGCTTCCTCCACCTCGCCCGCCTGTTGCTGAACCAAACCTGCAGGGACGACAACCACGTTCTATCAGCGTGTGTGTGTGTGTGTGTGTTAGTGTGTGTGTATGTGTGTGTGTGTTTGTCAGAGTGCAGTTTTTGGGAAATAAAATGTTAAACAACCAAAAAGAAAAAGAAGTACGATAAAATATGCTGCTGTCGGACTTTACACGTGTTCCAATAATAGACTCACATTTACATGAGTTTGTGCTTGTGTGTGTGTGTGTGTGTGTGTGTGTGTGTGTGTGTGTGTGTGTGTGTGTGTGTGTGTGTGTGTGTTGGGATTGACATGCCGGGCCCATATGGACGTGGGCTCACGCTGGGCCTGCTTACACTTCCCATATGGGGCCCGTGGAGGAGAATTTACTGGACTTCAGATCAGAAACTAGGAAAAGGCCAGATTAGACCCCTGGGTGTGAGGATGAGGTGTGTGTGTGTGTGTGTGTGTGTGTGTGTTTTAAGCCGTTGTGTGGCGCAAACAGCGATCAGATGGTAGCCTTTTAAATGGTCGGAGCGTGTACATAAAGTCCACGAGGCGTAAAAGTGTGTGTGTGTGATGTTCGTGACAGGTCATTCGGGGCAGGCAGCAGTGTGTGTGTGTGTGTGTGTGTGTGTGTGTGTGTGTGCGTGTGTGTGCGTCGCTGCCGTCTTGTAAACGCGTTCATGTTTGAACTCCTGTCGGAGGATTTCACGGCTCCCCGTGACGCTCCGGGTCACTTTTACAACCCCGCAGCTTATAAAAAAAATAGAAAGCCTTTCGCAAATTCACACACGGGAATTCCTGTGAGTTCACGAGCCGGGAATCTGCTTTTAACTCTCTGGCGTGCACGGTGGCGTGCACGGTGGCGTGCACGGTGGCGTGCACGGTGGCGTGCACGGTGGCGGCGTGCACGGTGGCGGCGTCCTCGGCGTACCTGGACCCGGGCCTCGGTGAGTTTGGCCCTCTGGGCGAGCTCCTCCCGGGTGTAGATGTCGGGGTAGTGGGTCCTCTCGAAGGCCCGCTCCAGCTCCTCCAGCTGCTCCGCCGTGAAGGTGGTGCGACTGCGCCGCTGCTTCCGCTTCAGCGGCAGGTCAGGCTCCGACTCCACCTCCGAACCCTCGTCGGAGTGACTCGCTGCAAGAGAGAGAGAGAGAGAGGAAACACTTAAAGAATGCCCAGCGGATCTAGAGTACCAGGGGCGCCAGAGCTAGAGTGCCAGGGGTGCCAGATCTAGAGTGCCAGGGGCGCCCGATCTAGAGTGCCAGGGGCGCCAGATCTAGAGTACCAGGGGCACCAGAGCTAGAGTACCATGGGTACCAGATCTAGAGTGCCAGGGGCGCCAGATCTAGAGTACCAGGGGCGTCTAGAGTACCATCGGCACCAGATGGACTGTGAAATACCGAACTGAAACAATTTTTTTTTAGTATCTTTACATTGTGCCACTTTTTAGCGTCCGTTTACTCTCTACATCTTGGTGGGTTATTTCCTTTCTCTCTCTCCACACACACACACACACACACACACACACACACACACACGCACACACGTGCGCCATAAGGCATGTTGGTCCTCCTCGTGGTCGTGTTGCCAAACAGAGCTCCATTCAGAAAGGAATATTCTGAGCCTAAGGAATAATCCCAATGGACCGAGATTCCCAGGACACCGCAGGGGGGTGACTGGTGGACTAAAAGGCACACAAAAGGCTAATTTGGACCCAGGGCCTATTCTTTGAGAGCGTGTGTGTGTGTGTGTGTGTGTGTGTGTGTGTGTGTGTGCGTGCCTGGAAGAAGGACAAACTGTTCAGCTGGTCTACTTTTCTAAAAAAAAAAGAAAAAGAAAAACTGTGTCAAAAGCTTTAACGACTACTTTCACTACAGATTAATTTGTGTGTGTGTGTGTGTGTGTGTGTTTGTCCAAAAAAATCCCCCAAAAAGTAATTACACTCACAATCATTCAACTTTACGTCCTCACAACGCATATTTGTCTGTTTCGCTTCGATTGAAAAACACACACAAGTTGTGTGTCTGTCGTTGTGGTCTCGTGGCCTGACCGGGCTGCAGTGTCCCCCGACAGCTTTTTGTGTGTGTTTTTCTACTTTTTTTCCTGCGGTGATCCCCGTTCTGTCGACTCGCCGACTTCAAAGTTCCCCCGAGGCCAAAGCACCCACTTCTTCTTCTTCTTCTTCTTCTTCTTTTTTATTTGTGCGTTACACTTAATTAATTCCCCCTCGGCGTATAGGGGAAGTTTTTGTGCACCGACACTGTATTAGTTCCCCTTCAGATGCAACAATAAAATACAAGAGAATCCAAATATCTCGGGGCCCCTCATGTGAAACTGATCCCCCCCCCCCCCCCCCCCCGCCCCCCCTCACCCTCTTTCAGGCTTTTTTTTTTTTCCTCCTCGCAACACCAACAGCAGTGGGAGTCAACTTAACATGCATTAGGGGCAAATTGGTAAAGAAACATTCAAGCATGAGGGAGGCAATAAGTAAAATATTTTCAGAAGGGGGGGGGGGGGCGTCGCCTTAAGCCTCTGCAGGGCATCTCGTCCACGGCTCGGCCTTCTATCGACGAGCTCTTCACCCGCGACCCACGGCTTCAAAATGGCCTCTTTTGCGACATTTACGGCGAAAAATAACTATAACAAAAAAAAAAAAGCGCCGTTTGATGTAACCGGTGGCGTTTCAGACGGTAGTTTTTTGAGGGGCAGGAAAACAAGGAGATGAGGCCTTGTGAGAGTGTGTGAGTGTGTTTTTGTGTGGCCTCCCCCTCCAGTTCCTGCACGGAGGAAGGAGGGCGGCGAGGAATGCCTGCTCGCTCCCCTTCCCCTCCCCGACGAGAGCGGCGTGCACGTTCCTCGGCATTTCACAGGGATTTGGGTCCTGGGAAAGCTGAGGAGGAGGAGGAGGAGGAAGAAGAGGAGGAGGAGGAGAGGGGAAGAAAAATCCTTAATCACTTTGGCATTACCTTATCGGTGTACGAGCGCTATACCGCTCCAAGAAGAAGCGACATGAGCGGCGGCTCTGGCGAGGCCTCGAGGCGACGCTGAGACACGAGGAGAGGGAACGCATGCGAGCCGACGGTTAGAAACCCGGGAAGATAGAAAAAAAAAAAAAAAAAGTCAGCCGGCAATGTGTACAAAATAAATGAAGCCACACTTCTTCTTTTTTTTCACTTTGGAACATCAGCAAACCTCTTTGCACGCCACCGTCCTTAAACAAGCACC
Source organism: Clinocottus analis (assembly GCF_023055335.1). Lineage (NCBI taxonomy): Eukaryota > Metazoa > Chordata > Actinopteri > Perciformes > Cottidae > Clinocottus > Clinocottus analis. The sequence goes on along the minus strand of NW_027175931.1, from coordinate 2,366,968 downwards.
ACCTTCTCCACCATCCCTCCCTACTTTCCTCCCTCTCTTTGTCTCCCCCATATCTCCCTCTCTCTCCCTTCTCCACCCATATTTCTTCCTCTCTGTGACTCTCGGGGCTCTTTGTTGCTCCGCAGAGCCGAGGTCTTTGCCCGCGATTTCCACGCTCCATCTGTGGAATCCGTCATGGCTCCCTTCGGCCCCTCACAGCGGAGGGGCTGTCACCTGCCCCACGGGGGAGCCGAGGGGAGGGTGGGGGCGTAAAGAGGGGAGGCAGAGGGCTCGGGGGTGGGGAGGGTGCACAGCCGGGGGGCATTTCTAACCTCCCCCTTTGCCCCCAAAAAAAAAGAAACACCCCCTTCCTCCAGAGGGAACTGTAGGAGCACCTGAGGGGCAACGCGGTCGTTGTTAGTTGTTGTCGCTCCGTCTGAGCGTCTGTGTTGGTGTTTGTTTGTTTGTTTATTGTTGTTGATGTTTGTGTTGTTTGGCAGAAGCGTAGAACATCCACGCGCCTCGTCGGGCCTTCGTCAACGCTGTGAAAAGCTCTTCTCCGTCTTTACAGTCAAAAAGTAAGAAATAAAGCATCGGAAAATCTGTATATATATGTGTATATATATATATATATATATATATATATATATATATATATATATATATATATAAAGTTTATCCTAACTCATAAAAGTATTTTCTATCTCTCACGTGCGCAAATATCTTCTTAAGAAATGTGAGAAAACACAATTTGATTTGAAGTATACATCTTATTTTGACTTTTGTTTTACTGAAAGCATTTAATGCAAAACCTCAGTAACTTTATCAAAACAAGCACCACAAAGAAGTGTTTTCTTCTGCCGCACAAAGCAGCTACACAACACGCCTCACACTTACTAATACTTTATGTGATATAAAATATAATGCGGTGCGAATTAAAGTGGCAGGTGAAGAAAGTTCATGAGGGCAAACTTGTGCCAAGGCGGTGAGTCCAACCACTCGGCTCACACACACACACAAAGACACACACACACACACAAAGACACACACACACACAAAGACACACAACCCCCCTCCTCTCTGGTTCCACATGCACTTTTGAGGCTACGTTAATCGAGCTTGTCAACCCCGAGGCGTCTCCACTTTAGCGTCCATTACCAGTAAACCCCTTGCTCGCGGGCCACAAGCACACACACACACACACACACACACACACACACACGCAATACACTCCAAAACGATCTTTGTGATGATAATAATGCGTAATGCCGAATCAGCATCAGGATGTATAATACCTCTCTCGCAAAGAGGTGGAGAGCGACGAGTAGAGGAGACCTTTACACACACACACACACACTTACTCACACACACACACACACACACGCACACACACACACACGCTCCCCGGATCTTATCCGACCTCGTGAACCTGTGGTTTCAGAGTGCCCCGTTTGCCGTCATCGCCTCGCTATCCCCGCGATCTGATGGCAGCGTCAAACCGAATGATCCACTCGAACCTTCACGTCGCTGCACACATGTGCTACGTCTTAACATAACCTATTTACAGCCCCCTGTAAACACTCCACTTCTCTCTGTGTACTTTTCCTCCACCTCAGCTTAAAGGAGGAGCAGGAGGAGCAGGAGGAGGAGGAGGAATAAGAGGAGGAGGAGGGTTGCTGGCTCTTGTCGGTTCATCAGAATATGAGTCAATGTGAGCCTTAAAAGGGTCAAATTATATCTGGAGGAGCAGGAATCACCCAGGAGCCGATGAGGAGGAGGAGGAGGAGGAGCAGCGTAAGGAAGCCGCAGAATAAGAGCAGTTTGGGTGGAGGTGGAGGAGGGTGGAGGAGGGCGGAGGAGGAGAAAAGAAAACTGTTTAATTTAACCAAACTGGAGCCCTGGAGAGGCACACGGGGCCAAAGCAACCTGCGAGGGCCAAAAGACCCAACAGGGACGTATAGCAGGGAAGAGGGGGAGGAGGGGAGGGAGGAGAGGAAGGAGAGGGGGGACGACGAGGGAGGAGAGGAAGGAAGGAGGAGAGGAAGGAGTGAGGGGACGACGAAGGAGGAGAGGAAGGAAGGAGAGGAAGGAGGGTTTGGCTGAAAACGGGCTGTTGGAAAGATGTTCGGCGTTGCTGTTTTTGTTTTGTTTTTCTAGAAGAGAGAGAGAGAGATAGAGGAGGAGGTGGAGGAGGAGGAGGTGGGGGAAGTGGAGGAGGAGGGATGTGGATTTTGGGACTTGTGGGAATTAACCAACCATATGCGGACTGTTTACACCCCTCTTCGGACGTCCCAGTAACTCTTCTCCTCTGAGGGGTTCTGCTTGATAGCGAAGCTAAATGTGAGCGCCCTCCTCCTCCTCCTCCTCCTCCTCCTCTTCTTCCTCCTCCTCCTCTCTCTCTATTCTCTCCTCCCACAGGAAAGTTTAAAAAAAACACAAAACACAAAAGGCAGAGGAGACAAACGCGGCGTTTATTTGGGCGTGCCGGCCGCGCTGCTCCATTCAGGAGCCGGCCGCTAAGTGACTGAGCGACTGCATTAAACAGTAGATAGAAGTCAGGACGGGCAGATGCCGGCCGGATAATGGCTCTACTGACAGCTTAGGACCCATCTGTGACTCTCTCTGCCGGGTTCAGAGGGAGGAAGATGCTGTGTGTGTGTGTGTGTGTGTGTGTGTGTGTGTGTGTGTGTGTGTGTGTGTGTGTGTGTGTGTGTGTGTGTGTGTGTGTGAGGAAGGGAGGAGCGGCGAGGAGAGCGAACTCACTTGACTTTCTGAGGAGGAGCGTCAACCTTCACAGCTGCCCCGAGAGCGAGTGTGCCACTGCTCTGTGTGTGTGTGTGTGTGTGTCAGTGTGTGTGTGTGTGTGTGTGTGTGTGTGTGTGTGTGTGAGAGTGTGTGTTTTACGCCGTTGTGTGGTGCAAACAAAGATCAGCGGGTTGCCTTTAAACGGTCGTAGCATGTATAAAGTCCACAAGGCATGAAAGTGTGTGTCTTTGTGTGTCTTTGTGTGTGTTTGTGTTAGCATGAGGTTGTGATTAGACGCACACACACACACACACACACAGAAATGATGTGAGCAGACTATCAGCAACAGTCTTGTTATGTAACAACCAAACAGAGATGACACGACAAAAAAAAGAGCAATGGAAGTTGTTGTGTGTGTTTTACGCTGTTGTGTGGTGCAAACAAAGATCAGTGAGTTGCCTTTAAACGGTCGTAGCATGTATAAAGTCCACAAGGCATGAAAGTGTGTGTCTTTGTGTGTGCATGTGTGTGTGTTTAAAAGCATGGGGTTGTGATTACACACACACACACACACACACAAACGATGTGAGCAGACTGTCAGAAACAGTCTCGTTACGCAACAACAAAACAGAGATGACACGACAAAGAAAAAAAAAGAACGATGGGAGTTGTTGAAGATGTGTGTGTGTGTGTGTGTGTGTGTGTGTGTGTGGTGTGTGTGTGTGTGTGTGTGTGGTGTGTGTGTGTGTGTGTGGTGTATAGGAAGTGGTTACCTGTCATTTGCAGCTAAATGTGTTGCTAACCCCGTTTCCTGTGCGGCGCTGGGGGAGCGTGACCCCGGGCGACCCCTGTGGTTCCCCCGTCTTTTAACTCACAGCTCAGCCGGAGAGCCACTTGTTGAAATATCCACCGAGCGGAGACACACACACACACACACACACACACACACAGACACTCTATCCAAGAACACTTAAAAAAAACGCACACAACTGCAGTAGTATGTCAAGTTCTTGTTCCTTCCTTAAAGGCTACAGTTCCTGCCAAAATATCCTAAAAAATCAGATTAAAATAAGTTTTCTTTTACCCGTTGTGTTGGTTAACTAGTTTTGTAACCCAAAACCCCCCCCAAAAAAATAGCAAAATCACAGAGGAACTATTTTCTTTCAAGCACAGCTGCGTTGTGAAACTACTCACGGCATCGCTGTGTGTTTGTATTCATGCGCCACGTCGGTCTACACTTAAATTAAATTAATGAATTGATATAAAACTCTGCAGGACGAGAGGAGGAACTGTGCCGCGTGTATCTTGAGATCTGATGCAGGAAAACTCCCTTTTTATTACATTTTAATGCAAAAAAACCTGATGCTGCGTTCATGGGACACGGCGGTTTCTTGGTTCTTTACCTCGGACTTTTTAGATGGCAAATATTCCCCCCAAAAAAAAAGAACTTTCCGGGTCTTTTTTGGCAGAGGATCCCGACTCAAACCTGGAACATACCTGTAATCAGGCCCAACAGAGCCGGACATTCATCCCGAAAAGCCCGAAAAGCAAATTGATTAGTTCCATCCGGGCCGAGCGCCGCGTAACGACCGAGTGTGGACACGCAAACCCCGTATCCCTCCGTGCACACACACACAGAGACACACACACGCCCTTAATCGACGAGACACAAAAGCTTCGGGGCTAATTGGTTAACAAAGCTCTCAATGGAAGTCTCGGCCTTCGTCGAGCGGGTGATTGACAGCTGCCTGTCCCGCCCGTCGGCGGCGGCGGCGGTGCGTTGACTGGGACTCAAACTTTGACACTTGACCTTAACCCTTTTCCCGACACACACACACACACACACACACACACACACACAAATATAAATGAAGACACGTTTTTTTAAACTTGCAAACCGAAGCAAACGCACAATCCGTCTACTTTTTTTTTCTCAGAAACACACACACTCGTTGCACTTTAAAAAGCAACCTCTCTCTCTCTCTCCCTCTCTCTCCTCCCTCCCTCCTCCCCCCCAGCTGTTGTGCCTATAGTGCAGACTTGCAGCAGATAAAGAGGGGCCTTATTCTAAGGCGAGCCATTCTACTTGACCTTCGCCGGGCCCTTTTCACTCTTTCACTCCCTTCAAACCGTCTTTGGGGCTCACTCTCTGGGCTCAGTGTGTGCGAGTCCATCACACGGGGGTGAAGGCTGGGGCGCTGCAGCCAGTTCTGACAGGGGAGGGCGGGGGAATACCCCAAATACCCCCTACACACACACACACACACACACATGCATGCACGCACAAGTCTCCCCCCCCCTCCCCTCCTGACTTCAAAGTTGGTGTGCATTCATTAATTGCCCTTTGAATTGATATCAGAGGGTCACAATAAGAGTGTGAAAGGAAAAAGAGGCTTTAATGAAGCATAGAGCGGCCCATTCATTTGCAGATAACTATGTTTTCACGCTCCGACGCTCGTCGTGCATGGGCTTATTAGAGGGAGGGAGGGAGACGGAGAGAGAGAGAGAGACGGCGCCCGAGGGTGAGGGGTGTTTGGTGCTGGCCACTTGGCCCTCGTGCCCCTCTCTGCCCTCGTGCCCATGGGCCTCGCTGAGTGACGCATTCACGGGCGGGACAGACAGAGGGCCCCTCTTCAGCGGGACGCTCGGCTCCCCGGACGCTAATAGCCGACAGCTATTCTAAGAGCCGAGCGGGAGTGTTGACGGGCCGCAACTGGACACTCGTTTGTCCTGCCGGGTGTTTGTTTTTGTGTCTGTAAAATAGTTGGAAATTGAAGAAGAGGAAGACTTAAATGTCCCGAAATAAAGTCCGATGTGTGTGTCTTTTGTCTCGTGTGTTTTATAGTGCAGCATCCTCACATTGGAGACGCTGAAACCGCAGAACTTGGGGCGTTTTGTGCTGAAAATATAGATATTATTTTAACCGAAATAGTTGGCTGTTGTTTTTTCTGTCGATGAGATTCATTGAATCGTCGTATTTGGGGGTTTCCTCCGTTCAGAGGGAACTAGTTTGACGACGTGTGTGTGTCTGTTTTAAACAACATCTTTCGAGCGTGCACACACACACACATCGGCGTCCCCTCTCACACACACACACACACACACACACACACACACACAGTCCAGCTTATTCAGCATTCACACGCACCAACGTAAAGTCTGAGCTCTCGAGGCTTCTGCAGATGATAACTGCAAACTGGCCGACGCAAGAGTTACCGTAAGCGCACACACACACACACACACACACACACAAACACACCGCTCCTGTGTGTGCCCACATGTTGCATTTGCAGCACGCCATCCTTTAACCCCCCCCCTCCTTCCAAAAAATAAGAAAACACCCCAAGATCTCCATTCACGCGCGTTATTTACACAAACAAAGTCCCGACTCCGTTTCTGCGACAAAAGCCGAGCTAAATCTTTACGGCTCTTTCATGTATTGTCCCCCCCCCCTCCCTCTCCTCCCCCCTCTCCTCCTCAACCCCCCCCCCCTCCCCTCCCCTCTCGGCTCGGATACAATGAGCCCGGGGGAATGGAGAGGCAGATTGAAGGAATGCGCCTCAATAAACCTAATTATGACATGATGACTGCGCTCACCATGGCGGAGGGTTTTTCAAAGATCCCGGGCTTATTCAATTAGCCCTTTTTCAGGATCCCCTTTCACCAAATAAAGTTATCCCCTTTGACTGTTTGCATTGCAGAGTGGAATGCGTGTGTGTGCGCGTGTGTGTGTGTGTGTGTAAATGCACACACACACACACACACAAGGCCAGGGCCTAAATGGAAATGTATCGGCCCTCAACAAGGCTCCTCTGTGTTATCTGGCTAATTTCACCTAAGTTTGGACTCTAAGATACACTGTGGAGACGAGGAGGCGTGTTTTAAGGGGGCGGGGCCTCTGTGACCGCTCTCATCGTTAACGTTGTCTCCAGGGTTAATTACTGTGACGCTGGAGGTTTGGGACGAGCCGACAGACCTGCAGGGCCCACGCTGAGGCAGATATATAAATATGTGATGGAAGAGGAAGAGGAGGAGGAGGAGGAGGAGGAGGAGGAGGAGCAGAGGGGGGAGGGGTTGTTTTATAAACTTGACTTATTGCAGCAGGAATCTGGGAAGAAGTTTTTAAAACCGAGCTAAAAGGTTTGTGTGTTATTATTCATTATTCAGAGAGAGAGAGAGAGAGAGAGAGAGAGAGAGAGAGAGAGAGAGAGAGAGAGAGAAGCTCTCCAGATGAAAGTGGGATGAAATAAAAGAGTTGATTTAATCTGCTTGAAGAGATTTGGGGAGCAAGAGGAGGAAGAGGAGGAAGAGGAGGGGGGAGTTTAACGGAGTTGGAGCGCATCAGCACAGGACGGGTGTGTGTGTGTGTGTGTGTGTGTGTGTGTGTGTGTGTGAGTGAGGAGGTGGGGGTGTCATTGTGAAGCTGCGCTCCGGGCCAGACGGGGCTCTCCGGGGAGAACATTGGTCCCATTCACTGAAAGCTCCCTTTAATAAACTCCCTCCGTCATTTAATGTGACATCGTTTAGACTTTAGAGGACATAATTAATGCTGTGAGGCCGCGAGGCCGCGACTCATGGAGGATCAATAATAGACCATGAGACACGCAGCAGTATTATTAGCATCAAGGAGAGGAGGAGGAAGAGGAGGAGGAGGAGGAAGAGGAGGAGGAGGAGGGAAGAATACAGTCAGAATATTATGACAATCACCGCAATTTCGGCTTCACGCTTGTCCGCTTCTGTTATAAAGCTCTGACGTAACGAACGCAAACCGGAAGTAAACAAAACAACATGTGTGCGTAACTTTTTTAACAAGAAGTGACACGTGTTTTTGAAATGTTCTCACTTAAAAAAAAAAAAAATTTAAAGTGGCATTTATATCATATTCATATGCTCGTTCGCGCGCAATCCAACAGTTGTTTTTTTATTTTATTTATTTGTATTTTATGGGTGCACGAGCACGCATTCTTTGGTGCCAATACGTGACCGGGTTTTAGAGGCTGTTGATTGTCGCCTCCACACACACACACACACACACACACACACACACACACACACACACACACACACACGCACACGCTAGAAAAGGAAACATTTTGTAGGTGAAAACGGCCATTTTCCCTCGCGGAGCCCTCAAAACCTGAATAATTCATCCTTCATTGCGGCCTCAGTGTGTTTCTCTCTCTCTCTCTCTCTCTCTCTCTCTCTCTCTCTCTCTCTCTCTCTCTCTCTCTCTCTCTCTCTCTCTCTCTCTGACTGAATTATAAACAGGTTGCCAAAGCGGTTTCCAAGCTGGCCCTTTTGTCCGCAGCCGGGGCGCGAGCCCCAAATGGACTCTCGCGCCTTTTGTCTCCCCCAAGTTCATCCCCGCGCGTCCTGTTGCGCGCGCGCTTTTGTGGAGGAGTTTTGGAAACCGTTGAACAAATGTTTGATCAACTCATCTGTCGGGTGAGGGAGGTGGGGGCATGGAGGCTCCTATCTGTCCTCCTCCTCCGTGTGTTGACACTTCGCTCCTCAAACTGTTTCCAAAGGGAAAAGCGAACGAAGAGACGAGGTGGGAAGCGCTTGAACGCCTCGTTTTGGGGCCTTTTTAGTCTCCCGGGATGGATTATTAACATGGAAATATGAAGTTTAACAAGATCGGGTTCAATTGAGCTGTCACGCGCACACCTATAATTATCTTTCCCGAAGGGAAAAATATTGTAAAGGTTGGTCATCGTTCGGAAAGCAGCAGATTAAAGCGCGACGAATCCACACACTAATGACGTAGAGGCAACGACAACAGTTCTGACATTGAAAATAAAGGTTAAATGAGACACAACACTGCTCTCAAATATCCAATTATGCTCCTGACTAATAAGGGAAAAAGAAGGAATGAGTTATATATTCCTTGGCATCCCATAATAAATATAGTTTCCAACCAAAACATTTGAGCTGAGGCCAACATGAAGTATTTCAACGAGTCGTTTTTTGCAGGAGGGGTACGTTTTTTCTTTTCTTTTTAATGGTTTAAATCCACGAAACAATAGTTGTTTTATATATATATATATATATATATATATATATATATATATATATATATATATATATATATATATATATATATATATATATATATTTATATATATATATATATATTTGGTGGTGATATATATCGTTTTAAACACAAGAATAAAAAATACAATTAATTAATTGCATTAAACTATAAACTTTCAAAGCGACCCAGAATATTGATAATAAAACATGGCAGTTAAAAATGTGTGTTATTGTCTCCTGGGAGTCTCACAATAAAACAAAATAAATACAAAATAAAAACAATAATAGTCACGTTGTAAAACTACGAAGAAGAAGAAGAAGAAGAAGAAGAAGAAGAAGAAGAAGAAGAAGTCAATAGGTCGGAGGAGCTGAACTCGGGTTTCACGTTAAGCTGCCAGATGAGCGCGCGCCGTGTGATTCAATATCAGATAAACAGTCTGTTAGATTTTCACTTTCACAGCGATAAAGTCCTCAAAGCGCGTCCTAAATGGGCAATTTGTCGAATAAACACAGAAAAAAAAGTGTAATAAAGTTGCTCCCATGCACGTGGCCGTGACTTTAAAAACGTCACGTGACATGAGTTTAACGCACTCACATCTGTCCGCCAGGATGCCCTCGATGCTGTGCTTGGCCCTGCGGTCGCTCTCCTCCAGCTCCTTCCTCTCCAGCTCCTCTTCGTCCTCCTCTTCCTCACCGCGGACCCCGAACTTACTCCGCATGGTGCGACTGATGGAGCTCACTGGAGGGATGAAGAAGACGCGGGGTGAGTCACGTGATCAAGGAAACACGACACGCAGTGAGAGCGGCAAAGGATGCATTCAACATGATGACAAATCATACACTTACATAATAATAACTATATATATATGTATATATATATATATATATATATATATATATATATATATATATATATATATATATATATATATCAATAATATATCATATGTAGATTATATAGCACATATATGTATATATATATATATATATATATATATATATATATATATATATATATATAGTATATTTGCTTTCAACATTCGACATTAAAAGTTGACAAATCATACACTTAAATAATAATAACTTTATATATATCTACCATATATATACACATGATATATATGTGTACATATAGATATATATTATGCATATTTTTATATATGTATATGTAATATACCAGATACACATCATATATACATCATTTATAAATTATATATATATACATTATATATACATCATATTTACATCATACACATAATATATATATTTATATAATAAATAAGTCTAAATAAATAAGTTATAAGTCTAAAAACTAAAATACTGGGCTTTTTTCTACTTTAATCATAGTGTTTTTTATATTAATATAATTAAAAAGTCATCCATATGACAACCTGTTGTGGCCAAAGTTTAGCTTGACATATAAAGAGCTAATGACAGATGAATAATAATAAGTATAATTGTGTAAATGAATTCCTGTCCGCCCTTTGTTACCTGAAGGAACGTTGTTGCGGTCACATATCCCATCCTTCAGTAATTTATCCCGAATCTCCCAGCTAAACATACCCGGGTTTTCCCGCTTGTATTCTTCTATTCTCTTCTCTACGTCCGGCGTTGTCCCCTGCTTTAAAGAGAAAGGTCAGACAAGTCGCAGAGTTTATTCACGTTGTCGTGGCCCCTCGGGGCCCAACGCACACACCGCATACAATCACACAAAACTTAATTAAACACACGAATATGCATCAATATTACATTTGCGGCCCACATATTCCGCGCGCATACCTTGGGTTTGCTGCCCCCGATGGCCCCGGGTCTGATGGAGCCCGTCTCCTGGTACCGGCACAGGATCTTGGACACGCAGCCGTGGGAGACCCGCAGTTGTCGGGAGATGACGCACGGCCTGACGCCGTGGTGCGCCATCTCCACGATCTTGTGTCGGATGTGGTTGGGCAGAGGTCTGCCGTTTATGAAAACTCCCCCGAGCTGGTTCACGCGGCCTTGACCCAGCGGGGTGGACACTACACACGGAACCCCCCAAAAATACAAATACATATCACCAAAGTTACGTTTAACAGACTCCCCCAAAGTGTACCTGAATACACCAATAACAAGATAATGACGCGGCGGTTTTATTTCACTTCTACAAAAAAAAAAAAAAAACAGCTGACAATACATATTTTTTCACGCAATAATTTATTGCAAAAGTATCCCATTAAAACATGTACACTGTTTATTAACATGTTATTACCTATATAGCCTGCTGACGAAGAAAAGTTGCTTGAATTACGCACCAAAAAGCTCCAGAAAAGCTACACAAGTAGCAATAAAAACGACTGAATTGTGAGGTCAGCTATAAGTTTTTTGCTGGAGGAAAAGGCTCCGCGTTTCGGGCAGTGTGGTGGGTTTACGTTACCTTCCAGGGGGAAGCCACTGCGGGGGTAGTTCTGAGCCAGCGTGGGTCGCATCATCATGGGTATCGACCCCGCCAACGCAGTCATACCTCCAAACACCCCGGGGTGACTATACAGATAGCTCCTTAACGAGGGTGGGGGAGATGGGGGGAGGGAGGAAGGGAGGGAGTGAGGGAGACCGCTGTTGCTCCAACACACAGCTTTTTCCGCAGTAAAAAAAAACACACACACAAAAAAAAATAGCCAGTGAAGAAGCTTCCTTGACAACAAAAAACGTTTAAAAAGAAAGAGCGTTAGCCTCAGTTAGCTAGCTCCCGGGGAGGACCGCGAGTCAAAAGGGAC
>NW_027175931.1:2345461-2352961 GCF_023055335.1 Clinocottus analis | reverse complement strand
GCAGCAACAGGACGTGCAGACCTTTCCTCAAGTGGGAAAGGTGTTTGTTTGTGTTTGTTTTACCTTTATTATAGGTAATCAAGGTGCAGTGATGAAGCATATATATATATATATTCACTGGATGAGAGTGCAGTTGGAAAAGTGTGTTTTCGGCCTCGCTAACCTTTGTGTGACTCCCGCTGCTGCAAAGCCCTCCAGCACCTGATCGGGCCTTTCATCTGGTGGAGGGGGAGGAGGAGGGAGGAAGGGGTGTGTGTGTGTGTGTGGGGGGGGGGGGGGGTCCCGTCATGGAAGGAGGCATCCCACAGGTTAAGTAGGTTTCAATTAACATTCGCCTCTTTTTAGTCGCTTTCGGAAGAAGCAGGAACTCTTCAAATGTTGACTTGGCTGTCAATAGGTGGACGCTGGGTTTAAAATAAGCGGGGCCCGACGGGGGGAGGGGGGGGGGGGGGTCTCTCCTCTCACCTGCTAAAGGGGGGAGATGTCATTATCTTCACATCGCGCGTGGAAATGAATGAAATCCCGCAGGATGTCGTAACACGAGAGAGAGGAAATAATCCAGTTAGAGTTTCTGTCTTTACATTTGTCAGATAAAGAAGATATCATCATCCAGTGAATGGGCCTCTCCGTGACCACGTGGGCTTCAGACGGCCCTCCGCGAGACAGGTGACGTCAGAGCAACAGCCAAAGAAACGTGACGACGTGTGGGGAGTCACTGATCTTATTTGAAATTGGATATTACAGCGAAGACACATGGATGATGATGATGATGATGATCCCCGCGTGTCCAATCCATTAGCGGAGGGGATGAAAAAGTTAAAAGTCAGGAATCTGCCTCGATGAGAAATAAACGAGTTGTTGCGTCACGTGCTCGTGCTCGTGCATGCATGCGCGTGACACACACACACACACACACACACAAAGACGCGCAGTTGTCGCCTCAATTAGTTCCCGTCGCACCTCATTAACGTTGATCCTTCAGAGTGATGATGATGATGATGATGATGATGAAGGGCGTGTCCCTTTAAGTCATCATTAATGTGTCACAGAGGAGAGTGACGTCACTGGGTTTTTTAAACACTTTGATATTTACTGATATAAATGAAGCCCATTGTACTTATTTAGAATTATGAGATGGTTAAGTCATAATTATGAGATGTTTCTCATTATGTGACTAATACGTTAATATTGTTTATATTCAGGCATTAAAACGTTTTTTTCTTCATATTTGTACTTAAGTAAAGGAAAAACAATGAAAATATACTCCATCAGCGCCCTGCATTGACATAAGAATCAGAAACCAATCAGTAAACGTCTCCTCTTCATAGCTGTTTTCCTCTGTATATTGAGCTATAATTGTAATATTGCTTTATACGTTCTAGTGTAATAACCCGTCGTGGTGTGTGTGAGAAACCTCGATGAGAAAAGTATAAACGAGAGCAGTTAAATAAATACAGTGAGTTTTAAAAATAGTTTGTTCTCTGAGTGGAAAGTCTCATGAAAAGAAAACAGCCTCAAGTGAAATACCTCCGAACTGAACCGGCTCAGTGTTCCACACATGTTTATGTTAGAGGTTAATATCGCGTATACTTCTTGAAATGCTACTAAATGTATTTATTATAGTTAGAACTGTGATTCATCGTCTGCGGACGCAGGAGAACGTCATTTATTTTTAGGCCGTTTCCTTAAAAATTGCGTACCCAAACTAAAAAGTGTGTATCTCTGCAGCCAGGAGGGCTGTTTGAATAATGTTGTGTTATAATAGAAGGTACACGTGTGATTTGTTCAGATGTGTAAATATCAGTCTGTATGTTTCTGCTTTAGAGGAAATGAAGATGACACACAGAAAGAAATGAAAAGGTTTCAGGTCCAACTTTATAAAAAATGACTTTCAGGATGATTATTAGTGTGAAATGATGCAGCTGTAAAGTCCAACGCTAACAAACCATAACACAACATGTGAACAATTAATATGTGAATATTTAATATGTGAACATTCTCTCTGCAAAGGTTGACTTTGTAACTTTGTTCTGCTTCATTTTATCAGAGGGTTTAGAACAGAGAACATTCAGGCGAAGACTCAAAGGACCCAATAACCCCAATGAGACCATTGGAGCCATTGGAGCCACTGGAGCCACTGGAGCCATTGCGCCATTGGAGCCATTGGAGCCATTGGAGCCATTGGAGCCATTGGGCCATTGGGGCCATTGGGGCCATTGGAGCCACTGGAGCCACTGGGGCCATTGGGCCATTGGGGCCATTGGGGCCATTGGAGCCACTGGAGCCACTGGGGCCATTGGAGCCATTGGAGCCATTGGAGCCACTGGAGCCATTGGAGCCATTGGAGCCATTGGGCCATTGGGCCATTGGAGCCATTGGGGCCATTGGGCCATTGGAGCCATTGGGGCCATTGGGGCCATTGGCGCTATTCTACTTTTCTCCTGTACTAAACCATACATGTCACTTGTGTATTACTTATGGTGTTCAACACATCCAGATACAGCAGTGTTGTGTTTTTTTCTCTCATAAAAACAAGCTGTGATTTACAGTTTTATACAACAATCGCTCAGTCTTCCTCATCTTAAAAAAGGTTAAATGCAGTTTTCTGGAACTATTTTTGTGTGTTTTCACTCCAAACCGAACAAGTCGCTGTGACATTGAAAATAAAAACAACTAATCCCTCAGGTCATAATAATGATAGAGCATCCTGTCATAAGGTGGTGATTGATTGTTTTTATATTCATTCTGTTGCTTTACAAAGGCCTGAGTGACAAAACAAAAGTATTTACTTGTAATCAAGTTCCACCTGGACCGGCATGAGGAGTCAAGTTGACTCACATTTCATATCGTCATTATTGTCATTATTAGCAATAACAGCATGTAGTACCCTGTGTCTGCCAGTAGGGGGCACATTTGGTCTTTGCGCCTGCAGACAGGCTGCTCTGATCCAACATGTGACTCCCGCCTCACTTGTGTGGACATGTGATGGACTTGTTGACACAGTTTCAGTTGTTACGTAAGACCGAGCGAGATTTTAAAAAAAAGAACAAAAGGACGGACGCGACCGCATATTCCACCAATTCCTTTATTACTGAAATGTGTTTTTTTTTTTAGTTGTCATGTATGCAAAACAGCACATACGGAACATTTCTCTGTGCAAACACTTTTTTGGTACTTCAACAACAACCACAGATTCTCATTTAAAAACCACCGGGCCTCTAAAATAAATACAACAACATCGAACAGAAGGAACATTTCCCCCGATACTCCAGTCCAACACGGGGGAGAAAGTGCATCTAGAAGATGGAGGTCAAGGGGGTGATTGACGCGAGCGTGGGAATCAGATTGCAGTTTAAAGTCACGTTGAATCACTGTTGTTGTTGTTGTTGTTGTTGTTGTTTTCCCCCCATGCAGTGAGGCGGGGACACACGAGGGCAACAAGTGATGAAACCCAGGAAACACAACACAACACGCTGGTTGAACAAAGAAAAGGGAAACAACTTGTCAAGAATAATAAATAAATAGATTGTAGCAACGATTTCACACACACACACGCACACACACGCACACACACACGCACACACACACACACACATATTACCAACGGTTCACACTCCTGTTGATCAGAAAAATAAGTTTTGCCGCTAACGGGCCTTTAGGTTTAGGTTAGGTAGGGTCTCTGGGAGAGAGGGGAAATAAAATAGATTGTGTTATTATTATTATTATTGTATTTTGTTACTGAAATAACACAAACACACATCTCTCTCTTGTCAGTCTCTTTCTGATCACAGCCGTAAATCTCTAAAAAGCTTACAGCATCTATTCTGACCTCCCCTCAAAGCCGGATGCACAAAGACACGTTTTTCATAAGTGTAATTAAAAATTAAAATAAGTAGAAAGGAGCCGGTTTGAGCGGCGTCCTCGTGGTTTGGAAACCCTGTTTTCAGCTTTTAGTTTATCGTGGACGTCGTGACACAAAGAGGGAATAAATCCCGGCCTGGACACCCAAACTCCAGCTGGACGTCGCCCGCACGACATCACAGCGACAGTGAAGTGTTCACCGTGAAAGTCGGTTTACGAGCCGCTGCTACCTTCGGCGGGTGTCCTCCGCTAGCTCCCCGCTGTAGCCAGCTAGCGCTCCTGCTAGCTCTCCTGCTAGCTTCCACGACAACAACCGAATGTAGCGGGACCAGCACCGGCTCGACGACCCCGATGCGGGCAGCGGGGACGCGGGCAGCAGCAGCTAGCGGGGAGCTAGCAGCAGTGCTAGCTCGCCACAGCTGGTAGCTAGCGGGGACAACCGCGGAAGATAGCGGGACCAGCCCCGGCTTAACGACCCTGACTCGGGCAGTAGCGGCAGCTAGCAGGGAACTAGCAGCAGCGCTAGCTAGCAGCAGCGAGGACACCCCACCGAAGTTAGTAGCGGCTTGTAATCCGACTTTTACGGTAGTATTTTATAACTTTAGTTTAGCAACAAAAGGTGAGGCACACAAATCAGGAGACACAATGTCCCCTCCTGTTGATACAAAAAGAAAAGAAGTAGAAATACATTTTAAAAAACAAAGCCGTGATCTTTCAGGAGCCTAACATGCAGAACAACAAGGAGATCCCCTTTAGGAGGAAATCAAACTAAACCACAAGGGTTGGCGGTGAGAGAACAGGAGGGGCTGGACTCTTTTGGGGGAGAGTTCCAGCAACAAAGGTCGGTAAAAAGATCATCAAGAAAGATGGCCGACACCTATATCAGCCATCGCGCTCCGCTGGCTTTTTTACACCACTTCCTGGTACACGGGGCGCCATTTTGGAGGCCTCTCGAGCACGAGCATCCATCAGCTCACAGGTGGACAGTGTTAAATATTTGTACAGTACATCAGTGCTCGGTTGATATATATATATATATATATATATATATATATATATAAATATATATATATATATATATATATATATATATATATATATTGGGTCATCATGGACAGTCATCATACAGTGAGTGGCATTGTGGGAGATGCATTTAAAGCAGGAAAAAGGGGGCGGGGAGAAGGGGAAAGCTTCACATTCAGTCACCAAGCCAACCACAACTGTGACAGCCAACACCAGGGGTCAAAGTTCACCAATTACAAAAAAAAGAACAAGATTATCAAGGATCAAATGGGCCTGTATTGCTCCACACAACAAGAAGGCCTTCTGGGTGCTTGCTATATGAGAGAGAAAAAGGCCATTTTCGGACGAGACTTTATTCCTAGAAAAGGGGGGGGGGGGCTTGTGAGGAGGGGGGGGGGGGTCCTCATCCATCCAAAGTCACATCCGGGGCCCCGTCGCCTCCTGTCAGGCGTTCCTCCGGAAGTTGCCGGTGGCGGACGAGCGGCCCGCCTCGTGGTCCGGTCTGTACTTGAGCCAGCAGATGAGCCACGTGACGACCACGGAGAACATGGCCAGGATGCTGGCCACCGACAGGCAGATGGGCCCCGCCGGCGACGGCGGGATGCTGTGGCTGTGCACGAAGATCAGGCCCATGAAGAGCAACACCAGCATGGACAGGAAGGAGAAGATGACGCACACGCAGCCGGTGGTCAGCGCCACCCGCTTGCAGCTCTGGCAGCTGTCGTAGCGCACCGAGTCCTGGGACAAGGTGGTGGCGGTGGACACGGTGGTCGACGGCGTCGCCTGGCTGACCCCGCCGGACCGCCCCGACGACGACGCCTCCTCGCGGCGCAGGGCGACGAGCGCCGGGTGCAGCGGGGGAGGGTGCGGCGGCAGCGCGTCCTGGGGCAGCGGGTCCGAGTCGATGTAGAGCGGGAAGTCCTCCGTCACCTTGGTGTTGTTGGGCAGGTTCTGTATCCGGTAGTCCGGCACCGGGGTCCGGTGGCGGCACACCGGGCAGCTGATGCGCCACGGCCGCTCCTCGCGCAGATGCAGCGTGTTCAGGCACTCCTCGCAGAACGTGTGCAGGCACTCGAGGATCTTGGGCGCGCGGCGGTCCAGGTCGAAGTAGTTGTAGCAGATCTTGCACTCGTACTCCTCGTAGGGGAACAGCTGGGAGGGGGGCTCCTCCGACGCCCCTGCGCGCGCCGGCGGGTCCAGGTCCGGGTCCAGGTCCAGGTCCACCTCCGCCATGTCATCTCTCGCCATTCACGCTCTCCGGCGAACACAAAGGGGCGCGGGCGGACAGATGCTGATGACGGTGCACGTCTCTCCTCCTCTCCTCCGCCTCTGCCCGCCGCTCATTGAGGCGCGATCATCCCCGCAGACATGGTGGATGGAGGGTTTTTTATTCTATTAATATGTATATTAGCCTTCCCCTCCCCCCCTGCGGGTTATGATATGAATCCCTCCTGATAATCTGGATCTTGGTTGAATGTGAGGAGAGAAAAAAAAAAAACGAGGAAAAAAAAAGCTGTCGGCTGTGTGGGGAATGGATGATGTAATGGTGGCGACTCCGAGCATCCCACAAAGAGAGAGAGAGAAAGAGAGAGAGAGAGATGATGGTGATGACGAGGTGTCGCCCTGAAAGGCCAGTTAAAGAGAGAGTGTTGTGTTGTTGTTGTGTTGTGGTTTTACGCAGTTGCGTGCCAGGATGCGCTAATTTGGTCAAACCGGGGCGTCGATTCTCCGTTTCCGGTCCCGTTGAGAGGAGGTAGCTAGACATCAATGTTCACTAACAGTCCAGTGAGCATGCAGATGCACCCTGCATTCATTATAAACTGATTAATACGTAAATATTGTTTGTTCTCAGGCAGAAATACATATTTTTTGTTCCTGTTTGCACAGTGAAAACATGCTCCATCACTGCCCTGCGTTGACTTCTCACTGAAGGAGAAGTGCTGCAGAAGACAAATAATACTCACAAGTAAAAGTACATGTAAAATGGCCTCATTTAGAGTGGTTTCTGTCTCAATATATATGTTTCTATTATTGGAATATTCTTGCCGGGTCATTTAATACAATAAGAAAAGCATAAACCACATGCAGGCAAATGAACTGCAGCGAGTTAAAACAGTGTTTTCCCTCCGAGCGTCAGTTTAAAGTCTCATGAAACGCAAACAGCCTCCAGTAACTTAAACATTTAACTGTGTAGAAGTACATGGACCCACATTGCACGTGTTTATATTACAGGTTAATGTTGCTGCACCGGCTCACTGTGGAGCAGTGACGGAGGACTCAAGTGAATGTGATTCATTAGCAACGAGAGAGAAGTCGGTTTGATGGAGAGACTCAAGCGTTCAGTGAATCATGTGAGTCATCAGGATCGGTCTCAGTACGGAGGCCAATGTGGTGGAGAAACTGGAATTTTAACATAAAATTGGGCTTAACAAATACAAATGGTATTGCTTCTTTGTATAAAAGCATTTTCTACTCATGAAATAACTACAACATTGAGCCGATGTGTTCCTTAAAGTGTGAACACGAGGTGTCCGCTGTGTTCACACTGAAGGGACTCAAACCAAAAGATTTAGTTTGAGGCTGAAAGTTGTCTCAATGAGACCGAAGCATGAACAC
>NW_027175931.1:2297961-2340461 GCF_023055335.1 Clinocottus analis | reverse complement strand
GACCTCGATCAATCCACTTATTCAGGAAGAAACACACACTCAAGCACAACTCTCTCTTTCTGTGTGTGTGTCTGTGTGTGTGTGTGTGTGTGTGTGTGTGTGTGTGTGTCTTGACCTGTCTTTAACTCTTCCCTTAATGTGACCAGACTGTCCCTGGGTCAGTCCGTTTGATGTGACTCGTACAAAGACGCCAATGAGACGCCGGCTCATGAGCCAGTTGAATGTAATGTTTGTGTTGATGGTGTGTGTGTGTGCATGTGTGTGTGTGTGTATATGTGTGTGTGTGAGGGTATCATATCATGCGAGCACTTGAACTGGGAGGCAGATTCCTTGTGCGGAGGCACACAGCGTGGCTTGTTGTGTGAGTGATGGGGTCAGACGAGCCATCGGCTCCTCTGTTTATTGTCTCTGTGGTGCCGGTTCTTCTGCCCGTGCAGATGCAAAGATTTACAATAATATTAATAAACTTTATAATAAATACACGTACGAAAAGGACCAGGAGAGATGGGTAAATAACCATTTAGCGTTTGGTAAAAAAAACATGATTTTTAGTCGGTTTTAATCTCATTCTCTCTCTTTTTAGCGTTTATTGAGCGTTCTTCTTCCCCAACCATCGAAAAATATTTCCTTTATACTTCTGTGGACGCTACATAGAGCTAGAGACTGCAAGCTATTAGCTTAGCTTAGCACAAGAGGGAGACTGAGGCTGCGGTCGAATAGTCCGTCATAACTGAGTGAAATACATTAAGTACATAAATGGCCGCCATGATTCGAATTCTCTAAACGCAAAGGAAAGCAGCGTCAATGCTTCCTCACTTAGCTCCATTAGCATAGGAACCACTGGACCTGCCGTCACGAAAGGAAAGGAGATAATGCCGACCCACAATCCCTTGCGGCGGCAACATTTAAAGTGACGTTTCATTCGGTCGTTTGCGAGAACGAACGATCACGACCGACAAAAAAAAAAGTAGATCGTGTAAATAGCCGTTAGCATAACTTTGAAAGAGATCCGTTAAACCTGCTGGAAGACTATGCACGCAGTAGCTAGCTGGCTACAGCGGGTAGCTAACGGTAACAACCACCAAGTAGCGGCTTTAACCCGACTTTCATATTCTTTCTGTTATTTCTATTCCAACCTTGTTTTTTGACTATTCGGCTGCAGCCCCACTCTATCCTACCTATAAATCCCAATGCTATGCTAGCAGTAGCTTCTAAAGCTCGCTACGTAACGCTTCTTTGTGTTTGGTTAATCTGCACACAAACTGGGAGTTAACTGGGAGTGCTTTTCCCCAAAGAGCCACAGCGTACTGTGTGCTCTATGTGTGCTGTGTAAGGCAAAAAAAAGATCATTGTTAGCTTTTTCCTTTAGCATTAATAGCAAACATACATACCAGCACTTATGCTAACTACATTAAACTCAGTTATTACAACTATTCCCTTTATTCCAACTTAAGCTAACCTTGTACCTCTTGGGGGAGTGCTAATACTATTTATTTTGTAATTTGTATTAAGAATAGACCGTATAGACCGTAGCTTTAGACATTAAACTGCGCACTATACTCCGTTTGCCTTCAAAATAAAAGCACCGTAGCTTCTAAAGCTCACTACTCATCGCTTCTCTGTTTGTTTAATCTGCACACAAACCATAATGTACAAATGCAAATCTGTGGGTTTTAACGAGTTAAGAGAGCGACGATCGCCTTTCCACAAAGAGCCACAGCGACCTGTGGGGAAGACGTGCCGCTGTGCAGGCGCACAAAAGCCAGGCCCGTAAAGAACATGCCTCCTCCTGGTGTGCTGTGGAAGAGCATGACGCCGATGAGGAAGCGTCCTAAAACTCACTTCCTTTTCTGCTGACCGGCAGGGGGTCGACTCCTCCGGTCGCATAAAGAAGTCTGAGTGTGTAGAAGAACCACGAGCATTGATTTATTCCCTCAGTAAACATTGTAAACATGAGTTTATGTCTCAAGCTCTAGTTTCAAGTCTTCTTCTACACAGCGTGATGTTCATTTAGTAAATGATGGTCATTTAGAGTCAAACAGACCATAAAGCAGGGGACGCTTTAGGGTGATTTGACGGCTATACGGCGTCGCTACGTCACTCAACCGCATACCAGACACGGTCACTTCCGTCGGTTCGTCGGTCGCAAAGAGCCACCGGCCCGTAATCCAAGATGGCGTCGACCAAAACGCCTGAAACCCCACCGACCCAATGAATGTAAGCGCTATAGCCAATGGGAAGCAGAGGAGAGTGCAGCATGCCTTTAGCTTCAGCAGTAAAAGAAATCATTGACGATGTCATTCCGCGCAGTAATTAGCCGCG
Source organism: Clinocottus analis (assembly GCF_023055335.1). NCBI lineage: Eukaryota > Metazoa > Chordata > Actinopteri > Perciformes > Cottidae > Clinocottus > Clinocottus analis. The sequence goes on along the minus strand of NW_027175931.1, from coordinate 2,338,139 downwards.
TGCTAACTCTTTGTTGCAGGGACGGGTTGTATTTTCTGAGCAATGTGCGTTCATTTTCCAATGGGAAGATTTTCTTTTGGGGACTGGCGGATCAATGGCGACGAGCCAGCGGCCCGTAAACCAAGATGGCGTCGATCGAAAAACGCCGCAGAACCCGTCTTTCGCGAAGAACTGAAACGCCGGCTTCATCGCCCCCAAAATATCTTGATCGTGAAGCAGATTCCTGCAGAGATTTGTTCTTAAAACCTCGGCCCTCCGCTCTGTTTGGTGGAAAAAAGAGAGAGAGAGTAACGTATTTCTTCCCCCTGTTCAGTGTGCTCCATCCTCTCCATCCTCGCCCGTGTGTGCCTTGCTCATTTGCCATGGCAACAAGCGTGTTCCTGATTTACAGTGTCAGCGGCGACGGTAATAACAAGCTCTCTCTCTCTCCCTTAAACACACACATTAGCGTCTCTCGCTCGCCCTCCTCTGCTCCTCCGCTAAGGCAGCCGTTCATTAAATATATACAAGGCAGAGAGCTTTAAATAAACCTGGAGCCGGCGCGGGGCCGCTGGGGAGCTCATGAAAGAGAATAGGCTGCACATTTGGACACACACACACACACACTGATACCTACACACACTCACCAATACCTACACACACACACACCTTTCGCAGTGTGTCATTCTGGCAGCAGCCCTCTGTCTGACCCCCGCCAGCTGAAGACGCCGCGTCAGCAGAAGCTGCCTCTTCTTCAACTCTCAGTTTCTGGATAGATTTGGTTTCTGAGCGTCTGCACTTTGCAGCGCGGCTCGGGCTCCACTCGTATGTGTCTTTTTTTGGGAGTGGGAACAGTGATTACTTATTTATAGGACCGTGTGGTAAGTTTTAGAGCAGAGCCGCATCGGGATCTTTCGCTTCCTCTACTCATTATTTTATCATCCTCCTCCGTCTCTATTTCCTGCAGACTGCAGGTCTTATTGTCCCTTCTGCCGTTTAATAAGGCGACTTATTCATGTCAGGTACAGAGGATTAATACATAAAACCAACAATATTATCTAAAATGTTTCAAGTATTCACCTTTTTTCAAATAAAAACACAACAAAGCTGAATGAAACCTGAAGTAAAGTAATATTTAAACAGCAAAGTATGGATTCATTTTTAAAGCATTTTAAAAAAATCTATATTTTATTATCAATTCAGGGAATGTTTCCTGTACCGTACCCCCCTGACAGATGATTTAAAATGTGTTTTATTTATTCTAAAACCAACGTAAGAGCTGTGTAAGGCACAACAAAAATGCTAATTGTTAGCTTCCTCCTCTAGCATTAATAGCCAAGACCTTAAAACACACATTTATTACATTTATTACATTTATTCCAACTGAAACTAAGCTCGTGCCTCTTCGGGGGAGTGCTAATATTGTTTATTTATCTAATTTGTATACCAAATTCACCGTATAGACCGTTGCTTTCGATTGGCGCCTTCAAAATAAAAGCACCTTATCTCAAAGATACATATTGCTTACGGCAAACAAAAAACATGCAAACAAAAACCACGAAATTGATTAAAAAACAGAAAACATATTGAGTCACATACATAACATTAGTATGAAAATAATATCGCCGTCTGAAGATAAAAGACTCCTCTCTCTCTCTTCTTCCTCTCAGTTGGTGATGTACGTGGGCCAGGTGATGAAGGACGTGCTGAAGCTGCCCCGCCCTCTGTCGCCCCCTGTGGTCAAGCTGGAGCCGCGCGTGGACGCCGAGTACGGGCTGCCCTCCACCCACGCCATGGCCGCCACCGCCATCTCCTTCACGGTGCTGCTGAGCGCGCCGTCCAGGATTCAGGTGAGCGGAGCGAAACGTGACGTCTGTCCACAGGTCTGTTGCATTGTGGGTCCTCACATGGTGGACTGTGTGTGTGTGTGTGTGTGTGTGTGTGTGTGTGTGTGTGTGTGTGTGTGTGTGTGTGTATGTATGTATGTATGTATGTGTGTGTGTGTATATATGTATATATATATATATATATATATATATATATATATATATATATATATATATATATATATATATATATATATGTATATATATATATATATGTATATATATATGTATATATATATATATATATATATATATATATATACATACATGTGTATATATATATATATATTGATGTATACACATATATATATACACATATATATGTGTATATATATGTGTATATGTATATATATATATGTGTGTGTATATATATGTATATATATATATATATATATGTGTGTGTGTGTGTATATACATATATATATATACATATATATATACACATATATATACACACATATATACATATATATATATATATATATATATATATATATATATATATATATATATATATATATTTCATGGTAACACGTCTATGACGTGCAGTTGAAAGTGACATCAATGCCAAAACGTGTATATGTATATTTTTATTTTATTCATATTAGTTTAATTATCTGATTTAATTGATGTTTGACGTTGAAATTGAGACAAAACTAAACAAATAAACGAACTATGAAGCTACTTGTTGAGGTTTGAAGCCAAGAAAACCATTTTTTGGGGTTTTAGTGTAAAACCAATGTGTAAAAATGACAAATCTTAAACGCAATACAGCAAAAAGTGACAATTTAGTTTAATTATGTATTTAGTCATTTTAAGTAGACGAAGAAAAAGCCGCTCCGACACGGGACGTCTCATTAAATGAACCTCCATGTTAGCGGAAGGCAGCGAGCATCGGTGCTAACTCCAGTCGATCCGAGCGATCCTATTGGCCAGCTCGCCGGGAGCCCGCCCCCTTCCCCTCCGCCCCCTGCTGTCCGTCACAGCGCTTGTTGGAAACAATGGGCCGGGAGGGGGCGGGACCAGCAGTCACCATCAGTCACCGTCCGCCACACCCGGGCCGCCGTTCGGCCCTCTGATGGACTCGACCGAGTCAATGACTGTCAGTCCACGTCTCCTCCCTCCTTCCCTCCCTCCCTCCCTCGCTCCCTCCCTCCCTTTATGTCTCCCACTCTACCGCAAAGTCAATAAACCCCTCAGTGGTCTTAATCACGCGCTGGAGGTTTTTAATGAACTCTAAAGTTTTACGGCCTCGGCGGGCCGTTCCCTCGCTATTCTCCTTCGTCTCCCCCCTTCCCTCCTTCCTCCCTCCCCCGTTCTCGAGGTCAGAGAAACGACCTCCCCCCTCGTGTACAGTAGCAGAGCGGCGAGATTCCTGCAGCCCCCCCCCCCCTCCTCCTCCCTGGAAAAGAGGAAAAAGTTGCTCGCACACAGCTGTAGATGAGCAGCGAGGCCACGAGGCCTCGGGGCAGCCGGCAGCAGGTCAGAGGTCACGACAGTCAATCACAGAGTGACCTCCCTCCTGTCCCCCGAGTCCTTTGTGGCCATTGAGGGGAGGAGGGGAGGGAGGAGGGGGGAGAAAAAACCCCTCTCTTCATGAACTAGCAGTGAAAAGGCTTCCAGCTGCAGAAGACAGGAAAAGAGAAAGAAAAGGAGGGAGGGAGGGGAGCACAGGAGGGGAGGTGGATGAATACACAAGGCCTCTCTTCTCTCTGTTATTGAAATGGAGGGAAGAGAGGGAGGGAGGGAGGGAGGGAGGGAGGGAGGGAGGGAGGACAACACAAACCTGCTGCTGGAGGTGGAGGAGAGGATGGAGAGACAGACGGAGGAGGAGACGACGATCACCAGCTCACGGGGAAAAAAATGAATTACCGAATAATGAATGTGTTTCTCCCTTTCACAGATTTATGATTTAGCTTAGTGATGTAACTGTGTGTGTGTGCGTGTGTGTGTGTGTGTGTGTGCGTGCGTGTGTGTCTGTGTCCCAGTTCCAGTTCGAGGTGGGTCTGCTGATCGCACTGACGCTGTCGTCTCTGGTGTGTCTGAGTCGCCTCTACACCGGCATGCACTCGGTTTTGGTGAGCGCACACACACACACACACACACACACACACAGGGAGATGGACAGACACACTCGCATACACTGAGACGCTCTCCTACACACTCACACGGCTACACACACACACACACACACACAATAAATGTTCCTAAAAGACCAAACAAAAATCCCGGGCACCATCATCTACGGAAACGCATGATTGAGAACGAACACACACACACACACACACACACACACACACACACACACACACACTTCATAATTCAGTGGTTAAACCGTCTGATCTGCACAGTAAAGATTTTAAAGTTGATAGTTTTTAAGATGTCATGTTCTTTATGTTCATGTTGATCCATCAGGGCTGAAAATACTGATTCATGAGGATCATTAGTATTTTTTGTTCTTTTAAATATACAAAATATAGAACATTTTTGGGAAATCTGCTTTCTTTCTTTCGGAGGTATTGCAGGCGGGGCGCTGATGCAGATTCTGAACATTTTTTTATTAATTATTAAAGATTTGTATGGAAGCCCATTCCCGCCACAAAAAAAAACAGGCCCCAAAAAAAAAAATTTAAAAAAAATTAGGACAGAAAAAAAAGGACCAAAAAAAAAAAATAGTAAAAAATTACGGAAAAAAATAGGACCTAAAAAAATATGATTAAAAAAAAATTCAAAAAGTAAAGAAAAAAAAATAGGACCAAAAAAAATTAAAAAAATTAGGACCAAGAAAAAAAAATTGACTTTTTTTTTTTCTTTTCGTTGACAAAAATAAAAAAAACATCTAAGCAATAAATTATTTCATCACTTTGGTTTTGCAATACCTTCATTTAAATGTAAACATGTATTGTTTGTACAACAAAACAAGTACAAGTCACAAAATAGTCCAATCTTGTTTCAATTCACGTATTATTTTAATGTAACATTACAAGCAATGTTTTTTATTCAAGTGCTCTTGTTATTTATCAAAAGACAACTTGGTAATGTCAACCAGCTGGAAGCCTGTTGATGGCTACTTTAAAGTAAACAATTCATTCAATATATGTGTGGACTTTCATTTCTCTCCTGGAATGAAACAGGGTTGTTTTTTTTGTTGCCTTTTTTCAAGTCAATGAAAAAAAGGAGATTTTTTTTTTTTTGGTCTTAATTTTTTTTTTGGTGTGGCGGAAATGGGCTTCCATAGATTATGCATATGTTATGTTGAAAACATATCCAGTGCAAAACAGGTCATTTCTCGCCAAATGTTTTTTTTTTTGCACAGATGGAACTTTATCTGCATTGTTTGAACTAAAGTGAATAGTTTCTGTCTGATGGAGCGATTTAAATGTTCTTTATTTTATTGTTTAAAACAGCACGGATGTTGAACCGTTTTGTTGAACAGAACATTTTGTTTCCCGCCTTCAGGACGTGCTGTGCGGCGCGCTCATCTCCGCCTCCATCCTCTTCCTCACCTTCCCGTACTGGGAGGCCTTCGACCGGCTCCAGCTCACCAGCCCCGTCTCGCCCGTGGCGGCGCTCTCGCTGCCGCTGCTGCTCAGCTACACGTACCCGGCGCCGGACGGCCGCAGCACCACGCGGGGCGACACCACCACCATCCTGGGGGCGGCGGCCGGCTCCTCGGTGGGCTACTGGGCCAACGAGCGGCTGGGGCGGACCTTCGAGCCGCCGCTCGCGCGGCTGCCCGTGGCGTTGAGCGCGCCCACGGCCGGCGCGCTGGCCGCCGGCGCCGCCCGCTTCCTGGTGGGCGCGGCGGCGCTGCTGGCGACCCGGCAGGCGGCCAAGACGCTGAGCCTGCGGGCGCTGCGGGCGTGGTACCGCGTGCCGGAGCGCGACGCCGAGCGCGCCAGGAGGCGGCGGGAGATCGAGGTGCCGTACAAGTTCGTCACGTACACGGCGGTCGGGCTCGTGAACTCCATGGTGGTCAGCAGAGTCTTCGCTCTGCTCGGGATCCTGTGAACTCCGTCACGTGTGTTTATTTCATGTCTTAACGTGTTCACACAAGTGAGAACGACTGAAAAATGTAAATTAAATTTTTTTTTAAGGACATTCTGACACTGTTTTGAAACTTCTCCTGGTCTTTACAACGCATGCGTTCAGCATTCACTGGCTCAATGTTGAGTACACACTTTGTGCGTATCCGTGTGTGTATTTGTGGATATTTTATACATAAAAAAGAAGCCTCGTGGACAGAAACCTCTAGTTTGTGTGTTATAAACTCTAACGGCACTGTGAATAAAGAAAGGCTGCGACACCAGAAGGGAGGATCCCACCCGGCATGCAGACGTAGCAAAACCAGTTCAGCTGAAACTCCACCCTCCCTCCTTCCTCCTCCACCCTCCAGAACCAGCTCGTCTGCTCGGCGGTGAAAGAGTTAAACCTGTATTTGCTGCGGCGGCGGCGCCCGTCGGGCTACGCTTTGAAGGGACGGCTTGTCATCTGGCCGCGAGAGAGGAAGTCTGTGAGCGAGCGGTTACTTACATAAAAACATGACCCCTAAACTAAAAAGAGACTCCGAGCCGGAAGTCCAAAGTTAGAGCGGCTTTATTGGACGCGTTAACAAAGCGAGGGGGCTCCGTTTCCTCGGTTGAAGGTGGAGTTTTATCGCGGGACGTCTTTAGCGGCGGCGGGAGACCTTCAGATGTTGTTGAAGGCGGCGAGCCGCCGCCCCTTGAGCCGCTCGGCCTCGTCGTCCGAGCCGTCGTCAATGTCGTTGAGGACGAAGCGACCCTTCGCCGCCGGCAGGCCGTCTCTCTCCCCCCGGAAGGACTGGATGTGCTTGTACCAGCGCGCCAGGTGGCGGAGGGCGGGCGCGGGGGCCGAGGGCAGGGCGTCGAACACCGCCGCGTCCGCCCGCGACGCCGCGAAGCCCTCCACGTAGCTCCGGTCCGCCAGGAAGGCGTCCAGCGCCGCGAGGCCGGCCGGCGCGCTCACGTCCCCGAACACGGTGCGCGTGGAGGACGGGCGGGAGGACGCCGGGGACTCGCGCCGCGCCGCGACTTCCTGCGCGGGGACGTCGTGCGAGAGCGGCGTTTCTGCCGTGTGGCCACTGGAAGAACCGAAAGGCAACAAGGCGGCGATGAGTCACGGGACCGGCGTGCGCTGAAAGCCCGCCACGGCACACAGAGAGGCATGCGCGTACAAACACAACACTCACGTCACAACACAACGCTCTGCTCATTCTTTAATTCTCCTTCAGCCTCGTTACTGATGTATAAAAACACAACGGGGATGCTGCATCGATTGATCTCTCCGTGCACGTCATGCAACACTTTCAAACCGCCGTGCATGTGAGAGTTTAGCTTTTTTTTTTAAAAAAGGAAGGTGAAATCACAGGAAGGGCTCGATGTCCATCTCCAGGGCCGAGCAGGGCATGGTCAGCTCGAAGCGGCCGACGACGTCCGGGTGCAGCACCCCGAGGCGCCCGACGCTCTGCCCGCGGACGAAGATCTCCGCGCAGCGACCGGGGAAGAAGGAGGAGTCTGAGGAGAGAGAGAGAGAAAAAGATCAAATGAAGAACTTCAAATGAAGCATCATGCTAAAATTAGCTTCTACGCTGCGAGTTTATCCCCCTCGGTGTGAGCCGAGTCGCGGCACAAGGTGGATTTAAAATCATTCGCATTTCATTGGACCGCTAAGATAAAGTGGGCGGGGCTTAAGAGTGATCCGCGGGGGTACGTGGCCACACACACACATTGATGGATAGATATTATTGGTTAAAAAGGCATTTTAGCCGCCGCACATGGCTGCTTCTTTTAGTCGCATCCTTTAAAAAAAAAACAACACACAATCATCTCCTCCACCAGATTGTATTGTAAACTATTTAACTACCCAGCATGCCATCTGTTTGATGCGTAGTTAGCGACACGAGCACCTTTTTCTACACGTTGATCGTCCCTTTTGAGAATAAAGGACGCGTTGAGCTCGAGGGGCGTTTTTATTTATCACGACGCCTCTCTTCTGCTTCCTTGTGTTTCTCTTTATGTTCGTCCGCTATTCAGGTCTGGAGGTCCAGTGTGTGTGTGTGTGTGTGTGTGTGTGTGTGTGTGTGTGTGTGTGTGTGTGTTAGGAGTGAAGGTCACTCCAGTCCAGATGGATTATGAAAACACAGACACACACACTTTCAAAGCCGAGACAGCGCTCGCCAAAAGCGAGAGAATCCCTTTCTTTAGAAATAAAAACCCACTGACTGACGGACTTGTTGGAGATTTCACCAAATATGGAGAGAGGGGGGGGGGGGTTACCAAGACAACAGCCCCACCCACACACACACAGAGACATGGCATTCTCCCATGGTGCACTGCTTCCTCCCACGCTGCCTTGCTAATGGGCTCCAACAGCCCACTGCTGTAGATGTTCACTCATCACAATGGACGAAGGCTGACGAGTCACACTGGACCTCCACGTGTGTGTGTGTGTGTGTGTGTGTGTGTGTGTGTGTGTGTGTGTGTGTGTGTGTGTGTGTGTGTAGGATGCCATTATATATATATATAAATAAAAATATATATATAAATAAAAAAAATATATATAAAGAAATAAAAATAATAATAAAAAAATATATATACATACATATACACACACATACATATATATATATATATATATATACATATATATATATATATATATATATATATATATATATATATATATATATATATATATCTTGAGCCAGAGGCGGGGTGGGGGGGGGGGGTCAGGTAAAGATCGTAAAAAATGTAAAATATATTTCTTTGTTTACTTAAAATGTAATTTGAAAAAAAATTGTATAAATTAACTTTCATTTAAATCAACAAAATAACTACATTTAAATAAACAAAACAAATGAATTAATTAAAAGATAAATAAAAAAATAAAAAAATAATAATAATAAATAAAAATAAGCAACGTCTCCGTTTCTCTCAACCAGCAAAACGTTTTCCATCTCGTCTGCAGGCGCATCGACCGTGACCTTCAAACTCACTGAAGGTCACGCCAAGAAAGGAAGAGGAGCGACCATGACGAGCGAGAGAGAGAGAGAGAGAGAGAGAGAGAGAGAGAGAGAGAGAGAGAGAGAGAGAGAGAGAGAGAGAGAGAGAGAGACCTTTGCATTGGACACAGTTGTTAAGTGAAACAAGGGCGTCTGTCTCTTAAGTGGTTTCCTCCTCTTCCTCCTCTTCCTCCTCTTCGCTGAGTGGAGGTAACTCGGTTGACATGTATTCCCTTGTCTCCTTGTACTGGGAGTGCTGGGAGAGCATCCTCAGGGTGTGTGTGTGTGTGTGTGTGTGTGTGTGTGTCAGGTGAGCTCTCAGACGAGGTCACGACCTCGTAATGGGGTTAAGGACACGCTGACATGTGTGTGAGGAAGAGGAGGAGGAGGAGGAGGAGATAATGGCGCCTGACGGGAGGAAAGAGAGGAGCGATGGAAAGAGTTCCTGCATTAGTGAGAAGCCTTTGAAGGGTGAGCTGTCAGCCGGACGGTCCGAGCAGCACCCATGGGTGTCTCGGGCCCGCCGCTCAGCACTGCAGAGGGTGACGTGACTCCCTCTCTCTCTTCACCGCCACCCTCTCTAGTCTCATTTTATTCCTTCCTTCCTCTTCTCCTCCTCCTCTCTCTCCCTCCTCCTCTTCTTCTTCATCCTCCTCCTCCTCCTCCCTTCATCTCTTCCTTCCTCCCAAACCTTCCTCCACTTCCTCTCATCGCCAGCCTCCTCCCTCTTCTTCCTTCCTTCCATCCCTTCCTCTCCTCCACCTCCCTCTCTTCTTCCACCTCCTCCCTCCCTCCATCTCCTCCACACCCTCCCTCGATCCTCCTCTCCCTCCACCCCCTCCTCCTGCCTCCCTCCCTCCTCCCTTCCTCCCTTCCTCCCTCCTGCACTGATACTTGAGCTCATTGATTTGCAGTCTGAACGGTCGACACAGTAGACATCCTGCAGCGTGACCTTGAGAGTGTTAAAGGCAAGTGGAACGAGAGAGAGAGGTAGAAAGGATGGAGAGAGAGAGGGAGAGAGAGGTAGAAAGGATGGAGAGAGAGAGGGAGAGAGAAAGGATGGAGAGAGGAAGGACCGAGCGATGGAGACAGAACTCAAGCTGCAGCATGAGAGTCTCTCTGGGACGTCGGGAATCAAAGAAGCACGTTTATGAGACGCTGACGCGGCGCTTTGGACCCTGAAGTCAAACTGTCCTGATGTTCTGACGTTCTGATGTTCTGATGTTCTAACGTTCTCATGTTCCTGATGTTCTCATGTTCTGACGTTCTGATGTTCTGACGTTCTGATGTTCCTGATGTTCTCATGTTCTGACGTTCTGATGTTCTGATGTTCTCATGTTCCTGATGTTCTCATGTTCCTGATGTTCTCATGTTCTCATCTTGGTGGAGCGAACAGACGCTTAGAGAACACAGCTCAGTGATGTCACTGGTCTCACAGACTGGGAGTGCTGGTTGCAACATCTCACCACGAGACACCAGGAGGGAAGTTAGATTATAGATTTCTAGATTATATGAAGTTAGATTATAGATTATATGTGATGACACTCAAAAAATATATATTTTATTTTTACTTTGTTTGCTTTACTTTCCTGTTATTTACTTCTTTATTATTGTAACTTGATCAACACATACACAAAACAAATTAAATACTTGATCTTTGATTCTTGTGTATCATATTGTAAATATAAATATGAATACAATAAATTAAATAATAATAATACTAATAATATAACATTTCAATAAATGAATAAATGAAAAGAAAACAATGTAAATAAATCATATACATTTAAATAAATAAAAACAAAATAAATATTGTGTCTATTCACAATATTAAATTAAAAAAAATAAAAATAATAAAAATAATAATATTGTGCCTACTCACCAATATTAAATAAAATATTTTTTAAAGAAAAATAAATTAAAAATAATAATATTGTGCCTACTCACAAATATTAAATAAAATATGTTTTAAAGAAAAATAAATTAAAAATTTAAATATTGTGTTTGCTCATCAATATTTAATTAAATGAATAAAATAAATAAAAACAAACAAAGAAAACTAAAATAAATACATTTTGCCTGCAGTAAATAGTTGCCTGTCCCCCCTGGAGCGTCTTACCGTCGGCGGCCTGGATGTGGTAGCCGTCCCCGCGGGCCGGCGTCACCGCCAGCAGCTGCATGGTGCGGTCCAGCAGGCCGTGGATCACCTCGAAGCCGGGGCTCTTGTTGTAGTACGCGGCGCAGAAACGCCGGACGTTCCTCGCGCCGACGTCTGGTGGGTGGGAAGAGGAGAAAAGGAACAGTGGGAACCGAGCTACTCGCGAAAATAAAGTCAATACTGAGGTTTCATCTCGCTCATGGGCGGCGATCCCCTTCTGATCGCCGCCCCAGACGCCTTTTGGGGTTTATTTTATTATATTTACAGAGAAATGTATCGAGAGCTCTTTGACTGAAAATGGTTCCCTCCTGGTATCTGAGTTTCAACAGACTGAAAGCTGGGTACTCAAGTTATTAACCTTTGGTCTCGTCCTTCAGCACCACGTCGGACATCTCAAACAGTTTGAGGGGAAGCGGCATCTTCCGGTTGGCCGCTATGGTCTTCAGCAGGCCTGGCAGCAAGGTGGTGCGCGCCACCTGGTGGTCACAAACGGGAGGTGAAGCTGGAGAGACGTAGTATTTAAGAGAGAGAGAGAGAGAGAGAGAGAGAGAGAGAGAGAGAGAGAGAGGGGCGCCCCCTTCTGGAGAAACAACAGCAACAACTCACAAGAGTTTGCCAGATACTTCGTTGCACGATCGTTAAGAGCTTTTCCGCATTTCTAAAACTCCGTCCAGTGATTTCATGACCTTTTTTCATTCAGATGCATTTGGTTTTGTTATTTTAAAACCAATTTGATGAGGTGTAGGTTTAAAAATGGCTCTAAAAATGTATGAATGCATCCATTTATCCTCCTGGTTCAGACAAAGCTGCTGAAGAATGAAATATTATTCTTCTTTACCTGGAACTCTGCCGTCTTGGGGTTGGCAATGTGAATCGCCCGGGTCTCTGAAATTTTCTTTCCGAGCTTGTCGGCGATATCTTCTTTAGAACACTAGAGAGAGAGAAAAAGAGAGAGAGAGAGAGAAGGGGAGAGAGAGAGAGAGAGAGAGAGAGAGAGAGAGATTATTAATATTTTTATGGTGTCAAGAAACAAAACGATTTCTTCTCTTTTAACAAATTTTCATTTGTTAAATACTGTCTTTTTACCTTCATGCCAATAAAGCTTTTTGAATTGAATTGAGAGAGAGAGAAAGGAAGGGGGGCGGGGCTCCGAGACATCTTCACTGATCGATTATGGGATGCCAAATGTTGAGCATTTAACTTACAGCAATGCAACGGTCACAACTGGAGCGGAGGTTTCTCAAAGTTAGCTTACATTAGCCGCCGTAAGCTACTGCTCACATATGGCGAAATATGGCACAAAAAAATGAGATTTTCTGCTTATGAATTCATCTTTTTTTAATTTCTAAAAAAGGAGGAACACTGTGTTATTCTTCCCCCCTCAAAAAAACATGTGCGTCGTCGTCTTCTTACGAGGGCAAAGGTGAGCGCCTCCGTGAATCCAGCAGCTGCCAGGTCCTGTCTGAGCAGCTCTGTCAGTTTATTCAGCGGGAACTGTGAACGTGCAGAGAAAACACATGAGAACACACACACACACACACACACACGCGCCGTGATGGATAAGATGCAATGGTATTTGCTCTCACACACACCTGGTTGGCGATGGTGTAGGTGCCCGGCGTGGTGTACGGGATGTTGTTGAACCCGTAGGCCATGGCGGCGTCCTCCATGATGTCGCAGGCGTGGATGACGTCGGAGCGCGTGGGCGGGATCTCCACCTCGATCTCGTCGCCGGCGCCCGTGACCTCGGAGCGCAGGCACATCTTGGTCAGCAGCCGGGCGATGCTCTCGGTCGACTCGCTGCCGGGGGAAATACACTTTATGAGTAAATAACAGACATTTAGAAAAAGTTGGACCTCGAGATGGAAAATGTCTTGTTTTTTTAGTTATATCTTCTACTTGTCCATCACACAGAGGAGCTGTAAAAGACTCACTTGATGCCAACTTTTCGGTTGATGAACCCGCTGGACAGCTTCTCCTTCCTGTAAGCCAGCTCCTAGAAGTACCAACGGGACAGCAAGAGGATCAGGAGGCAAACTTTTATTCAGATCATGAAAAAAAAAAGTGAAAAATATTGTAATTCATTTCCAACGCTGCTCAGAGGAACCAAACGCTGCCGCCGACGCCAACGAGGGTATTTCAGCCATTTTCTTTTGGCGCTAATGCTAGCTACTTTAATAACTATTTTTTAGCTCCCATTACTGGGTATTTAGGATCCATCCATCCATCGTAGTGAATACATTACTGGGTATTTGCAGGTCTTGCCGTCCGGGTACACCACCTCAGCCTCCTCCACCCTGAAAAAGAACATGTCACCCTCACTGTAACACTCTTATACTCTTCTTTGGAGGTTTTATGATAGATTTGGGCATATTTCCATCACTCATTATGAAGCAAATAAACCGGTATCTTGTATATAGGACACAAAACCTGAAGGTTTTAAGTAATTAGAGTTGGTTAATGCTGAGCCAATGTTGTTGGAAGATGAAAAGAAATATCGCACAAAAAAAAAAAACATCTCCCGTGACCAAAAAAAGCACATCAACACGTTTCACAGCAAAAAGCCCAAAATGTCTCCACTCACGTGAACGGCTGCGAGCAGTACTCGCTGAACATGGTGACCATCATGTCCAGCACGATCTTGGCCTGGAGGGAGCAAGAGGAGGAGAAGAAGAGGAGGACGAGTTAAAGCCGGTTCCTCCTGACAGAACGAGCACATGGACGGGCTTCTCGGTGGTACCTTGGTGAGGTCCGTGGCCGTGCACTCCACGAAGACGTTCTTCGTCTTTAGCGAGATCTTTGAATGGTCACCTGGGGAGACAAAAAAGATGTTTGAATATCAGAAGAACCGGTTGAATCATATGTTATGAGGCGTTTTATTGTCTTGGAATTTGAAAGTTCATATTTACTTTAACCAAATTTCTATAACTTTTCCTTGGCTTTAAACCAAATTTCCACAACTTATAGCCACATTTCCACGACTTTTAACCAAGTTTTCATGACTTTTAACCACATTTCCACAACTTTTAACCAAGTTTTCATGACTTTCAACCACATTTCCACGACTTTTAACCAAGTTTTCATGACCTTTAACCACATTTCCATGATCAAACATTGTGTGAAACGTGTGTGTAAACAGTACAAAGTGATAAAATGTAGTATTTAAACTAACAATGAAGATTCAAAGCATACAGTAAACCTTAAATGACTCAAATGAATGAGAGACAATAGTTTGATTAAAAGAATAAACATTTCTATAGATGCCTGTATGTATGCTGCTGATATTTTGAGTCTCTTTCTTTTAAAAGCAGATTCATTATTTCAAACTCAGCGTGAATGAACGTCATGAACACATTTATATGACTTACTACACTTTCCCAGGTTTTCCATGACTGTTTGAACCCTGTAGAGACTTTCTCATGTCAATGAGGAGCTCGTTCCACCGCTGAGGAGCCAGGACAGCAGACACAGAGGCCGTACTCACCGTTGATGATGGGCGGCATGGACAGGACGACCCCGTTGCTGTCGTAGATGACGGGGTACGCGGGCTTGTCTTCGATAATGTGAAGGAAATGCTTCAGGTGGCTGTCCGTCTGTTTTGAGACATAAAAAAACACGCGAGCGGGGGAGTTTTAGTGGCGCTCCGATGGACAAACTGCTCCTCGTCTCTCTCGCCGCCGGCCTTCACCTTGTAGAGGCTCATGAGCTGCGTGGCGGTGAACTCTTTGGTCTGGTTCAGCGGTTTGAAGCGGATGTCTGCCGGGGGTTTGGCCGTGTACGTGAAAGGACCAGAGACGGTGTCCAGGTCGTGAGTCCCGATGGCCACCAGGCTCCTCTTCCTGCACCAGCGTGGTAAAAAAAAAAAAAAGGGAGTGTTTTCTTCACAACAACTACGATAAAAAAAGGACAATCATTGTGTTGTCTGCCACGGTGTGAGCAACGGGGTTCTGTGGCATAAAATAACGCTAAATAAATCCCTTTTGGTTTCTTCAAAAGACACTCGTAACATATTTACTTTACCCCCCCCCCCCCCCACCCTCCCCCCAAGAAAATACAGCCATAGAAAATGCAGATATTATATCCTTCAAGCTTGCACATCTCAGAAATGAACTCATCGGTGAAATTCCATTGAAAAAATGTAAATTAAAAAAACATCTTTATGTGGCCGAGAACATTTTAAATTAAATCAAAAATCCCCAGGACGCGGTAGCACCTGTTCAGTGCTTCCTCTGGATCGTTCAAAGCAAAGTGCTGGAAACTAATTCAGGTTGTTCAGGTCGTACGACACAGGTGTGACAGTACGGAGGCGATATACACGGGTTGAACTTGGGGATTATTACGAGTGCTAATAACCACGTGTCCTTCAGTTGTGTTGTTGTATTAATCTGACCTGCAGACGTTCTGGTGCAGTTTGTCTTGCAGCTCGATGAAGCTGTCGTAGCGCTCTTGTGTGAAGGTGATGTTCCTCAACACCGCCGCCACGGCGTGCGGTCGCACCGCCGCCGTCTGCACACACACAATCATAATGAACGCGTAATAAGACGCACATTCATGGCCATAAACTTGCTCGTTTGCCGTTGGTGAACCGTGAATGCCACCACTCACCTCCTTGGTAATAATCAGCTTCTGGGGCTCCCCGCTGACCGGGCCGACCCGTCTGTAACGAGGCGCCTCCAACCTGCGACACAAACACAATCCCTCAGTATGAACGCACTGCATCTGTAATGCGGCAGCAGCTCGGCATCAGGGCACGAGCTTCGCGGTGGCTTCTCACTTGTTCTTGAAGACCTGCAGCCCACGGACCAGCCCCTCCAGACACAACAGGTCGTAGCGGTTCGCCGGCACGTCGATCTTGTACAGGATGACGTCGGACGCCCCCGACGCCTTGGAGTCGCCCTGCTCACGGCTGATTATCTCCTTCTCCGAGGTCTGGAGTCAGAATAAAGTTCACCGGTTACAAAGTTGTGGATCAATGGAGGTTGTTTGTCTTTTTTTGACACAAAAGCACAAACACAGGTGTGTGTGTAGATTAATTCACTTTTAATTATCTATTTAATTATTTATGTTGCTTTCACTCACAATTTCATCCAGCTCCAGCCCGAATTCAAAGCACAGCTCGTCAAACTCCACATCGGCTAAAGGAAGAAACAAACATTGATTACGACTAAAACAACAACAACAACAACAACAAACTACTTGAGTTAGCTGTATATTAAATGACAGGGAGAATGATGCAATCACGTTGACATCTGACGGCTAGCGGAGCCCACTTTCTCATTATGGAGGAGACATATGTTCATATTAAAATGCATTATTCGGCTAAAATGCTCTCATAAAAACAAAGTGTGTCTCATTTGAGACGGTTTAATTAAAGCCAGATAACTTTAATTTCGTAAAATTAGCCGTTCACGCGCAGCAGTTGCTGCTTTGCTAGCTCGTGATTTCCGACTTTGATTCTGACTTTCTCGGTCTTTTAAAGACACATTGAAGTTTTTTAAAAACCGAACAGACGGTGTTGTTCACTACTTGAATGTGTTGTTAACACGACTCACTGTATGTTCTGCCCAAAGCTTTGAAGAGAAGATCCCTTTTGACTCCGACAGTCGGCATGTTTGCTGCTAATGCTCCTCAGAAGCAGCGCGGAAGGACCCCACCGGCCGGGCTGTAGCTGTCTGACGCGGCGCCTGAGAGAAATGCAGTTAAAAATGTTTACGATGTACAATTAATTATAATTAATTACATCTAAAATGAAGCATCTTGTCTCCCATGACTTATTTTACATGCTGTATTAAGGGAGACAGTGAACTCATTAATGTAACTCATGTAAACTTTATTTATTTATTTGTTGTTGCATTGATATCTAATATAGTTGTATAATTCTGAATGAACATTCAGAATTTGAATCTGAACTAAAATAGGGTGAATAATATGTTTCCTTAAAAATATATATATATATATATATAATTATATGTATCTATTTGTTGTTGCATTGTTATCTAATCTTATAAATATATATATCGTTTCAGAATTAATATTGATAATTTGCTTCTGAACTAAAATAGGTTCAAAAAAATATCCTTTTCTTAAAAAAAAAAATATAATGATAATCTTATGTATCTATATATTTGTTGTTGCATTGTTATATAATATAGTCTTACACGTACATATTTTTTCATATTTCTTTTGAGAAAAGTTATCGGTATATAGAGGAACATCAGGAAAAATATCAGTGACATCACATACAGGCAGTGGAATGTACCAAGGTATATTTACTCAAGTACTACAAATTCAAGGTACTTTACTTGAGTATTTACCTCTTATGCAACGTTATACTACTTTTTTTTTTTTACCTGGTTTGACAGCTTTACTTATGTATTTCCAGATGTCTACATGTTTATATAACTGGAGGATGAAGTGTTCCCTCTGGGTTGAGAAGATTCTCCTGTTTATTTAAACAAAATAAACAGTTTAAAACCCCTCTTGGATCAGCTTCATCACAAAGCAGATAACAGCATACAAACACATCATGATTTTATGTAATATGACATAATAACACTTTACTGAAAATTAAACATGGCCAACAGTTCAAGAAGGAGTGAAACAAACATCTACAGCAGTAAAATGCAATATATACATTAACGCAGCTGAATAATAATCCAGAAACATCATGGAAAACATTGACAGGGTACATTTCTACTGCACAATGAATACTTTTACTGATAGTGATCTGGATGTACTTGTTCCACCGCCGCATGCATGACTCACTCTGACTAACAGAGGAGCTCAGTGGGCTGAATCAGAGTCGAGGTGCATTCAAATGCTGTTAGTGAGCCGCAGGAGAGAAATCTCAGTGGAGAGTTTCATGGTGAAGGCCTTGAAGTATGGAGGTATAAAAACATATTGCTCTTATCCTGCGCGTCCTGAAGCTGCCTGCAGGCCGCGCTCTCAAGGATTTTAGTGGAAGAACGCCAACAAAGAATCAGGTAAAAGAGGCTGAATGCATAAAAAGATACAAACGGTGTCAAGGTAGTTTATTCAAGATGTGAGAGCAGATTGTTGCGCAACACGGTAAAACATAACATCTTTATATGAGAGATGGCAAGATTGTCATGCGTTTATTACATTAAATTGAACAACCTTTGCATCAAAAATTTATATTGTGAACATTTTGCGTCAGAGACCTGAACACATGGTGTTCAAATTATGAATTTAAAAGAATCTGCTTGAGTTTTTTTCTGAGTTGGTGGTTTAAACTGATATTTTTCTTATCATGAAATAATGAGTTGACTGTATCCTGTTGCTGCTGATGAGAGGATGGAGAGGTGGGACGACAGCAGGCCTCCGCGTGACCCTGCAGAGTGAGTCACATAGCTCCGTATATAATTAGATTTATGACAATGCAACAGTCCACAGAGAAAAAGTACCAAAATTAAAGTTACTTTTCATAATGCATTGCATGTAATAGAGCTGTATATATATATATATATATATATATATATATATATATATATATATATATATATATATATATATATATATATATATATATATTCTTTTAGAATTCTTTATTGTCTTACGCACAGATAACTATGGAAGCCTGTTTCCGCCACACAAAAAAAGTCATAATTAGGAGATAATGAAGTTGAAATTATGATAAGTTACACTTTATTATCTTATAATTATGACTTTTTTTTCTTTTTTTTGTGGCGAAACAGGCTTCCATAGTTTAGAATTGGAAAAAAAGAGTCAGAATTATTACTTTTTAACTCATAATTTCGACTTTATTATCTCATAATTATGACTTTATTTCGTAATTATGAGGTTTTTCCTTTCTTTTTTGTGACAGAAACAGGCTTCCACAGTTTGCAGTTAAAAAAAAGTCCTTATTATGAGATAATAAAGTTAGCATTAGAAATGAGAAGAGAAAAAACATTGCTATGAATGCTGATAGTATAAGTTAATGTATAAAATAAGTCACAACAATGTGACGACGAGAGATGAAGACGAGATAAACTGCATTCCCTCATCGGCATTGTGTGCCGAGGGCTCCACTCACGGCCTTAAACAAACACACACGTGAGGAGGAAGCTTTTGGTGACTGTGCATGTGTGTGTTTGGGGCTCGGCGGGAGCTTTTATGGATTACACCATCTGGGTCAAAGGAGGCAGCTCTCAGTGGGACGTTGTGTGGTTGTGCATGAGCCGGGCTGAGTGACGGGTCACCGCGAACCTGCAGCTTCACATCCAGACCCTTCACGTGTCACATGTGCTGTAACCGTGACGCAACAAAAACACAAACGCCTCATATGGGTCAGGTCCACAATGGAATACATTTATATATATATATATATATATATATATATATATATATATATATATATATATATATATATATATATATATATATATATATATATAATAATAATAATAATAATAATAATACTATTTCTTTTAGATTATATATTGAATATATTGAGTACTTTTCATTGCTGATATTTTTTGTGTCTTCTATGACGTAACTTTGCTACTGTGACAAACCCATTTACCCTTAGGGATGAATAAAGTACACATATCTATCTATCTATCTATCTATCTATCTATCTATCTATCTATCTATCTATCTATCTATCTATCTATCTATCTATCTATCTATCTATCCATCCATCCATCCATCCATCCATCCATCCATCCATCCATCTCTCTATCTCTCTATCTAGAGCAGCATCATTAGTCGCGCGCGCAGCTTTAACATCAGCGCTACCCCGAGTCTGTGTGCGCGTGCGACAGTGGGTGCGCGTGCCCTCTCGCTCCTTCTGAACCCCCCAGAGCCCTCCTTTCCCATCTTGGCCCCGCCCCTTGCACGCGCCACCTCGTCTGGTCCAATCAAAACGCAGGGAATTCCCCCCTCACCGCCCCCTTCCCCCTCTCCTCCTTCTCATCCGAATGGCCAGCCTCACGACGCGCGTGTCACTTCCGGGCTGGTGTGGTCGCGAGCCGGTGGACGTCTCTCTCCGCTGCTGCCGCCCGGATGAACTGACAGAGAGGTGAGTTCATTTTCCCTCGTCGTGTCTTTTAAGTTGCTCGTTCAGATATGGAAAATGCTGCAGCACCTAAAGTTTATTCTAAAAAAATATAAAATATAACATTAAACTTCCTGTGTGTCACTAATTTGTCATTTATAAATTCTGTTACTCTATATTACATCGCTCTCTTTAGACACAGAAACAGCTTATGTACAGGCCTTTTAATTTATTTCTAACTAAATCCGGAAATCACCTTCTACGGCCAACGCCTAAACATCGTTTTGCTGCATTAAATGAGGATGAAATTAATCATTGACAGCACTGTTTTTTAATAATCTTTTGTTTTGAAATTCTAAACCGGAAGTTGACATGCCGTGCTTGACCCTCAGTCGCCTGGATGTTGCAGCCTGAACAGCTGCGGCTCTTTGTTCATAACGCATTATAACGACTGAAGCTAAATGCAACATATGTTGCTGTTGTTGTTGACTAGCTATGTATATATAAAAACGTGTGAGTATATTTTTATATATATATATTTTTAAATATTTATAATTGTTTGTATATATAATATATATACATATATATAACTGTATTTATTTATTTATATATATATACATATATATATATATATATATATATAACATAATATATATATAATTGTGTATACATATATATATATAAATATATACATATATATATATGTATGTATACATGTATATCTTGGTAGACACATTTCTACAATTATAATTCTGAAATGCAAAAAAAATAGGACATTTTTTTATTTATTTTTTTTTATTTTAAAAGACCAGAACTTTAAAATCTTTATCACCTCAGCGCAGCACTTTGTGCTTTTCCATCCTCGAAAAACATCTGTGAACGCATGCGGAGAGCGAGCCGACCCGCGGCCATGCGGCCATGCACGGTCCCCGAGTGATGCGGGTCCAGTCCAGACTGACAGAGGCGCTATTGTCTTGCAGGGAATGGTCCGATGCGATTAGAGAAACAGACAAACAGACACACACAGACACACACTCGTCCTGCTGGGAAACCATATTCTCTCAGACGTGCAAGTGAGGAGGACGCGAGTCAGCAGCATTGTGGATGTTCTGAAACGTGAAAATAGATCGACCAGAGAGACTTTTGTAATACTTTTTTATTTATTGGTTTAGCTGTTGTTGTCTAAATACAATATAATAAAAGTAGTATAAAACTGCTCAGGATATCAGGAATAGTTTGTTGGTTATACTTGTCATTCTTTGCTGTCTCAACTAGGATTTAGATTTGTCCAACTTAAAATGTCTTGTTGGTAGTACTAAAAAAACCTGTTGATTAAAATAAAAATGTAAAGTTGATAGAACTATTTTTCATATGTATCCTTAGTTGAATTAACTAAAGTACAGACAATTTAAGTTTCTTAGCTTGTCTAACTCAACATTTTAAGGCATCCAGGTTATTTTACATTATTTTAAGTTGAACTAGCTTCTTTTCTTTGTGTTACAGTGTAGAGAAAGGAATGTGTTTTCACGTCTGCCAGTGTAGTTTATGTTCACGCAGAAGCGCAGAATAAAGCTTCGTCTGATCTACATAATCCAAGTGTGTTTTCACTCTCTCGCTCCAAAACTAACCTCACGTTGCCCTTTTGCAACCTCTCGATTACACACTGCATTACAGGTCGCATTTGTTTGTGCGTGGGCGTGCGGCGGTGCAGAGCTGCACTGCACCGCCGCACGCCCACGCACAAACATCTCTTTCTCTCACACACACACACACACACACACACAAACAAACACATAGTCTGACCCGAGTCGTGCGTCGTTGCACCACAATGGCCATGTTGAACTTTTCCTGCGAGGCTCTGCCATAGGCTGAGTGGGCCGAAAGCTACGATGACGTCGGCGCACAAAAGAGCCCATTCACGCAATCTCGGAAGCGAATGCACAAACACATGCCAGCTCACCCCGCCACCACGCAGACCATGTCACAATATTACCCAATTAATCCAGCCTGCAAAGCGCCTGCCTGTTGCGTAAAGCCACATATTAAAAGGTATAAGAGATAAGCGTGTTGAGCTGTGGTGCAAAGTTTTTAATCTGCGGCTGAACCGGGGCTGCAAGACCCCCACAAAGAGTCAACAGAAGACATTGTACAGGTGGTTGTGGTTGTTGTGTCGCTCACTCAGTTGCACAAGGTGCATTTTATCTTCATTCATGCAATCAGCCCTCCCTTGTGACTTGTGTCTGCGTAATCTGACAGGTGGTACCTGGTACCCGCACACAATTTTCGCGCCCGCCGCTGTTACGTCAGGCTGTGTTGAAACGATTAGTGGGTCGTTTGAATAGACGATTAATCAATGTTCACTCGTAGCTTCTTGGATGTGAGTGTTCTTGGTGTTAAAATCATTTCAATAAACTTCCGGCAATTTAAAAGAGATCTCCTTGTGCAAACTGCAAATTTCTGACATTTTATCATTGGGGATTAAGATTGTTGTAATTCAAGGTTGAATTTAACTTTATTGTCATTGTACTTACATACAACTGCAATCGTGACTTTGCCAAGAAATAATCCCCTAATCTGTTGAATCAACATAACCCGACAGAATGTTTCTGTAATTTGACCCGCATTAAAACATTATTTCAACCTACACAGCTTAGACTTTGACCAGTCTTTAACAACGCTAAGCCTTGTACAGAAGTCTATGCTTCATGTGTTGAAGCTGCATTCTCTCTCCTGACCACCAGGGGGCGACTCCTCTGGTTGTATAGAAGTCTATGCTTCATTTGTTAAAGCTGCGTTCTCTCTCCTGACCACCAGGGGGCGACTCCTCCGGTTGTACAGAAGTCTATGCTTCATGTGTTGAAGCTGCATTCTCTCTCCTGACCACCAGGGGGCGACTCCTCTGGTTGTACAGAAGTCTATGCTTCATGTGTTGAAGCTGCATTCTCTCTCCTGACCACCAGGGGCCGACTACTCTGGTTGTATAGAAGTCTATGCTTCATGTGTTAAAGCTGCGTTCTCTCTCCTGACCACCAGGGAGCGACTCCTCTGGTTGTATAGAAGTCTATGCTTCATTTGTTAAAGCTGCGTTCTCTCTCCTGACCACCAGGGGGCGACTCCTCTGGTTGTATAGAAGTCTATGCTTCATGTGTTAAAGCTGCATTCTCTCTCCTGACCACCAGGGGGCGACTCCTCTGGTTGTATAGAAGTCTATGCTTCACGTGTTAAAGCTGCATTCTCTCTCCTGACCACCAGGGGGCGACTCCTCTGGTTGTATAGAAGTCTATGCTTCATGTGTTAAAGCTGCGTTCTCTCTCCTGACCACCAGGGGGCGACTCCTCTGGTTGTATAGAAGTCTATGCTTCATGTGTTAAAGCTGCATTCTCTCTCCTGACCACCAGGGGGCGACTCCTCTGGTTGTATAGAAGTCTATGCTTCATGTGTTGAAGCTGCATTCTCTCTCCTGACCACCAGGTGACGACTCCTCTGGTTGTATAGAAGTCTATGCTTCATGTGTTAAAGCTGCATTCTCTCTCCTGACCACCAGGTGACGACTCCTCTGGTTGTATAGAAGTCTATGCTTCATGTGTTGAAGCTGCATTCTCTCTCCTGACCACCAGGGGGCGACTCCTCTGGTTGTATAGAAGTCTATGCTTCATGTGTAAAAGCTGCATTCTCTCTCCTGACCACCAGGGGGCGACTCCTCTGGTTGTATAGAAGTCTATATTTCATGTGTTAAAGCTGCATTCTCTCTCCTGACCACCAGGGGGCGACTCCTCTGGTTGTATAGAAGTCTATGCTTCATGTGTTAAAGCTGCGTTCTCTCTCCTGACCACCAGGTGACAGTTGCAATCCAATATGGCCGCAACAAACTTGTCAAAGGCTTCATTTAGTGTTATATGTACTGTTGCTGCTCTGCTCTTTCCCCTCTGGAAGTGAGATCACCTCAGTTGCTCAGACTAGTTCTCTCAGGGTTTCTTTTTCCTTCCCATTGCCTTCCTGCTGAGACAAAATCAGATGCTAAGGAAACCGTGATGCGTCTCGGTCCCAGGCCGGGAGACTAGGCACCGAGCCGAACAACAGCACCGCAGAGTCCACGTCCCACAGGGAACAGATGGTAGTCAGGGAGAGCCCCGCTGGTTAAAGAAAACAAAAAAATCCTTTATTTATTTATGAGTCCCAAAGGGGCACTTGAGGGACGAGTGTTTGTGAGGCGAGTATGCACGTCAGTGGACAGTTTAGTGAGAGGAAGGTTGCTTCAGGGGAGCAAGATGAGCCTCTCTGTGAATAATGTATTATTACTGCTGCTAGGATAGACACTGTCCGTGTCAGCGTGTGTGTGTGTGCATGTGTGTGTGTTTTCACACCATTTCGACAGTTGATGGACTGGGTAGAAAATGTCACAAAGTGTTACGGTCATTTCTCAAACTGGTGGCCCTCAAATGGCCGTTTTTAAACCGTGCAGACTGCAGCCCTGTTTGG
Organism: Clinocottus analis; assembly: GCF_023055335.1. Taxonomy (NCBI): domain Eukaryota; kingdom Metazoa; phylum Chordata; class Actinopteri; order Perciformes; family Cottidae; genus Clinocottus; species Clinocottus analis. Next base: position 2,313,597 of record NW_027175931.1, on the reverse strand, counting down.
GGATAACACAAACAAAAAATATGGTTACATCACAATGTCTGGGACTCGCTCCCTCAACACCTCTTCACATCCTCCCTCGCTCCTCTTTTTCAAAACTGCCCTCCTAAAACCTGCTTATTGAAATCTGCTTATTGGAATCTGTGATTCATTAGTTGTCGCCCTCCTTTTCCTTTTTAATTATTTTGTACATAGAAATGCAAAATAAATGCATTATTATTGTTTTCTTAAATCACCATTAATATAAAATATAATTTAAATAACATATTGTCATTATATTAGTTGGCGTAGAATTACCATTACTATTATTTATATATATTTTTATTGGGTTTTTTAGAAGCATTAATATCGTTATCGTTTTTGAAAAAAAATTATTATTACTGTTATATTTTTGAATTGTAGCTATTATTAGCGTAAATATCATTATAGTTTTTAATGTATTATTATTATTTTTTATCTTGATTAGTATTGTATTTTTATTTATTTCTTTATTTCTTTATTTTAATTATTAATTAAAAAAAATACATATTTCTTTTGTTTATTTTTTCTATTTTTTAATTCATTTCTTTTTTTAAATTCTTTTCATAAATAATAGTATTTTTACGGGTTCGCATGGAGAACGAGTGCAAACAGGAAACAGGTGAGGAGATAACCTCAACGCTGGCTTCAGGACCCTGGACAGCTCCCCAACAGCTGCCGTCTCCATCACCGCCTTTGCAGCTCGTATGTGTCCAAAGAGGCGCTCTTCTTTGAGGAAACACACCTCGACAGCTAGAGCTGAGCAGACGTGGGCCGGTTCAAGGGTGCGGAGGATCTAAGAGCTGGTTCTTTCTGGGTTCCTGTCAGTTCCTCTCTCGGCCGTCTCGTCCTCATCTCTCGTCCGGCTTCCTGTCCCTCGTCGTCTACGTCTCGTCGGCCATTTTTCTTTCTTTTTCTTTCTCACTCTCTCTCTCTGTCCCTCGAGCGAGTGTGTTGTCGCACCGTCGTCTGCCGGTAACGCAATTTCCCCTTTTGCTTTCTGTGAGTGCATGAGAGTGCATGTGACTCGTGGTTCTCTTTCGCTTTCTGCATGAGTTGAGGCTCTTTTCAGGGATCATTGTGAGCACATGAAACTAAATATTCACACTCATGTCATGTGTTTTCCAGCAGCGTGGACCTGCGGGCGTTCCATGAAGTAAAGCTCTCTAAAAGGAAGAAGGACAGAAGGACAGAAGGACATAGGGACCGATCATTTTGTCGCCATGAAGCAGAAGGAGAACCTGAACCCGGTGCTGCTGCTCCTCTTCCAGCTGGCGGTGTGGATCTACACCTCCGTCTCCTTCCTGCCCTCCTTCGTCCTCAGCCGGCTCTGCGGGCCCGGCGGGGTCCGCCACGGCACCGAGGAGGAGCGGGCCGCCAGGGCGAAGGCCCGCTCGGCGCCGGGCTGCCCCGAGGGCCCCTACCGGGCGGTGAGCGCCGCCAACGGGCTGGCGACGTCGCTGCGGCCGGGTGTGGACACGCTGGACAAGGTGTTCGAGTACGCGGCCACCAGGTTCCCTCACAGAGACTGTCTGGGCACCAGGGAGCTGGTCAGCGAGGAGGACGAGCGGCAGGGCAACGGGAAGGTGTTCAAGAAGGTAACGCGGGGCGCAGACTGAGACCACTGCAGCCAGTTAGCCTGTAGCTTAGCATTGAATACTGGAAACAGGGCATTGAAAGCGTCACCGATGAGGATGAAAGGTGGAATCAAAGTGGAAATGTTCATTCTAAAAACATGAATGAAGCTCATGAATCATGTGTCACTGACCTTCAGAGTAAGACTTTTAATGCGAGTCGGTTTGAGGGCAGATTTATATACTGTCGTATCAAAACATCAAAGGACCCAGAGCAGAATAAGAGATTGCATAAACCAGGAGGTGAAAAAATGAAGAATGAGTAGAAAGAATTGATTTGAAAGGAAGGTGTCAGCCAGCAGTTCCTCAAGTCAAACTGGAAGATTAATCTTCTTCGAATGGTCTAAATGTTTTTTTCTGTAATAGAAAAACCTCTTGTGGCATTTCTTTAAAGTTGAAATGAAATCCCGATGGTCTAAATTCCATCGATTTTTACTCCATGTGGAATGAAAAGAGGCGTTTCTTCAAGGAAATGATCCAGAATTTGTCGGAGAACGAAAAACAAGTCAAATTCTAAACAACAAAAAAAGATTCTTCAGCGTTGGGTGTTAACTTTTCCCCGGCCGAACACACTGCGCTCTCCTCTCGCTAATCCCACCGGGCCGTTGAGATCAGGCTGATAATCCTTTAATCCACTTAAACCCCACTGCTGAAACATTTAATGCTGCCAGGAGGCGTCTTAGCCGCTATTGTTCCTCGTCACAAAGTGGAAAACCGGTAAACTGTACAGTCATCATTACGGTGTGTGTTTGTGTGCACTGATGTGCATTTACCACCAGGAGGCAGTATAAACTCACTGCTGAGGGTGTGTGTGAGTGTGTGTGTGTGTGTGTGTGTGTGTGTGTGTGTGTGTGGGGCCTCTTGCTGCCAGTATTCGACCGTTGAAGAGTGTATGGTAGCACTTTATAATAACTACACACTATTTAGCATTAGTAACGCATGAATAAACTCTGAATTCATCATTTATAAAGCATTAAGCCAACATGAACACTCTTTAGTAACTCAAATGCTTTGTTAAGTCACAAAACATACTTAACTAATACTTAACTAAGTATAACTATTACTATAGCTATAGTATTTTTGTAATCATTTAAGAACACTTTGCAAATGATCTTATTAATCTTCTATGAGTCCTTAATACTTCATTTACAAATGGGGACTCGTCATTTATAAAGTATGAAAACTTAAGATGAAACTTTTATTACAGTGTTTATGAATTGCATAATAATGAGTTACTAATGATTAAGAGTGTGTACTTATTATAAAGTGTTCTTATCTGCTTCTCATGCAGAGACTGACAGTAGAAGAGGAAGCAGTCCTGTGTGGTAATAGTGGATATTTGATAGTTTCCCTGTGACTTTTCAATGTGAAACAGGAGTGTGACACACATGTGACTGTTGATGTAATGATAAAAAGATCACAGGGTACTGGGCTTTAAATTGTTAAGAGTGCGTATCCTTCCTTCCTTCTCATCTGCCCCCTACAGGTGGTTCTGGGTGAGTACCGCTGGCTCTCCTACGAGGAGGTCCTCACGGCGGCGGCCCGGCTGGGCAGCGGTCTGGCGTCGCTGGGTCAGCGGCCCAAACACAACGTGGCCATCTTCTGCGAGACGCGGGCCGAGTGGATCGTCGCTGCCCAGGCTTGCTTCATGCACAACTTTCCATGCAAGTCCAGCGTGCGCGCACACACACACACACACACACACACACACACACACACACACACACACACACACACACACAGTCGAGTCTCCATCCCTTTCGAGTACGTTTCATTGACTAACATTAATTTACTTCCTATAACTTCCTTATGACAAATTAATTGTAAGCCTAATACCAGGTATTCACCTTAGAATGTAATGATTTACAATAACAATAATTATTAAAAAAATGGCATTTTGTCCCCAAAAAGAAATCCAGAACGAGTCCAGATGAAACCTTCAACATTAGCACACAAAAAGGACAATAAAAGGGCCTCTACAATGAAAAAAAAGGTATTTAAATGAATAAAAATGATGATTACGCACAAATAAGGAGTTTATTGTTGCACTTTTAACCCAAAGAGAGCAGTGCAGCTTTCTAACTAAAGGACCGTCGTTTTACTCTTTTAATTTGTTCTGTGCCGAAGCACAAACTTTATTCTCTCAGAGCATCCACGGCAGCACTTTGAGCTCATTACATCGTCTCGATTGTTCTTGAAGGGCCTTTACTTCCTCTGCACGCTTCACTTTTAGTGCTCCATGAGCTGCTGGCAAAAGCCAGTAAAGCGTCTCTGCAAAAGCATCTTCCTCTCCCACAAACACTGCAAACGGTGGAGGGGCAGCTGAAGGACCGGCGCAGTGGAGGAGGGGGGAGGCGGAGGGGAGGAGTTAGGGGTTGGAGAGAGAGATGGAGGGAGGGGAGAGAGAGAGGGAGAGAAGTGAGGGGTGATGGCGTCAGAAGAGGAGTGAGAGAGTCTACGTGAGCATCTGATGTTGACAAAAGCATCAAGGAGTCAGCCAAAGGCCCCCAGTGAACTTAAACAGACGCGTTGTCCACACGCAGCGTTTGTAGGTCTGTCTTCAGAAAACCAACGCTCTCGTTTTGCAGAAATCCCACAAATCCATGACCATGCAAAAGCCTTTATTCGTGCAGCGTGTGAAGAAAGAGGAACTTTGATTTATTTGTAATGTAACTTCCGTAGTATTTGAACCAAAACAATGATGGTTCCCTAAGCTAAGTAAAGAATTCTGTTTCGTTAACATAACCCTGTATTTCAGAATAAATAAAGTATTCTTGTTGCTTAAACCTAACTAAACATTATTGTTGCTTAAACCTAACTAAACATTATTGTTGCTTAAACCTAACTAAACATTCTCGTTGCTTAAACCTAACTAAACATTATTGTTGCTTAAACCTAACTAAACATTCTCGTTGCTTAAACCTAACTAAACATTCTTGTTGCCTAAACCTAACTAAACATTATTGTTGCTTAAACCTAACTAAACATTCTTGTTGCTTAAACCTAACTAAATATTATTGTTGCTTAAACCTAACTAAACATTCTCGTTGCTTAAACCTAACTAAACATTATTGTTGCTTAAACCTAACTAAACATTATTGTTGCTTAAACCTAAGTAAACATTCTTGTTGCTTAAACCTAACTAAACATTCTTGTTGCTTAAACCTAACTAAACATTATTGTTGCTTAAACCTAACTAAACATTATTGTTGCTTAAACCTAAGTAAACATTCTTGTTGCTTAAACCTAACTAAACATTCTTGTTGCCTAAACCTAACTAAACATTCTTGTTGCCTAAACCTAACTAAACATTCTTGTTGCCTAAACTAAGTTTTTCAGAATCTTTTCGTAAAACCCAACGAAAAGGTTTTGTTTCCTAAACCTAAGTACGTATTTTTGTCACCTGAACCTAACTAAGTATTTTAGGAAATAAGTACTTTTAATGGAGATGGAAGTATTGTAAAAGTCTGTATGCCGAAATTGACACATGTTGCTGGACTTTTGCAGGAAAACGCATGAAATGAGGAGCAACTTGTAAGGCAACGAGATATAAAGCGCAGAAACTATAAAAAATCTTTTTACATCTCAACGATGAGGCTAATTTATCTCTTCCGGTGCTACTGAGTGCAGCCTGGACTTTCTTCAAGTCTTTTGAATTAAAATAGTGTGTGTGTGTGTGTGTGTGGGTGTGTGTGTGTGTGTGTGTGTGTGTGCGTGTGTGTGTGTGTGTGTGTGTGTGTGCGTGTGTGTGTGTGTGTGTGTGTGTCTCAAGCTGGAGCCCGATCGAGTGTTTAGATCTCACGGCTAGAGGTGTCATGGCCTTCATCTCCCGACTCACTCACTCACTCACTCACACAGACACACACACACACACACACTCACACACACACACACACACACACACACACACACAGCAGCAGAGCAGGAAGTGTTGGCGCTCCATGACGCATGAATGTGATGTCACTTCATCCCCGGTCCCATAAACCCATGTGTCTGTGTCAGTGTAGTGAGGCGGGGCTACAGACCCAATCTCTCTCTCTCTCTCTCTCTCTCTCTCTCTCTCTCTCTCTCTCTCTCTGTCAATCTCCCCGTCTGCTTTGAAGTGCAAAAATTAGGCTAAAGCCAGTTTTTTTAAGCCGGGTTTTTAAACGTTAAAAAAGCCCCAAAACCTCACAACTTGAGGCTGCAAGCTGCGAGCTAAAGCCCATGTTGTTGCTCAACAGCTTATAGGTGTCACCTTTGGGTGCTCAATCTCTTCCACATTGAATGTTAATTCATTGAGCTCTTGCCAAAGAAACACAACGTGATGTAATCAAACTGTATCAGATAGAGAAATACATTGAGCCAGTACCATACTTATCAGAGTATTCATGAGTCGTTAATGTGAGATAGTGGTTGGGTTTTCTGGATGTGTGTTGCAGTGGTCACCCTGTACTCCACACTGGGAGGTCCGGCCATCGCTCACGGGCTGAATGAGACTCAGGTCACCCACATCTTCACCAGCAGAGAGCTCCTGGAGACCAGACTCAAGGTTGGCCGACACACCAACACACCAACAGAAACTGTGCATTGTTTAGATCTGCAGGTAACACAGATAAGCAGTGACGTATATGGTGGTTATCTTATTCCTGCAGCCCAATATCACATGTCTCAGTGAGCTGCATCGACCAACAACAGCAACAACAACAGGTCCTGGTCCAAAATAGTGTTGATCCAAGAAGATTAAGGGCGATATGAAAAAGTACAGGCTGCCTTTGTCAATACAAAATTTAGAAATCTTCCCGTTTTGTGAGCCCTGAGAGGTTGCAAATAGTCAAGTTGAGCTTGAAAGTTGAAAATGATGATTTATAACAATATAAAAAATAATAATTAGTAAAATAAGTAAAAAGTAATTCAAAACAACATAACGTAAAAGTCGCTAGTACTTTCGGTGGTTGTCCCCACCAGCTCCCCGCTGTAGCCAGCTAGCGTTGCTGCTAGCTCTTCGCTAGCTCTCTGCTAGGGACGCGGGCAATAGCGGCAGCAGCGGGGAGATAGCAGCAGAGCTAGCTAAGAGTTAGCAGCAGCGCTAGCTGGCTACATTGGGGAGTTAGCTCTTACAACACCTGAAGGTAGTAGCGGCTTCCGACCTGACTTTTACGGTATTACATTTCTCTTCATCTGAGTCTTCAAACTCCGTTCCTGCTCATAGAAAACGGAGCAATTTAAGGTCCGAAGTCTGTCGATGGTTCTTCTCATCTCATGGTCTCTGGTTTGTATAACTGCAACAATAATACGAAGGCAGCTGTCATGGAGAAAGTGCACATGCTGGATGTTAAGGCCCCTTTTCGGACAGGTTCAATCCCCAAAGACAAATTCATCCCCGCCTTTTTATCGAGCCGGCGTAAACACAGATCCTCTGCTCCTGTCACACATCCCCTCGTAGTCCAAATATTGAGAAGAGACCTGGTTTTCATGGCATGTGGATGATTGTCATAATTGTGTGTGTGTGTGTGTGTGTGTGTTTCAGGATATCCTATATGAAGTCCCGAGGCTGCAGCACATCATTGTGATGGACAACACACCGACCTCTTGGCCCGGCTACCCGCGTGGCATCAGCGTCCACAACACGGCGGCGGTTCAGAAGCTGGGAGCCAGGCCTGAGAATGGTAAACTTCAAAGGAAGGAATTATTGAAGCGCTTTCATGTGTTTGTTTCTTTTAATGTTTGAAAACCCAGAACCAACCACATAACCAGAAGAGCACCGTGCGATAACTCAAAAGCTCAGCCTTGCTGATACCCTCGATTTATCAAACTTTAAATAAACCAGCAAATTTTATCATTGAAATAATTGTCTTTCAGTAACAGGACAAGTGCCCTTAATGCTTTTTTTACACCAAGATGAGAGTCCCAAGAGTGTTCAATAAAAACAATGTGGGTTCTTGAAACTGTTTTTTTTTTCAGTAGAGAGCAAACATAAGAAGACAGTTCTGGTAATATAACCTGTATCTATAAAATAAATCTAATTTCAAAGACATATTATTATCTCAAGGTAAAAAATAAATGGGTATTTATAAAGTATGAATTGCCTTATTAATTACAGATTCCTCAAAAAACATTAAAAGCAGATTGCAGTTTCTTAATTAAGGATGAGGCGGAACTATATATATATATATATATATATATATATATATATATATATATATATATATATATATATATATATATATATAGATATAATGGTGCCATCCACATAAAAAATGTAATTTATATTAAAACATTGCAACACAGATCATGTATATCATTTGTAAATAAAATAGGACCCAATATGGACCCCTGTGGGACACCATTTTGGGCACTTTTCGTTCTAATTTTCAAAATCTTTTGACGACGGGCCTTTGCTTGCGAGCCATGACATTGAGTTGCTTGGAGGTTAATCACAGATAGTCCCTCTCTCATAAATGTGATTGGTATCAGTCCCATTAGGTCATGTGAATGAGGAAGCGCTCACATCTGTGTCAGATTAAGGTCGATACGATGCTTGTTCAAGTGAGTGGATTTGGACGGATGAGGAGAGGTCGTCGCCCACTCTTCACCCTTCTTCATTGAGGCCCCTTGAACCCGGCGACCTCAAACAAGACAAGCTGGTAGTGTCATGTGCAGATAAAGAGGGAAGGAAGTTGGTTCGAAGGCAGAAGGGAGGATGGCGCTCTGGGATATAGGGGAGGGTCATGTTTATACACAGCCCTGTTAACTTCACATGACATCAACTCTCAGAGCGCACACTCCTACATACCTCGTATCTGAGCAAGAGGAAGAAGAGAGGCCCTCCCCTTGTGATTTACTGCCGCGCTTCATTTCATTTTTATTATTTCGAGGGGAGCCTGCTGCACTCAGACGTCCTCGTTCTGTTTTTTGTTCCACACAATGCAGAACAGCTGGTTTGATCTTTACTCATTTATCCGGAGAGGATGCACACAGAGGGATCATCACTAATCCTCAAAAAATCCAGGTATTGACTGTAAATGACTGGCGATGATGCAAACGGGCCGTCTCAGGGCCGCATTCAGACCGAGTTTAGCTCAATGTGTAAGAAAAAAAACACATCGCTCTCATTAATTTCAACGCCTTCTGACAAGACGCTGCATTGGCAAAGCCCGCACACACATTCCCACGTTCCTTCGCAACGAGGACCGAGCATTTCTTTCTGTCAACCCTCGCGATCGTCCCGACAAAAGATGGAATGGTTGCCGCTGTGATAACAATCCAGAGTAGTGAAGTCCTGTACAACTCACAGAACTGCGTCTTGATAATAGTAAAATATTTGGGGGTGAGCGTGTGAGGGTGTTGGGATTAAAAATCCACCAAGAATGACTCCTTTCCATAATAAATCAGCAGTCAAACAAGCAATCGTAAGAGCAAACGGGAGTATAATAATTCATCACATTGGGCTTTACAACTCAATACATGTGTTCGACTGCAGTGACTTAACGCTAACAAGCTAGCTAATTAGCCAACTAGCTGGCTGAGTCCCATCAGATGGAACAGCCACACAAACACCCGAGCTTTCAGATGGATGAACTGGTTTCCATTTAACACCATTTAGTATCAAATGAAGAATCCCACTTGCACTATTCGGGTGCTTGAAAACGTGCTTGGATGCCGCTTCGAAATCAGATGTCGGCCTCCAGGATGAGAGAGGAAGTCCAAAGTAAACAAACCCACATTTTAAGCTGACGGCCAGAGCTGGATCAACAGAGGATAATGTACACAGTTTAGGTCCTGATATGATGAGGGGATTTTGAGAGGAAGACGAGGGAAAGAGGAGCGATGCTTGCTTTTGTTTTTTTTGCACAGTCAGACTCAAACTGTCCAGCGTGCCAAGAGAGGCCCCGGTTGTTTAATATCACAGCTGACATCCCGTGCGTTTGAACACGGACTCAAAATTGAATTACAGGAACTCAATATGTCCTCGGCCTTTTGACACCCGGTGCATTTTTTTACTTTTCACTCGTCACGTTCATCCTGCAGCACTCGCAACAAAATGGAGCACAAAATGGGCTATTTTCTTCCTTTTGAAACACCAAAGTACAGTTTACGTGTTGTACTACCTCGTCAAGTGTTTGATTGTGTGTGTGTGTGTGTGTGTGTCGCAGCGGCACGTGGGCGAAAGCAGCCGCTGCCGTCGGACATCGCCGTCATCATGTACACCAGCGGCTCCACGGGCATCCCGAAGGGCGTCGTGATCTCCCACAGCAACATCATCGCCGGCATCACGGGCATGGCCGAGCGGATACCCAACCTGAAGTACGCCGCACACACACACTCCTACCCTCACGTTGCACACACACACTCCTGGCTAAACACCCACATGTTACACACACACTTGGAGATGTGAGATTTGGGCTCATTCTTCGACAAAAACAGTCTTCAAAACTTGAGGCTTTACGGTCATGGAAAACCTGAAAAAAGTCATGGCATTTTTGGAATAGTTATTTTCAGACCTTGAAAAAAAATCATACATACAGGCATCTATATAAATGTTTATTTTTTTAATCAAACTATTGTCTCTCATTCATTTGAGTCATTTAAGGTTTACTGTATGCTTTGAATCCTCATTGTTAGTTTAAATACTACATTTCATCACTTTTTACTGTTCACACACACATTTCACACAATGTTTGATCATGAACATTTGGTTTAAAGTCATGGAAATTTGGTGAGAATCATGGAAATTTGACTTAAAGTTATGGAAATTTGATTTAAAGTTATGGAAATTTGATTTAAAGTCATGGAAATTTGGTGAGAATCATGGAAATTTGACTTAAATTTATGGAAATTTGGTGAAAAGTTATGGAAATTTGGTAAAAAGCCATGGATAAGTCATGGAAATCCATTGGTCAGAATGTGTATGAACCCTGTTTATCTATTTCCATGGGTTTGCTACTGGATTCAACATCTGGATTACCAACATCTAATGAAAATATCATATCAATAGCACATTTAGAAATGTATGTTTTGGATATATGTATATGTACCGCTGTGTAAATACACTTGGTCAGAGTGAAGCACCTAAAGATCTGAGCTTGTCTCCTGGGCTCAGTGTAAGAGACGAGCTGTTTAAAGGTCTCAATGTGAGACAGGAACTTCCTCCTCTTGGACGAATCCCCGCCGTCTCCGGCTCTCTGCTGGCGGCTACGAGGTCGAGAGACGCTAGCCACCTAGTGCGATATCATGCAACACAAATGTTTACATTAAAACAAGGGTTCTTCTCCCCGGGGGAGCGGCGGGAGGAAGTGCAGAGGGAAGGGAGTGCATTCAGTGTGAGCGGAGGAAAAAAATAATGGGAGTTCAGGGTGAGAAACATGGAGGTCACAAGGGTCACGGACAGACTTTGAAGAATGATGGTTTTCCTGTGCGTTTCTAGTATTATATGAACGGAAATTGATCCTCCGCTGAGCGTTTCGAGGGGCGGGGCTTAGCGAACGGTGAAATGCAGACTCTGAGAATTTAAAAATACTTCAGATGAAGAGATTCTACGTCCAAAGGAAAGGAAAAAGATGGCCCCCGACCCAATTTTGTTCGATTTATACATTTATCTTCAAAAGATTAGAACGACATGATTTATGACTGCAGGGATCACGATGGATTATATTGCGTCGCAAACTAAAAAAACATCTTTTTCGGCTTTAAGCACTTTCGTAGCACTTACTGATATCTGATAGCACTTTGTAGTTTGCCTTTATTGAAGAAAATTGTACTTTTCTTGATTCTTGTTCTGAGTTTATCCTCAGAACGCACTTACTGTAAGTCTCTTTGGATGGAAGCATCAGCTGAATGACATGTGATGTAAAATGAGCTTTTCATTCTAGATTCAAGATGTTTTTACTGTCATATGCACAAATAATAGACTGTTATTGTATACCATGCTCATTGTATCTTTATACACGCTGCATTGCTGCAACATTGCAATTTGTCAGAAAGTCCACGTGTTGATGGTATTTCGGGAGGACACTCTTCAGGTTGCGATGGTTGAAATCGTTGAAATCTTGTTTTGAAATCGCCGGCTACAAAGGGAGAGCCATGAGATATTCATGAGAGACTTACAATGCGAGGCTTGAACCAGAGGTTTACGTTGTATATCGTGTCTTCACAGCGAGGAGGACACCTACATCGGCTACCTGCCTCTCGCCCACGTGCTGGAGCTCAGCGCCGAGCTCGTGTGCGTCTCCCACGGCTGCAGGATCGGCTATTCCTCGCCGCAGACTCTCGCCGACCAGGTGTGCGACGGACGCGTGACCGAGGCTGGGCCGCTCAAACCATTCAAACGAGATGTTCGCGACCGATTTAACGCGCTTCTTTTTTGTTTCCTTCCCCCCCCCCCCTCCACCTAAAGTCAACCAAGATCAAGAAAGGAAGCAAAGGAGACACCAGCGTCCTGCGGCCCACTCTGATGGCAGCGGTCCCGGTACGTCTTAATCCCTATTGAAGCACCGTGCATGCACCAGGCTCTGCTGGATGTCCCCCGTGTTCAAGTGGTTTAAGTAGTTCAGGTCGTCGTATGAACCCGAGAGGAGTTCTTCTATCTTCTGCTATGAAGCCTGCGAGCGATGACTGAAGTTGAGACGGGGTCCACTTCACGTACGTCATGATGGGATTTCTTTAATTAAGTTTACTTTGCCGCTAGCGTCTTGTCGGCCTGTATTTATGAACTCAAAGTCGAAGCTGGTGTAAAGTGTGAGAGATGCAACGTTTTGTATATGTGACGCAACTTCTGCCGCGAAGAAATAAAAAGATAAAACGCGACTAAAACCCCCGTGACGATAGATTATAGTCCCACTGCTCTCGTTGATTTAAATGTAGGCCGGCTATGGTTCTCCCCCTTCTCTCTCTCACATCATGAGCTCAGAAACACACACACACACACACACACACACACACACACACACACACACACACCACCACCCCCCCATCTCCCAGTGGTCGTAGTGTAAAGGGCAGAGGGCCCCAGTGTCTGGAACCATTCACAGCTGTAAACAGAACGTGAGAAAGCCCCATGTGGTTATCCCCACGACACACACACACACACACACACACACACACACACACACACACGTACAAATTGTTTGCTGTGATATGACTACGGGCTGCTGCGTGAATCCTGTGTCGACTTCCTCTCTCACTGCTTTACCCTCAAAAACACACACACATAAACACACAAACACACACACACACACACACACACAAGGACCAGTTGTTTTATTTTTTTTTTATTGTTTTTAGTTTGTGCCCTTTTTTCCTGCAGATTTGGGTGATGAAGTGTTGCTTGTCTGTGGGTTTCCGCTGCCGGCGCTTCATCAGGAGGAAACAAACAAAAACAAAAAGTCACGTTAGGAATTAAACTGTGTCCTCGCCAAGAAACTAAATTACACCAATTCCTCTGATATTCCGGTTCTCATAGCAGCTCTGGTCTCTTAAAAATGTTATTCCCATGAAACGAAACGTTTCATACCACGAGCACGCTTCGTATCATCTCGTAGGGACGGCTCTTTTTAGGGTGGATAGATGTATGAAACAAACGCACGACTTTCACCCGTAAGAAACCTAAATGTAAACGTTTACTCATTTTAATTTACATCATATACCGTGAAAGTCGGGTTATAATTCTTCGGTGGTTGTCCCTGCTAGCTCCCCGCTGTAGCCAGCTAGCACTGCTGCTAGCACTGCTGCTAGCGCAGGTGCGATTTACCCGCTGTGGCCAGCTAGCGCTGCTGCTACCTCCCTACTGTAGCCAGCTAGCACTGCTGCTAGCCCCCCGCTGTAGCCAGTCAGCGCTGCTGCCAGCTCCCCGCTGTAGCTAGCTAGCACTGCTGCTAGCCTCCCGCTGTAGCCAGTCAGCGCTGCTGCCAGCTCCCCGCTGTAGCTAGCTAGCACTGCTGCTAGCCCCCTGCTGTAGCCAGCTCGTGCTGCTGCTAGCCCCCTGCTGTAGCCAGCTAGCGCTGCTGCTAGTTCTCCGCTAGCTCCCCAACAACCACCAAAGGTAGCGGGACCAGCCCCGGCTCAACGGTGTACTCGAGCAGCGGGGAGCTAGCAGCAGCGCTAGCTGGCTGCAGCGGGGACAACCGCCGACGGTAGTAGCGGCTTATAACCCGAGTTTTACGGTGCTCAAAATAGCATAACAAACCTTTTTTTTTTCAAAAAACATGATGTTTTTACTCAACATACCAACATAACCAAGTAGTTTTGCTCCCTAAATAAATAATGCATTACTTTTGTCTGAAAACTGCGACTTTTTCTCAAAGAGATAATCTGTTGCCCTAAAAACAAAATGGAGGATGCAGTTGAGTTGTATGGGAGTGTAATTCAGTTTCAAGTCACGGTTGCACCAGTTTACTCCTGACTAGGAAATCCAAACAAATACACAAATCACTTAAATCACTCTCATAAACCCACTTTATTCTAAATAAATGCCTAAGTCAATATTTATGTGTCCCCTTTAAGGAATTTGTGTTGTTTTTTACCCCCTTGCAAAAGACAAATAATACAATTTCAACCTTTTATTATTTTGTTTTGTAATTGTTTCGCCAATTGTCCTTTTTCCTCGTCCAACAGTGAACCTACACGACACCATTCACACATCGTAGCCTCACCTCACAATCACTCAACACAGACCCACTCTCTGGTGTTGTGGGTCTCTGGTGTGTAATCCGTAGGGGAGACTTGCTGTTATGCAACACAAACTAAAGAGCATGTGCGTCCCACATTGTGTTCCTCTGGACTTGTATCAAGCCAAAGTTGTTCTGTTCTTTAAGTGTTCTGTTTTTGTTTGTTTTTTATGAGCTCTGGCGCTCTCGAGCTTGAACATTTAGTGATTGTGATCATAAAATGTTGACATTTACAGCGACTCGACAGGCTTCAGCTTCCTTACGCTTTTTTAACCTTCGCAGTACAAAGAGAAATATACGAGAAAGAAAGCGATCCATGAATAAGAAAGATATACAAAATGTCTTCCATGAGATCAGCTGTGGTTCAGATCCAGGACTTTGTTGTAGAATATCCACCTTAAGGTCTCCTCCGATATCTTATCTCCCCTCATTCTCTCTCTTTCTCTCTTTGCCTCTGTTCTCGTCCCCTGCGTCCTCGTCCCCTGCGTCCTCGTCCCCTCTGTCCTCGTCCCCTGCGTCCTCGTCCCCTCTGTCCTCGTCCCCTGCGTCCTCGTCCCCTCTGTCCTCGTCCCCTGCGTCCTGCTTCCAGGAGATCATGGATCGCATCTACAAGAACGTGATGACCAAGGTGGAGGAGATGAACTGCGTCCAGCGAACGCTCTTCACTCTGGCGTACAACTACAAGCTGGAGCAGCTCGGCAAAGGAAACAGCACACCTCTGTGCGACAGGTGTGTGTGTGTGTGTTTATTCATGTGTGCGTGTGTGTGTGTTTGTCTGTGTGTATGTGTGTGTGAGAGTGTGTGTGTATGTGTGTGTCGTTAGCTTGTTTTAAAGGACTTCTGTGTTTTGCTCTCCCCACTCCTTTTCTCTCCTTCCTTCTCTCCTCTCCTTCCTTCTCCCCTCTCCTTCCTCCTCTCCTCTCCTTCCTTCTCTCGTCTCCTCTCCTTCCTTCTCTCTTCTCATTCCTTCTGTCCTCTCCTTCCTTCTCTCCTCTCCTTCCTTCTCTCCTCTCCTTTCTTCTCTCCACTCCTTCGTCCTCTCCTCTCCTTCCTTCTGTCCTCTCCTTCCTTCTGTTCTCTCCTTCCTTCTCTCCTTCCTTCTCTCCTCTCCTTCCTACTGTCATCTCCTTCCTTCTCTCCTCTCCTTCCTTCTCTCCTCTCCTTCCTTCTCTCTTCTCATTCCTTCTGTCCTCTTCTCTCCTTCATCCTCTCCTCTCCTTCCTTCTGTCCTCTCCTTCCTTCTCTCCTCTCCTTCGTCCTCTCCTCTCCTTCCTTCTGTCCTCTCCTTCCTTCTCTCCTCTCCTCTCCTCTGTCCTCTCCTCTGCTCTCCTTCCTTCTGTCCT
>NW_027175931.1:2270461-2295461 GCF_023055335.1 Clinocottus analis | reverse complement strand
GTACACACACATGCACACACGCCCACACGCACATACCCTTACATGCACTTGCTCACACACACACACACACACACACACACAGAGTCCAGCAGTACGCCGTCACAGGGTTCTCAAGGACATCGATCTTTTCTGTGAGTTCATCAGTTCCTCTTCTGACACAACCTTGTAAGGAAGAAGCACGCTTCCTCTCCTCCTTTCCTCCTTTCCTTCCACTCCCAAACAACCTCCAATCTATTTCTCATTTTTCCCCGGCATCATAACTCATTTTCATTGCGCTCCGATAAAATCTTGATACTTATCAGGTTGCCTTGCGGAGCAGAAGCAACATTCAGACGACAAACAATGAGCACAGTCAGGTTGTTATGGGGTTTTCTAAGCAGAATTTTGCTCTTTGATCCGCCGCCTCCAGGTGGTTACCGCAGGACCGACAAGCCTCACCCGAGGGGAGAGATTCTGGTCGGCGGCCCCAACGTCACCATGGGTTACTACAAGAACGAGGCGAGGAACCAGGAGGACTTCTTCACCGACGAGAGCGGCCAGAGGTGGTTCTGCACGGGAGACATCGGGGAGTTCCACGCCGACGGCTGCCTCAAGATCATCGGTGAGGAGAGGCGGATGGAAGGAGGGATGGATAGAGGAAGGGTTGGAAAGAGGCAGGGATGGATGGAGGAAGGGTTGGCTAGAGGGGGGGATAGATAGAGGGAGGGTTGGAAAGAGGTAGGGATGGATAGAGGGAGGGTTGGAAAGAGGTAGGGATGGATGGAGGAAGGGTTAGATAGAGGGGGGTTGGAAAGAGGGAGGGTTGGAAAGAGGTAGGGATGGATGGAGGAAGGGTTAGATAGAGGGGGGTTGGAAAGAGGGAGGGTTGGATAGAGGGAAGGATGGATAGGGGAAGGGATGATAGAGGGAGGGATGGAAAGAGGGAGGGTTGGATAGAGGAAGGGTTGGGTAGAGGGAGGGATGGATAGAGGGAGGGTTGGATAGAGAAAGGGTTGGAAAGAGGGAGGGATGGATGGAGGAAGGGTTAGATAGAGGGGGGTTGGAAAGAGGGAGGGTTGGAAAGAGGTAGGGATGGATAGAGGGAGGGTTGGAAAGAGGTAGGGATGGATGGAGGAAGGGTTAGATAGAGGGGGGTTGGAAAGAGGGAGGGTTGGAAAGAGGTAGGGATGGATGGAGGAAGGGTTAGATAGAGGGGGGTTGGATAGAGAAAGGGTTGGAAAGAAGGAGGGATGGATAGAGGAAGGGTTGGATAGAGGAATGGTTGGATAAAGGGAGGGTTAGATAGAGGGAGGGATAGATAAATGAAGGGTTGGATAGAGGGAGGGATGATAGAGGAAGGGTTGGATAGAGGGAGGGATGAAGAAGTAGAGGAGATATAGTTGGGGTACACTTGGAGGTACTACATAAACATTATTACTCCATGAAGCCTTTCAACAAACAGATTGTCCTGTAGCCGGGTTACTTTCCAAAATGTCCGCCGTTATCGAATTGACGCGGGTCAGATGTAACCAGTTCAGTGTCTTCTTTCCTTCTTTTTTTTAAGAAATAGAGAGATCTCCCGTCTGCTGGAGGTTCAGCCGACTCTGCTGTGTGTTTTTCCAGATCGTAAGAAGGACTTGGTGAAGCTGCAGGCGGGCGAGTACGTGTCTCTGGGGAAGGTGGAGGCCATGTTGAAGAACTGCCCGCTGGTCGACAACATCTGTGCCTACGCCAACAGGTGTGTGTGTGTGTGTGTATGTGTGTGTCAAGTCATGCAAATTATGACCCAGAGGTTGTTCAGCTTGTCCGTTAAATCTCACAGGATGAAATAAAGTAGAACGCTGAATGTAAACTTTTGCGCTCGGCCTTTCTTCCCCTCTCTCCTCTCGCTCGGCAGCGACGAGACGTACGTGATCGGCTTCGTGGTGCCCAACCAGAAGCACCTGCTGGCTCTGGCGGACCAGTACGGCATCCGGGGCCCATGCGAGGACCTGTGCGGCAGCAAAGCCATGGAGGAGCTGGTCCTCAAGGTCCTCACCGAGGCCGCCCTGGCAGGTGAGAGGAGGGTCAAAGGAGAGGTCCAACAAAAGGTCCAAGCTCTCGCGGCGTTAACGCCTCGTCCTCTTCCTCCCTTCGCAGCCCAGCTGGAGCGCTTCGAGATCCCTCGCAAGATCTGCCTGAGCCCGGAGCCGTGGACCCCCGAGACGGGACTGGTGACGGACGCGTTCAAGCTCAAGCGCAAGGAGCTGAAGACGCGCTACCAGGACGACATCGAGAGGATGTACGGAGGGAAATGAACGCCCTCCAAGCCCGGACCGGCACCCTGAACCCTCCCCTCCCCCCCACGTGAACACCAGAGACCCGACGAATCTGTGACGAACCCTGACAGGAAGAAGCTTAATGTGTCCGCTTCCTTCGCGGGAGGCGTCTTTTTTTTGTCGCTAGAATTTGCAGAAAAACAAAAACGCTGCCTTCCTCTCTCTCCCTCCTCCTTTTATTTGTTCTCCTCTCGCCCAGGTGTGCGACCTCTTCGAGGGTCTTTATTGTTCCAGATGTGAGTTATGAAACAGATGTCGTCTGTTGAGCTCCCTCCGAGCGACACGTTCGTCAGATTGGTTCGACTCTCTCTCTCCTCTAGCTCGAGACGTCGTTCCTCTCGCGTGAAGGTTTCGAACCCCCTCCCCCCCCTCCGTCCTCCTGCAGGCCGGGAGACGGTTAAGTTCTGTTCTTTCTTTTGTTTCTTTTTCGTTCCGCATGTTTTGAGTTCTGTTAATAGTTTATTTTCGCCTCCCACCCACGGTCGGGACTCTGGCTCTCACGGCCGCGGGACGTCCTGACACCGAAAAGCACAAAGTCACGTGAGGGCCAAAAAAAAAAGTCAAATAAAAACGCAGAGGTCATATCTGGTCTTAACAAGTTGTATCTTCATATCATCAACGATAAGGTCGTTGACCCAATATTTAAAAAGAAAAGAAACAAAGATGCACTATTATTGTATTTCCACGTGATAGTGTTTCATGTTTTTATGTGCAAAATGACAGCACGTGTGCTTGTTTTACAGATGAAATGACGCGTCTGTAATCGTTGTCGCGTTTGATGAATCCCTGTGCAACATGAGAACGGATCATTTCTGTCCAAATAAGGCCGCTTGAATGAAGCGCTCTCCCGATGTGTGTGTGTGTGTGTGTGAATAAATGAGCACACTCTGACACGAGCGTGGCTAACGTTTACTGTGCCGCTGACAGCTTAAGGTCACTTTTTTTGGGGGGGGAGCGTGACTCTCCCTCACGATGCGACACCTGTTGCCTTCTCCTGTGATTCTAAGTATGAAGACGAGTGTGTGTGTGTGTGTGTGTGTGTGTGTGCAGAGGAAACACAGCCTCTTTTTTAACTCCACCTGTCTCCTGGAGCTTCATTCCCTCTCAGTACCGAGAGCCGGCCTTGTAACATAAAGATCATCCAGCTATTTATTTGTGATTTGCCTTTTTTTTCCGGGGGGAAATAAATGCCCCGAAATGAAGTGAATAAAGATTGCGTCTGGAGTGTTTTATTGTTTTTTTTGGGAGCAACACGTTGAATATCACCATGTCTACTTAAATGAATTTAAAGTGCTGTCATTCTTCTTGCATTCAGTGTTCCAGTGAAAGTGATGAAAGACGTGTGATGACGTGTGTTTGTGTCTGCGAGGTTGTTCAAAAAAAAAAGAAGTATCACCCTCGCTGATTCAATTATAAAAAAAATATCAAATTCAAGTCGTAATGTTCATAAACGTGCGGAGACGTCCAAGTGAAATACGTCATTTGGAGATTACGTTTCAAAAAGATTAGAATGAGACTAAATAAATGAATTAAAATCACTGTAGGAATCATGAACAGTTAAATGTGAAAGTAGTTCACTCTCATGAGCTTTGGACTTGTTTGAGACTGTTTTTAAAAAAAAAAAAATCAAACAGATTCAAGCCTTCCAACCCTGAAGTCATTATCAGTCGATTTTACATAATTTCCTAAATTCACCTTTTAAAGTCAGTTTCATATAAGATACGTACTTGTGTTTTACATCAAAAATTGCAGAACAATCTCAGCTCTTTATATAATGAGGCACCCATGTCATGAGAGAAAATAGGACTCTAAAGCTTAAAAATGGAACCTTGATTTTTGGAAATTCTTCATATATCTCTTGTGAAAACATAACTTTACTCAGGTGGTGTGAAGGTTTTGGTGAAGACAGCAGGAAACAGGAAGTCTCCTCTTTCCACGAGACGTCAAACCATATTTCTGCGATGTATTATCGCGAAGATTATTAATCCGTAAATATTTTAAACTTTTTTTTTAAAGATTTGTTTGATTTAAAAAGAGATGATGCTTAGATTTCAGTGCATTGCCATGTGTTAAGACACATTGCTTTCACTAATTCAATTTAAAACAATGTGCACAGATGCACGCAGATGTACAACGTTCATGTAAAAAATAGTGACAATGACAAAAGACATCTGGCAACTGATAATAAAAACACTTTCACAAAAAAACTAAAAGATCTTGAGAAACTAGCAATACGATAGAGACAAAAATAAAAGCTCCAACTGAACACCCAGCCCGGTGTTGCCGACTGGTTTCCACCTCAACAGAGCAACTCGAGCTCCAAAAGTTGCTCAATCTGGCAAGAAAGTCAAGTCACTTCTTCATGTCTGAGGGGGATATTCATCTCTACACTCCCTTCGACGATTAAAAAGTTACACGTCGCTTTTTGAAAATACAGATTTTGCATTTTTAACGGATCAAAATCACCCCCAAATAAAAGTTTCTTGTCGTTTGACTGCATTCTACTCATTCTACTGCGATAAAGGAGTTTTTGTGATTGATTACTTATAAGAAAAACTTGTTTTTTTTCCAGTGTCATCGCGTGCCATGACGCTTGGAAACTGAAAAGTGCCGTGTTATGAGATGATGATGTCCATCCTCACACACTCAGACATAAAGAGAGAGAGAGGGATGGAGTCTCTTTTAATCAGCAGTTTCTAAAAACTTCCCCTGGAGAGTATTTTTCCATGGCGTCCTCTCGGGTCTCTTCCTGCTGGACGCTTGCTCATACGTCTGGTTTCCTCTCGGGCATTCGATGATTTCATTAGAACCCCCCCGGAGGCGGGAAGAATGTCGAAAGATGCTCGTAGTTTCCTCCTCCTCCTCTTCGTCTTTATCGTGCCGTCCCTTCCGGGCTTCCGTAGACTCTGGCACGTCCTCCGGTCATGTGACTCGTGACCCTCTGAGCTCTCTGTGTATAAATATCATGACGCGTTGAGTCCAGCTGCCAAATCCAGAAGAGACCCGAAGAGGTTCACACGAGACTCGTCAGCGTGGTGAGTCTGCAGCTTCTGATCTGGTTATTGTTTATACATTTGTTTGTATTTTTTTTAACGTAAAACTCACTTTGTGTTGACTTTTGGATACTTTTTCTCAACAGCTGGACATTTTAATGCAAAATATACAACTTAAAATGTGTATACAAAACTTCTAAAAAACCTTTCCAGAACGTATCCTGATGGGGATATCATAATAATGCACTTTAAAATTACTTCTTTTTTTAAAAAAAAATAATGTAATTAACAGTAAACTGGATGTCCTTTGCAAAAAACTGCAGCATTGATTTCTACTTTTTTTTTTAAATTAGTTCCAAATGAAAACGTTTTAAACATTTGTGTCCGTATTTTAATAGATGTTGGTGTATAAGAATAAAAGTTTGTTACCACTTTGCATTCACGTGCACGGCAGCGCTCCTCTCACTGGGAACTTACCCTCGTGCGTAGCGGTAAATAAATATATAAATTCACATATTTATGTATTTCTGTGTCTCTCTCTAGATCCCCTGCGTTAATAAGCTGCTCTTAAAGAAGAACATGGAGCACCTGGAGAACTCCACGGCGTTCCCCAAGCGGCTCTTCATGCACACGCAGAGCACCGTCGCGCGCTCCCAGGCGGACGCGCGCGACGGGAACGCGTACCTGTACATCCTGATAGTCATGTCTTTCTACGGGATCTTCCTCTGCGGCATAATGCTGGGCTACGTGCGCTCCAAGCGGCAGGAGAAGCGGAGGACCAACGTGTTCACGCGGCTCGTGCACGAGGAGGAGCAGCGGGAGTGGGGCGCGCTCCCCAAGAAGCACGGCGGCGGCGCGTTTCCCGCGTTTCCCGCCGCCGCCGCCGTCTCGGAGCTGCGCGCGCTGCAGCTGTCGCTGCCCTTCTGCGGTAACCACGGCAACCACTTTGTCGGGCACCTCCACTGCGGCGGCGGCGGCGGCGCGCTGCCGGCGTGCGCGCTCTGCGCGGAGCAGAGCAGCGTCAGCTCGCTGTGCTCGTCTGCGGCGGACACGCGCTTCGCCATAGAGGAGGAGGAGTCGGACTGCGGGGCCGCCGGGAAGGAGGGCGGAGCCGCCGCGAAGGAGGGCGTGGCCGCCGCGAAGGAGGGCGGGGCCGCCGGGAACAGCGCGGACGACTCGGGCTGAAGCAGCAGGTGTTTCACCCTCCCAGCCGGGAGAGGAGAAACAGCACCTGAGGGAGGAAAACCAGGTGGTGCAAACAGTCCAACGCGGAAAGCGAAGCAGTTTTCCATATGAAAAAAACTAAAAAAAAATGCCTTCAAGCGTCCATAAAAGGGGGCGTGGCCAGTGAAACAACACCACAAGGCCTCTGTGACGTATTACACCGTGTACTGGCACTGAGAGCTTCATTGTAAAGTGTTATTATTTATGTGTGTCTTTGTTAAGTATCATTAAACTCTGAGAGAAACATGAACTATGGGGATGCAACACACACACACACACACACACACACACACACACATAGCTGCTGGAATCATGAATGAACATCCAAATATGTCTAAAAAAAACAACTAAATAATACAATATGATATTAAAAAAGCCACATTGTCTGCTATTATTCTTCATTATGTCATGGTTTAGTGGCTCGGTGGTGCCCCCCCTTCCTGCTGGACAACCCACTTTGCGTGTGTGTGTGTGTGTGTGTGTGTGTGTGTGTGTGTGTGTGTGTGTGTGTGGTGGATGGTGAGGAGGGGGGGTAGGGAAGTAATTTGGACTGAACTTGACTCGCTCTTGCCAACACGGTCTGGAGTATTGAAAACGCACCTGGAACCCACTTGAAGGACGTCGAGGACGAGAGATAAATGTGTATTTTTGTTGTTTAGCTCCATGACGTTGTAGGTTTACTTGTTGATGTGATACTCTGTGCATTATTGTTTGTTTGTGTTCGCTTGATTTGAGCCGTACAGTGGTTCAGACAATAAATAAATGAATTGATGCGACGCCTTATTTATTTGAATCTTTTCAAATGTGACGTCTCGGCAGTAGAGGGCGCTCCTGAAATGAGCACAGCAGGGAGATGAAGCAGGAAAGAAAGAGTGTCTCTATCA
Organism: Clinocottus analis; assembly: GCF_023055335.1. Lineage (NCBI taxonomy): Eukaryota > Metazoa > Chordata > Actinopteri > Perciformes > Cottidae > Clinocottus > Clinocottus analis. The sequence goes on along the minus strand of NW_027175931.1, from coordinate 2,288,063 downwards.
TCATCACGCTATTTAGATTATTAGAATAACGCCAAGTAGGTAGGCAGATAATAACTCCATCAGTACCACAAACGCACACTCATATCTCTAAGGCTGTCACTATGTTTGGCTACAGATAAATAATGATAAGATCATAATAATAACTATTTATATAGCACCTTTAAAAACAGAGAAGCAAAGGATATGTCATGAACACACACTCACACGCATACACACACACACCTTGCACACCTTGCACACACACACACACACACACACACACACACACACACACACACACACACACACACACACACACACACACACACTGCTAGCTGGCCCTCTTCAACCTGCTGCAGCTTCGGCCTCTTCATGTCTGCAGCTTGGAACATCGCAAAGTGCAGCTCCCTCCGCTTCTGCGTTTGTTGCTGTGCAATGGAGGAGTGTGAATGCACAATGTCAGGATCTCACCACCGTAGCGGCTTCGCAGAGGAGTCGTGTGGTTTAGGACTCTCACAGAGGTGAAGAAAGAAGGACCGGAATCAATAAGTTATAACAACAATATTTAATAAAGAGACGATGAATTGGACAGATACAACACTTGATCAAGTTTCTCTAAATCTGGGCCGAAACCACAGACTGTCAACAGTTAGCTGTCGCCTCAACGTGCAGCGAACAAGAGACTGAAAACAAGCTCTGTGCCTGTTTTCATACAACTGGTTGTCTTGGCTTAAGGCCTCCATCGGCTGGTTCTCATCATTTCACACCGGAAACGTTTTCCTCACTTGCCGTTGGCTTTACGCTGTTCCAGGGGCGGTTTCTTCAGCTGACGTCAGAAACAAAGGTCCAAGATTACTCTGCGCCGAAGTCCCACTTTCATGGCCGTCCACCTCGCCCTGACCAGCTACCGGCGCCACTCTCTCTTAAAGCGACAGTAACACAATTCTAACGCATGCAGACTGTTCAAAGTCCATTCACTCCACAATCGTTATACAGTAAAATAAAACATACAGTGACCTACTGCAGACAGTTACATATTTTACATAATAATATCCCTTATTATTTATCATAACCCTCATATATGATAATGTACGCATTAAACACTTCTTTATTATACACGTGCAAGTCTAATATTAACACCCCAGACTATTACAATTCTACAAAACCCAACACCACAAAGAGATAAACAAAAGAGGGTTTATTCAGCGAGTGAGAGAGAGAGGGAGAGAGGGAGAGAGAGATGCCACCCGTAACACTAATTATTTTATTTGCCTGGACACTTTTTCTTCTTTTAATAAGTACAGCATGTTCTCAAACACACATGTGCGTGTCAGCTTTCTGGAAGCTGCTCACGTGTCTTTGCTAACAAACCTGTTGTGAAGCTGCTGCAGCTCTTGGGCTCGAGGCCTCGGCTCAGAATGCAGAGGCACTCCATCATGTGTCATCGTCGTATGCTCTCGTCCTTTAAGGAAGAACATTTTCATTATAGAGGAATGTTCTGATGCTGTAATTACAGACAAACGCAGCAGAAACCCCTCAGGTTAAAACCACTGAAAGAATCCAGTCCAGGAGGATTTCTGAAGCCTGTGATTGACATGTGGGCGTGTGAACGTGGAGGACGGACCTAAAGACGTGAAGAAGTCACAGTTCACGTAATGGAAGTTTGATTTGATCGTTTATGAGGAACGGTGAAATGAAACATGGATTTATTGAAGCTGAACCCGTCCTGACCCTTCATTAAAACAATGTCATCCTCTCCTCTCATTGGATGAAAGCAGCTTTTATTTAATCAACAACATGAATCCTCACTGAAGCAGCAGTCGGACCACAATGCATTGCAGCAACAGCAGATTTGACTGATGTAGAAACTGTACTTCCAATAAAACTGTTCACTAGTTACACATGTCATTTAACTCCTTTATTATTAAGACACTTTTAGTTCCATTCAAACAAAGTCATGAGTTTGATGCTCAACACCCCCCCGCCCCCCACATGTGTCTCTACCGGTGTTAAAAACAAACTACGCTCTTGCTCTCAAACAACCTTCTTCTAAATACATATAAATATTATTTCTAGAGATAAAACATGATCAAGCATCATCCTCCACATGTGCATGCTGTGTATTGTCTTCATGGACAGACATGAGATATCAAATAATGACAATGAAAACCTCCTCCTGCTCTTCTTCTTCCTCCTCTTCCTCCTTTTTCTTCCTCCATAACTTCATATGAAAGAATCAGAGTCATATCTGGTGATGGTGTTGATCAGCTGTATAAAGCAGCTTCAGGTAGAGACACTGTGTTTCTTCTCTCAGGACCCAATTCACTGTGAACTCCATGTTCTGGATTCCTGAGTTATTAGAAAAGCAAGTTACACAACAGACCTCCAGGTGACAAAAAGCCTGTTTGGGGACTTTTGGAGATGTGAAGTCTTGCGTCTTTCTTTGTGGGCGTGATGAGCAGCACCTGCATAAAAAGAGATGGAGACACACAGCTGGCACATCGGGCCGAGAGGAGAGACCAGACCTCCACCTGCAGAGCTCCATCTCCCTGCTGCTCATCCAGACCTCCACCTGCAGAGCTCCATCTCCCTGCTGCTCATCCAGACCTCCACCTGCAGAGCTCCATCTCCCTGCTGCTCATCCAGACCTCCACCTGCAGAGCTCCATCTCCCTGCTGCTCATCCAGACCTCCAGACGGTAAGACGCTTTCTCTCTGCCGGGGTTCATGTGTCTGCAGTCGTTCCTCTCACTAGACACCACCTGTTCCTCTCGGTAAACACCACCTGTTCCTCTCGGTAAACACCACCTGTTCCTCTCACTAGACACCACCTGTTCCTCTCGGTAAACACCACCTGTTCCTCTCGGTAAACACCACCTGTTCCTCTCGGTAAACACCACCTGTTCCTCTCACTAGACACCACCTGTTCCTCTCGGTAAACACCACCTGTTCCTCTCGGTAAACACCACCTGTTCCTCTCCCTAACCACCACCTGTTCCTCTCGGTAAACACCACCTGTTCCTCTCGGTAAACACCACCTGTTCCTCTCACTAAACACCACCTGTTCCTCTCACTAAACACCACCTGTTCCTCTCGGTGAACACCACCTGTTCCTCTCGGTAAACACCACCTGTTCCTCTCGGTAAACACCACCTGTTCCTCTCGGTAGACACCACCTGTTCCTCTCGGTAAACACCACCTGTTCCTCTCGGTAAACACCACCTGTTCCTCTCCCAGCTCTCCACAGCCTCCTGCAGCGTCTCATCATGACACCAGCTGCTCTGCTGCTGCTGCTTCTTGCAGGTGAGCAGCCGTTCAAAGGGTCCAGCTTTACTTTAGAATACAACCGTTTTGTTTTAAAGGCTTTTAATGAGTAAAAAAAGTGACATTTTATTTTTAACGTCTGCCTTGGACACAGATTTTCACTTAATTGCTACTTTTAAAACACTCGTCCATGAAATTAATACAAATGAATAAAGTGCATTTAATCAACATCAGTGAGTCTCGTTGGGACGATTCATTCCATAGATTCAGTTGTTCATAAAGGCTTCAACTTTAACTACTTACGTCTATGAATTAAATGATGGATCCAGACACTGAAAGAAAAATATAGATTGTTATTAAGTTGTTTCATCTTTTACAGCCAGAATTCAGTCAGAAGTGAGTCTTCATTGCTGTGTTTCTGTTCTTTTGCTTCACCTGCAGCTGCTGCCACCCAGGTGGACTCTGCAACAACACTGACCTCTGCTGGTGGAAATGTGGACATCCGCAACTGTCCCCTCTACATTTATGGAAAATCATACACCTGGGTGGAAGTGAGTAAAATAAACTAGATTATATTCTGGCTATTAATCTGAGTCGTCCACTTGAAATACAAACAGTAAAAGTACAACATTTGCCAGTAGTGGAGTATTACTATAAAGTAAGTGACGATACTACAATACAAGTACCTCAAAGTTGTAGTAAAGAACAGCAGCTCACCTGCAGCTCAGTCTCAGTCTCCTGGTCGTCATCGCTGACCTTTCAGATTTGTTCTCTCATTAAATATTACCCACAAATCCCCAAATGACCAACGCAGCTCACAGGTTAAAAAAAACATGTACGAGGAAACGTGGGACAGAAAGATTCTCACCAAAATAAGAAAAATGTTCTGATATTATTTTTGGTTTGAACGGAGTTTGTTTTTGAGAAATAAAAAAACACTATAAACAATTCAAATGTTGCGATATATGTCACGAAAGAGATGAAATGATGCTGATGTTGAGTCAAAGTCTGTCTTTTAAAAGATGAATATTGTTGTTACTTCATGAATGTTCTGTGTGTTTTTTATTTCTTTTTTACAGGTGAAGTTCAGTTCAGAATCACTTTTTAAAATTTGTTTCAAAAACACGGAAACTGAAAAGGCAAAGGACTGTCTGTCCCTGGAGAGCGGAGACAAAGCGGACAACGTGTACGCGAACATAATTAGATCCGGTAGAAGTCCTGGATCAGATATTCATCAAGCTCTGAACAACATAAAAACCACATCAACGTGCTATAATAACTTCCAAATCAAAAGTGGTTCTTCCACTAAAGTAAGTCCTCATCAGTTCTATGTTTTTTACATTGATGTTTTTTGTAAAACGTGACATTTCTAAAATATTTTGGACTCATTTCATAATATTCTGTCTCTTGTCTGTTTTGTGCTTTCAGTATTATATACAATTGCACTCGTTTGGCAAGCAAACAGCTTTTAAGACTTTCAGTTACACTGCTCAAGTTCCTGCTGTAAGTACATGTGAAGAGTGACTTTGTTATGACCTTGAGCCGACCCGCTCTATGACAAGTGAACAGGGCCGACCTCCGGGTGTGACCTCAGCCGGTCGGTTGCTCTCGTGCTTTAGTTCCAGTCGAGTCTCTTCCAACCAGATGGAGTTCAAACTTTTCACCTGCAGAGAAACAAAGAACACATTTGTTTCTTTTTGCTCGTCAGAAACAAAGACGGCTGTCAGATTTCACACATTCCCTTAGTGCAAACTTGTAAATGTTGTGCTCCGTTGTTACATAAATGCATGGATCGAGGTTCCTGTGTGCACGTGTAAATACTTTGTGTTGAACCAGAAGGACTTGTGTCTTTGTTGTTGCAGTGGATTCTGGGTGGAAACTTTTCATGAGTCATTTGGGGTTTTAAAACATTTCGGGGTAATTTATAGAAAATACGTATTGAATCTAATTGTAAAATATTGGAGGCACAAACTGTTGATGTGTAATAATTATGCAGGGGCAGAAGCCCCGCCCCCTCTCAGATTCCACCAGTCTGGGAGGTTAAAGGTTAACTTCTGGTCATGTGATGCTGAGGTCACCACTGCTCTCACGGTCCCACTGAAACGTCCTAAAGCTCAACACAAACACAAGAAGAGGAGGTTTCAAAGCACTGGAATGTTTTAACCTTGATTTATGTCCAACACTTTTTCTAGACCCTGAAGGCAACGGTCGATGGCGTCTCAATGGAAACAAAGACATTTACTACTCAGACATTGAACAACGGAGGTTTCATGGACCTAAGTTCATGCAGACTCTCAGGTAGGAACATCAGGTGGACTGGGACTCATGTGAAGTCTAATAATTGCTGTTATTTCCATCTGTTGAAGTTGATATCAAACTAATTTCATGAACCTTTCATCACCTCACAGGTGGTGGGTCTTTAGCATACGGTACCAGTAAGCGAGATGCTGCCACCTGCACCACTCAGCTCTGCAGCGTTACTGCAGTCCTCCTTTCAGTCGCATGTAAAGCCCCAGAGGTTTGCCTCAACAGCAAGTAAATATGTCCTCTTTTATACGTGGAATACATCTTTAATAAAAGTTAGACTGACTGATTTTAAATGAAGTGGACCGAATACTTTACGGATGAGATGAAGGTCAAAGCAGCAGAGATATTCTGGCTTTCCCCGGATCCTACATTTCCCACAATGCAACCCAATAAACATAGCTATTCATTATATTAGAGTTGTTCTCATACAGAAGGGTTTTAATAAACTGATCTTACGTGTTAAATCTTTTTAATTTCATGTCAGGATTTAAATTCCTCAAATGAAGTGGAGGCTCCATCTTCATTGGATAGAAGCTCTCTGAGTCTTTGGAGTCGGCCTGCAGACACGAGCGGACACTAAACATGGTCTCTTTGCGTCTCCATCAGGTGTCAGATACTCACCCCTGTGTGCACTGTGAGCGGATCCTCCGTCATCGATTTCCACGGCAGCCTCGCCTCCATCCCGGATCGCTGTGGATACACTCTGCTGAAGCCTCTAATAGGATCTGATTTTGAGATCCGTGCGGGTTTCCTGGAGCGACGCCGTACAGATGTGTCTCACCTGGACCACGTGCTGATCGTTCAGTCAAATAAGAAGTTTCTTCTGGGACAAGGTGGAACAGTTGTGGTGAGCTAATCCATCTGAGCAGAGTCTTCATGGGGTCCTTTGATTCTTTGAGGATCAGTACAAGCCAAGAGCTACTTTGTGTTAAACTTTCTATAGATGGAGCGGGGTAGAAGTATCAAGCAGCATCAAATAGAAATACTCCAGTGAAGCTTTGCAGGAATACTTCAGTATTTGTGTACAGCTGTTTCGCTCCTCCTGCGAGATGCTGTGAGATGTGAGATGTTTCCTTCACGTCTCCTCTCTGCTGCAGGTCGAAGGCAAAACTCTGGACGTCACTACCAAGCAAGAGGTTCATGGGGTGAAGCTCTCCAAGGACAAGACCGGAGTCACTGCAGAGCTGTTGACCTCCAAGGTCACGGTCTTTTTTGATGGCAACACCGCACACGTGTCAGGTACAGAACCCTACATCCTCTCTGGACTGAGTTTCAGAATAAAAGCCCTGCTCATGAGGGTCAACGGCCATTGATTTGCATCTGATTGTCTCCTGACATCTCCCAGGAAGCCCGGTGGGTGTACAGGGTCTGTGTGGAAACCCCAGTGACAAAAAACAGAAAACCACCGCTGCTGCTATGAAGACCCTTGTGACTGAGTACGACTTGGTCTCACCTTGATGCGCTGACTGATATTCATTGTTTATTTGCGTCGTCTCGGTTCCAATGCAATGTGCCGTTTGTCGCCCCCTAGCTGCGCGACTCTGCACAAGGACGCCGCCGACAGTACGATCGACTGCAAGAGCTCCACCGAACGGTAAGAAGTGACCCAGCAAAACACCGAGCGCTCCCTTCACCGTACATTCCCATGTGCCGCGACGCTGTCATGTGACCGCGGTGGAAGGTGAACACTAATAAGACCCGCCCCTTCCTCTCTGCATGGACCAGCTGTAATCTCCTGAAGCAAGCTCCCTTCACTGCTGGTCACAAGGTCACTGACCCTCAGCCCTTCGTGGACGCCTGCAAAGACACTTTGTGCAAATACCCGGCGGTGGACGGTCTCAAGTGCCAGTTCATAGAGGCCTACGCCGAGTCCTACAGACTGAAGGCCAGCATCAGTCTGGGCGACTGGAGGTCAAAGGTCAACTGCTGTAAGACCCTCCTTCACTTTCTCCTCGTTAAGCATTATCACATGTTTTATATCTACTCTTTATCTGGAAAGGAACACGTGTGTGTGTGTGTGTGTGTGTGTGTGTGTGTGTGTGTGTGTGTGTGTGTGTGTGTGTGTGTGTGTGTGTGTGTGTGTGTAGCTGTCCCTAAGGCTTCCTGTCTGCAGCATCACTGCAGCGAACACGAGTTCTGCGGCGAGAAGCTCGGTGAAAGACATTGCTTCTGTCGGGCCTTGTTCACCTCCAATTACACCGACACTTTAGGTACACACACTGCTGCTACACAAACTGCGGCTACACACACTGCTGCTACCACTCTGCTTAGGTACAGTGCTACACACAGTGCAGTTTGGATGTGTTTGACGTGATGTGCTGTCGGGTGTTCAGGCGAGCCGGCGGTCTGCAAGAAGGACTCTGCCACGGTTTCTCTGGCCGGATGTCTGCTGCAGGAGAAAGGCATCGACTACACCGTCCTCCACCTCAAAGACCCCACCTGCAAAGGCCTCATGGACAAGGACACCCACATGGTGACCTTCAGCTTCAACAGCAGCAAAGCCTGCGGGACCAAAGTGTCGGTGGGTTCTGTCCTCCGGTCTGTTGTCTCAACACAAGTGAAACACACTGGTGTCAGGGAGTGACAATGACTTGTGTTGCTGTCTCCTCTAGACGACCGACACCCAGATCCTCTACAAGAACGCCATCGTGACGAGGGACGCCTCCAAGGCCGGCGTCATCACCCGCCACGACCAAGTCAACATCGACTTCTCCTGCCTCTACAAGAAGCCCGACATCACGAGTGTGTCCTTCAAGATCAAAAGCAGGTGTGTGTGGAGGAGGCGGAGCTTCACCTGTATGTTCATGTGCAGCTTGTTGTAGTTTGACACAGCTGACGTGTGTGTGTGTGTGTGTGTGTGTGTGTGTGTGTGTGTGTGTGTGTGTGTGTGTGTGTGTGTGTGTGTGTGTGTCTGCAGCTCTGTGGTAAAGGAGATTGTGTCTGGGGACTGGAAATACACTCTGATGATGAACGCCTATGCCGACGCCGGCCGCACGCGCCTCATCACCAAGACCACGGCCGTCAAGCTGAACCAGCAGATCTGGGTGGAGCTGAAGACCACGGGGCTGGACGGGGGCATGGTCTCCGTGGTGACCGACTCCTGCTGGGCCACCAACGAGGCGAAAGCTAGCAGCACCGTGAAATACCACCTCGTCAAGGACGGGTGAGAGCAAGAAACTCTTCGTCAGCTGCTGTGAGAGTCGTCTGCAGAGGAACTCATCGTCTTGTTTTCCTGTTTCTGAGCAGATGCCCGAACAAAGCTGACGGCACGGTGAAGATGGAGGGAAACGGGAAGGGAACCTCCACCGTCTTCTCTTTCAACATGTTTGAGTTCTCCGCGAAGAAATCTGAGATCTACCTCCACTGCAAACTGGAGCTGTGCATCACTAAGGGCTCCAAGCCCTGTGCTCCGGTATGTCTTCTTCTTTGGTTGGGATTCGTAATATTTCAACCGGTTTATTCAGTTTAAATCAACGTGTACCTGTACTATAATGGTCAGGTGGCCTTCTCACCGTCCTCTCTGTGTTTCAGGTCTGCCCCAGTAAGAGGAAGCGCAGATCTTCTGGATCTAAAGCTGCAGATGGAAATCCAGCACTCATCACTATGGCCTGGAGCAACTAGGAGAAGACCCCGCCCCCTTTTGACCAATGACCTGGACATGAAAGAATGAATTTAATGGGTTTCTAATTAATTATATGATTATATTATAATTGATTAAAGGGTATTTTTGCAGGTGAACATGTAGAGTTCTACCTGTGTGTGGGGTGATAATGGGTGAGAGGGTTTTACTGCAGTACTTCCTGGTGCTGTGGGTTCTTTTCATTAAAATAAACATCATGTGTTGTACTTTAAATGCACACAGCCTGAATGACACCTAGTTGATGCAGAAACACAATCTCTGTGTTTCTGTGACGTGAAGCTGAAATAAGTTTGTCAGGTTTCAGATGCAAATGAAGGAAAATACTGATTTGAAGATTAAAAAGGTGATTATCAGATTGAAGTTAATGAAGATTGTCATTTTAAACTGTAGATGTAATTATACAGAGACATGCTGTCGTACAATGATTATGTTATGAGCATCAAAAAGACCAAAAAATGAATAAAGGGAGTGGGTAAAACAAACACGAGTCTCATTCATTCATTTCATCCATCTTTGTGTTTGTGTGCTTGCTCCATGTTGTTCTGTGTTTGCTGAAATCCCCAAAATGTTTTGAAGTGGTGTGAGATTAACTGCATTATTAAATATGATGGATGTGCTTGTTTACGTATATTTTTAGTACAACTTGTCTTCGTGAGTATTACAGCTGACAGGAGCTATCTGTAGTCTCATGAAGGCTCTTCCTGGAGATCAAACTCATCCAGGATTCAAAAATGTCATTTAAATAAACATCTTCAGCCATTTGTTTAGGTACATTGTAAAAACCTAGATATACATTATTCTATTACAACATATATTGTGAAACGTGTCCACGAGGTGATGAAGATACAGAGATGAGACTCCTCTGCTGCTCAGGCTCATAGTGACCCGCTCACTCAAAGTCAAGCCAAAAGAGTTGTGGGTATTTGTATTGAAAGTCAACTTTTTTAATAGGCTGTGTCTACTACCGGACACTTGAACACCTTGAGCACTGACTTTCAGTGCTTAGGGCACCACACTGACAAAACCAGCAGAATTCACTGAAAGTACCCGGATGGCGCTCTACAAACAGTCAAAAAATGCAGTGTAAAAACAACGGACAGTACTCACCCTAAACGGGCGCCATCTTGGCTACGTAGCGGAGGAGGAGGAGCCCTTTCCGCCAGCTTTTCATGAATTCATTTATATCCTCCTGCCGCGATCGTGGAGAAGTCTCAGTTTCCACACAGGGTGGAGAAAGAGGTAAACAAGGGACACAAAGAGTGCGAGAAGTGCGTTCATTTTGTCAGTTTTAGTTTCGCGGGTATCGGGAGCGGATTTGCGGACGTCACTTCCGGCTTATTTTCGCGGGTGCCGCGAACAGATCTGCTGCCGTCACTTCCGCCAAGTGGTTAACGTAAGTGTTTAATTTAATACAGCGCTTATCAGCGACGGAGTGCACTGCAGATGTTAGTGCGCTGTATTGCAGTGTACTTCGTAAAATGTTTGGTAATAGACACAGTCATCGTGTTATAGTTATAGGGTCTTTTCTAGAACTACTTCCTGTTCTCAGTTTGGAACGAGCAGCTCAAAAGCTGACTGGATGTCTGTGACGTGAGTCCCGGCCGTCCTGGTGGTCCTGATGGTGAACAACAATCCACAGAGCAGAGAACATTGAAGGATTTATTAATAAGAATAGATCAGACTTCAGCTGTAATGTGTTGGTTTGGACAGCAGGTGGTGCTGTTGCATCAACAGTGAACCTCAAGCACACACACACACACACACACACACACACACACACACACACACACACACACACACACACACACAGACACACAGGAGGACGGAGTAAGTTCCACAGGACCAACAATTTCCACACTCTTATTAGTTACTCATGACTTGTTCCTACAGTTATTCTCAGGTTCATATTTAACCCGCTGAACATGTGATCAGTTGATAAACATGATGCTGTAGTTTGGATAAAACTACAGTGAAGAAGTAAACATGAACTACATCTCCTGCACACACTCTCACACACACACTCACTCACTCACTCACTCACACACACATTTGTCAGTGTGTGTGTGAGTGAGTGAGTGTGTGTGTGTGTGTGTGTGTGTGTGTGTGTGTGTGTTTCACGCACAACTCACAGCAGTCAGGAGGAAACCTTTTTACCTAACAAGCGTTACTATGGAAACGGAAGCCAACTGCTAATTTGCATACGAGTTGCCGGTTCCATTGGGATCGTCGCTGCCACGAAGGTGCAAACGCTCAATAAATGAAAACAAAGACAATTAATGTGCAGAGAGATTCTTCTGCAGGTGATCAATAGAACGTATGTCTGATTGCACCTTTCTTCACCTTTTTTCTCCTTTCTTTACATTTTCTTTACCTGTTTTCACCTCTCTTCACCTTACTTTACCTTTTCTTCACCTTTTCTTCACCTGTCTTCAACCTTTTCTTCCCTTCTCTTCTTGCTAGTGTGGCTCTGTCCAGAGTTAACTTCACTTCATATCTTTATTCAATTAATAAAATGAATAAAAAGCGTTAGAATTCTGGGGCTGTTTGATTGCAGGTCCTGGTAATACAGACAGTTTGGCTATGTTTTACTAAGTTATTAATAACAATAATTAAAATGTCAACATTTTAAATGAAGCTTGAATGAACCCTAGCAGCCCTCAAATCTGTGCTTGCATCTTAAAACCAACAGAATATGTGAAAATGAAGCATCATATCATACATAAAGGGTCATATCGTCGGCAAATTGACGTATTTTCCATCAACCACAATTTTGTCATTCGCTCCAAAAAAAACACACTCCTTCAAAGTAGACCGAGATATGTGACGTCTCCCTTGAAATAGCACGTCACCGACTGCATGAGCTGTCCCTCAGAGTCTGACTCAAACACTGTGTGTGTGTGTGTGTGTGTGAGTATGTGTGTGTGTGTGTGTGCGTGTTCATGAGTGTGTGTTTGTGTGTGTGTGTAGACATGGTCATTCGTGTGACACAAAGTTAGGCAACGCACGTCTCACCCAGGTCTGAAAATACTTAGTCATGTGTGTGTGTGTGTGTGTGTGTGCGTGTGTGTGCGTGTGTGCGTGTGTGTGTGTGTGTGAGGCTTCATTAAGTCAGTGGGAGGTGTTGCTCTCTCCTGCCAGTTTTCTTTCTTTTCCCCTGGATCTCCACTAATGAGCACAGTCATAGTTCACTGTAGGAGTGAAGAAAACTAACAATCATCCATTTAATTCCCACTTGTCCATACACACACACACACACACACACAATCTTTTTTCTCTAATGGCGAACAAAAGCAAGTGTCAGAGGGCGTGGCTTTCTACCAGCCAAACACACACCTGTCTAACGAGTGACATTTACACTGAGCCCATGTAGCATGGCACATGGAGTGCAGACAGCGGAGACGAACGCCATGTTGCCTCACAGCTTCTAACATCTAAACTCATTGGTTTTCAAGTCTGCAACAAAAGGGTTCTAATTGTGTATCAACTTGCAGATGGGTTAACGCAATTATTTCATACACGGGTGAATAGCATTTTGTTAGCTCAAATCATGTGACTGCCCAACAGTTTAATTACATTTTGTAAAGGTGATGAATCATCTGGTTGTATAGAAGTCTATGCTTCATGTGTTAGAGCTGCATTCTCTCTCCTGACCACCAGGGGGCGACTCCTCTGGTTGTATAGAAGTCTATGCTTCATGTGTTAAAAGCTGCATTCTCTCTCCTGACCACCAGGGGGCGACTCCTCTGGTTGTATAGAAGTCTATGCTTCATGTGTTAAAGCTGCATTCTCTGTCCTTTCCACCAGGGGGCGACTCCTCTGGTTGTATAGAAGTCTATGCTTCATGTGTTAAAGCTGCATTCTCTGTCCTTTCCACCAGGGGGCGACTCCTCTGGTTGTATAGAAGTCTAAATAAGTGACTCTACTTCTCTCGATGTATTCCCTCAGTAAACATTGTAAACATGAGTTTATGTCTCAATCTGTGATTGACAGGTTTCTACTAGAGATATATACAAATATTCAAGTCGTGCGTTGCATTGAAATAACAACTAATCAACGTCGTTAAGAGCTCGTTGAGATAAATATAACCGTTTACTGTCAAGGCTTAACTTCTTGACATTATGTATTTAAAAGAAAAAGAAGAAAAAGAAAAGTACAAAAGTTCAGTCATGACATTAATCCAATCCCAGCGTCTCCTGACTGTCTTAATTTGCTTATTTCTTTCCTCCAATGCTTTCAGCTGTATTCCATTGTCTTCATTGATTTGCTCAGTTGTCATGGAGCTTCGTGAACGAACATGCATTGTTATAAATATCCATCTTATAATTTACCAACTGCAGCTTTCTGACAAAGTTACAGTCTTAACGTTCACTATTTTTGTTTCCACCTGTGCTTTTAATTCCATCATCAGGGGAAACCTTGGAAAACTCACTTTCAGAACCACAGAAGAGCTTTTTTTTTGTCAGAACTTTCTTTTTTAAATCATAGTGTTTGTCACACAAAAAATGTCATTTAATGCCTTTTACATTTCCTAAGAAAATGAAATCAAACAAAATGTTACACTATCTAGTGGAACGAAAAAAGTCTTATAGTTGTAAAGCCATAGAGATAAGTTATAGAATAGTATGCAAAAGAAAATAAAACATAAAATAAATGAATAGGATGAATCAGACCGAACTCTTTCTTAAAGAGACAGTAACGGTTCAGGCAGCAGGTGAGTAAGGAAGGAATAACAATGAATTTAAACATGTGGACATGTTCAAGTAACAATAAAAAAGCAAAAATAAAGCTTGTGTGTGTGTGTGTGTGTGTGTGTGTGTGTGTGTGTGTGTGTGTGTGTGTGTGTGTGTGCAGAACAAAGTTGAGGAAGATGGAAAGAAGTCTTTCAGAAGAAAGACTACAAGCCATCATATTAAACTGCTGCCACACACACATGCGCACACACGCGCGCACACACACACACACACACACACGCACACACGCAGAGTAATGCAGCTGAACTGTGTGCTAGGATTGAAAGAGAACCAGAATCACGAGCTGTTCTCAAACCTTATTCTCACAATGCTTTGGATTGACGTCTCATCTTCAAACTGAGTGAAGAAAATGTTTTAAGGGATCATTTAAACTTTCAGAACTTTTGATCCAGACGGAACAAAACACCAGAAACTCAAACCAATGTCAGCCAAACTTTACCCTTATTAAGGAAAACGCTGTCATCCAGCTAAAACACACACACATACAAGCGCAAACGCACTGCAAACGCACACCTGCACACACATTCACACACACACACACACACACACACCGCATGCCTCCTTATGCAACAGTTTCTCAGCAGGTCTCATTAGCGGTCGCAGCCTTCAGCTGCTGAAGCTGCAGCCTGTTGGTGTGCAGAGCCGTTATTTAGACTAATGAAGCAGGTCTGCAGTGGTGTGTGTGTGTGTGTGTGTGTGTGTATGTGTGTGTGTGTGTGTGTGTGTGCAGAACGAAGTCGAGGAAGATGGAAATAAGTCTTTCAGAAGAAAGAATACAAGCCAGCCATATTATATTGAACTGCTGACACACACACACACACACACACACACACACACACATACACACACACACACACAGATTGATGCAGCTGAACTGTGTGCTAAGATTAAAAAAGGACCAAAAACCCATCAACCTGCTCCTCCTCTATGGAGAAAATGAGACAATGAAAGCACCGACTTCTTCTTCTTCATCAAAATTTTAGACGTGTTTTTACCCTAAAACAATAATAATTCTGAAGAAAGGCTTCATGCATTAATTCCTACTCCATTCACTGACATAAATCCGTTCACATTGAAGCTGCTTCTCTGTGTTTATCATATTTCCGATGCACCAAACGATGTGTCAAACGGAAGCCGTCTTTACTACATTAATGTTGCTCTCGCTTGCATTTGTTTGATTAAAATGTTCTTTTGTTCACGGCATTACTTCCACCTGATGTGTGTGTGTGTGTGTGTGTGTGTGTGTGTGTGTGTGTGCAGCGATAAAAGAAGTGACTTATGACTCATCCTCTCGGGGTATTTATAGACAAAAGGGGATCAAAACAGAGCAATAATCATTAGCGCGCGGATGTCACTGAACAGATAACTTTGCAGGGAGACGCGGTTCAATCGCTTTATCTCGCTGCCTGCAGAGGAGAGAAGGAGAGAAGGAGGGAGGAAAGGGAAGAACAGAAGAAGAGCGAGAAGCAATACAATCCTGTGGTTGTTGTCAAGGAAGAGACCATTGTTATCGGAAACCAGGGGAACGAGAAAGACACCGTCTCTCAGTCTTCACTCAGAGTTAAAGCTGCATTCTCTCTCCTGACCACCAGGGGGCGACTCCTCTGGTTGTATAGAAGTCTATGCTTCATGTCTTAAAGCTGCATTCTCTCTCCTGACCACCAGAGGGCGACTCCTCTGGTTGTATAGAAGTCTATGCTTCATGTGTTAAAGCTGCATTCTCTCTCCTGACCACCAGTGGGCGACTCCTCTGGTTGTATAGAAGTCTATGCTTCATGTGTTAAAGCTGCATTCTCTCTCCTGACCACCAGAGGGCGACTCCTCTGGTTGTATAGAAGTCTATGCTTCATGTGTTAAAGCTGCATTCTCTCTCCTGACCACCAGGGGGCGACTCCTCTGGTTGTATAGAAGTCTATGCTTCATGTGTTAAAGCTGCATTCTCTCTCCTGACCACCAGGGGGCGACTCCTCTGGTTGTATAGAAGTCTATGCTTCATGTGTTAAAGCTGCATTCCCTCTCCTGACCACCAGGGGGCGACTCCTCTGGTTGTATAGAAGTCTATGCTTCATGTCTTAAAGCTGCATTCTCTCTCCTGACCACCAGGGGGCGACTCCTCTGGTTGTATAGAAGTCTAGTCTTCATGTGTTAAAGCTGCATTCTCTCTCCTGACCACCAGGGGGCGACTCCTCTGGTTGTATAGAAGTCTATGCTTCACGTGTTAAAGCTGCATTCTCTCTCCTGACCACCAGGGGGCAACTCCTCTGGGAAAATAAAGACAATCGAAGACCCGATCGAGCCGTCGGATGCTCACGGTGGAGACGGACGCTTAAACGTCCTCCTGAGGTTTAAGAACTCGCGAGCAAGACACGTGCAGCGACTAGTGCGGCTTCTTTATTCTTTCACGCCGCCATGTCTGGGTGTACATTTGTATGACTAATGCATCTACTTTTCCCCACAGAGGAACCATAGAACATGTTGTTTTAATCCCACAGAGGTCTGCAGGGTTATCCAGAATAAACGGAACATTGGTTTTAAAAGAGAAATGTTGCTTGTGAGTTCATTTGCTATGAATCCACCTTCATCCAGTTCCATTGTATTGTGGAATAAGCCTCAAAAGAGGCGCTATCCGTGTGGTTAGATACCACCATGGGTGCGGAGAGGGGGTGATGCATTTTCTATGGATGAAATGATCCTTTCAAGTCACCTTTTGAAGTGCGCTATGAATAAATGTTTGGTGCTTTTTAGATGGGCAAGTGCACAGTTCATGAAAGGACCGCAGCAGACTGTTTTCACCATCCGGTTCCACGGAGGGAAACAAACTCATACACCTTTTTCATGACAAAGAAAAAACCCTGAAATCCGCCACCATTGAGCCCAAAATCCACACAGCGGCGAGCTGGACGTGTTGACAGCCTGACGATTTCCAGTGTTTGAGGACCGGAGTCGTCCTCCTCCAGAGTCCCTGAAGAGTTTACTGACTTCACCGACCTCTGCCGAGGTGAGCTCCTTCCAGATCTCCCAAACTCTGTTCCCTGGACAGCTGAAGGAGAAACTCTACAAGAGCCTTTCACCTCCTCCACCGCCTAGCAGGTTTACAGTTTGACTCAATGCGAGAAAAAAACAACACACACTAACCGAGGCGAGCAACTCCTCTGGTTGTATAGAAGTCTATGCTTCATGTGTTAAAGCTGCATTCTCTCTCCTGACCACCAGGGGGCGACTCCTCTGGTTGCATAGAAGTCTATGCTTCATGTGTTAAAGCTGCATTCTCTCTCCTGACCACCAGGGGGCGACGCCTCTGGTTGTATAGAAGTCTATGCTTCATGTGTTAAAGCTGCATTCTCTCTCCTGACCACCAGGGGGCAACTCCTCTGGTTGTATAGAAGTCTATGCTTCATGTGTTAAAGCTGCATTCTCTCTCCTGACCACCAGGGGGCGACTCCTCTGGTTGTATAGAAGTCTATGCTTCATGTGTTAAAGCTGCATTCTCTCTCAGGGGGCGACTCCTCTGGTTGTATAGAAGTCTATATAAATGACTCTTCTTCTCTCTTGCTTTATTCCCTCAGTGAACACTGTACACGAAAAAAACATATTTACAATTTTTGTTTCTAAAACTGACAGCAAGATTAGCACACACACGCACCCCCCCCCCCCACACACAC
>NW_027175931.1:2257961-2265461 GCF_023055335.1 Clinocottus analis | reverse complement strand
GCGTCCCCGCTTCCCGAATCGGGTGTCGAGCCGGGGTGCCGCTACCTACGGTGGTTGTCGAGGAAGCTAGCGTATAGCTAGCAGCAGTGCTATCCGGCTACAGCGGAGAGCTAGTGGGGACACCCAACGCAGGTAGTAGCAGCTTGTAACCTGACTCCCACGGTAAGAACATTCATCTTAAAACATTTTTTTAAAAAATGTCAAAAAGCAAAAGCTAGAATACAAGTTGCCGTGCAGGTACAACGAGAAACATGCTAGCTGCAAAACCAACGGTTGGTTGCCAGAAATAACAAGCCTCCTCTTTCTGTCTGAAGACTGCGGTCGTGAAAGATTACGACTGTAGCGGCTGATTCCCACGCGTCCGTTCCCCCGGTGCCTGATGCCCGCAGACACCAGGAACCCATCTGAAGATGGACGCAGGAGAGCTAAAGGCCGGCGCCGCGGAGGCGGCACAAACACATCAGAAACTCGGCAGATGAGGCTTCTCGCGATCTGCCTTCGGCGCGCAGACGCAGATGTCAGTTATCATCCTCGATGATTCATAACGAAGCTCGGATCGCATCTCATTCGCTCTATTGTCATCCGAGGGTTTATTTAAGAGGGGAATAACAATAGCAGGGTTTGGAAAACAAAGACTGCTCATCCACTGCTGACGGTGGTCACGTGAGGACCTTGTTTGTGCAGCTCCATCCCCTGAGCAGATACCATTGATCACAACTGAAAAAAAAAACCCACGCCAACAATAAGCGGTCTACGAAACAGAGAGCAACCGATTGCCGCTGTGCACGACATGAGGAGAAAAAGGAAATAGCGCGGCGATAAATGATTCAGGAGACGTGTCCGGTGGGAGCTTCGAGGTCGAGACGGAGGATCAATAACCAGAAGCAACAGATACCCGCAGCGCGTTGATGAAACGCTACGAAAGGTCGCGTGTTGTCGGAGCGAGCAACGCAACTGGAGTCAAGAGGTTGAGCAACAGAATGTATCATCCGAGCTGAAAAAGGGCCGTGAAATGAAATGATCTGTGTCACAGTTTCTGGTGTTTTCTTTCGGGTATTGATTCCTCTGAGTGTGCATGTGGTGACCCCCCCCCCCCCCCCCCCTCCCTCCTCCCTCCTCCCTCCCGCCCCCTCCTCCGGCGTTCATCTAATTGCCGTCCACTCGGCGAAGGGCGAGGGTTCAATTCCCCTGCGATTGAACCGTGCACAGCCGGAGAGCGGCGGCCCCCCGTTGACACACCGGTCCTTCGCCATCCTCCTCCCACGACATCCTCTTCATCGTCGCCACGTGATGCAACATGCAACAGCGCCCTGCTGGTTCTCTGAAGGGGAGGGGGGGGGGGGGGGGGATGGGGGAGGAGGGGCAGGTTTATTTATGTCAGTCAGGAGGACGTAAACAACACATATTCATTCCCTTGCGTGCCAACAGCACAGCATCGGCTCCGTGACTTTAAGACACAGCATTGAAGCGCGGGTCTTAATTCAAGACGTCTAAGGACCAACAACAGGCAGCGAGTGTGTTGTTGTGTGTTGTGAGATAAATACAATCGTTGTAGTAGGTTCAATATGGAGGATGATGGTTTCTGTCCGTGTTTTTCTGTCCTTGTCTGATTGTTCCTTGGTGTGTGTTATTGTTTTTATTGTACTTATTTGTTGTCTAGTAAAGGGAGGTAACGTGTAAGTTGTAAACACTGAAAGATAAACATAAGATAATCCTTTATTCATCCCGCAGTGGGGAAAGTACAGGATTACAGCAACTGCTCACAAGTTGTGTGTGTGTGTGTGTGATCCCTTCAATCACCAACAGCTCGCCCTCCAAGAACAACTTACTGTCTTTGTATCTTGCTGCTTTCTCTCGTGTCGCATGGTCTTCCTCTGCTGGGGAAGTTTCAGGGAGAAATAAGAAGAAACTACTAATTGCCTGCGAGAAGTTTCTCGTGTGACCTGTGTGTGTGCGTGTGTGTGTGTGTGTGTGTGTGTGTGTGTGTGTGTGTGTGTGTGTGTGTGTGTGTGTGTGTGACAGGCCTATGGAAGTGGGGGTGG
Organism: Clinocottus analis; assembly: GCF_023055335.1. Taxonomy (NCBI): domain Eukaryota; kingdom Metazoa; phylum Chordata; class Actinopteri; order Perciformes; family Cottidae; genus Clinocottus; species Clinocottus analis. Next base: position 2,263,419 of record NW_027175931.1, on the reverse strand, counting down.
AACTGAGCTGTAATTGGTTTGTGTTTACCAGTAATCCTGCCACAGAGAAACCACCGCGAGCAATTAGCCAGACAGCTCCGAGTTTATCAGGACAAAACCGGCACTGTGTGTGTGTGTGTGTGTGTGTGTTTGTGTCGGTGGTGTATACATTTCCTCCACATTCCTTTTGCTTCTCGAACATTTAATTTTATCTATTAGTCCTGTGTGAAAATGTGTGTTTGTTTGTGTGTGTTTTTTTGTGTGTGTGTCTGTGTGTTTGTGTGTGTGTGTGTGTGTGTGTGTGTGTGTGTGTGTGTGTGTGTCGACAGCATACAGCCCTCCACATTCTTTTTTCTTGTCTAACATTTCATTTCACTACCTGTCAGTCCACCATGAAAGTGTGTGTTTGTGTGTGTGTGTGTGTGTGTGTGTGTGTGTGTGTGTGTCTGTGTGTCTGTGTGTCTGTGTGTGTGTCATGATGGAAAATGTAATAAGGCCCAGATGGAAATCATCTCTTTTGACGACAACAAAAGGAAAATAAAAAGCAGACTTTTCCACATGACCTCATTGATTCGTGGACATGGTCACATGGTCATGTGACCATGTGACCATGTGACCTTTATAAAGTTCCTCAAGAAGTTCCTTTGGGACGTCAGCGTGGCAGAGAAGAAGTGTTGATTAGTTCTTAACGTCTCAAACGTCTTCGCTTTCCATAATAAAAAGGAAACGTTTCTTTTTTATAATGACGTTCAGCCGTCGACGGTTTTTTCTGTTTCATCCCGAGTGGAACGTCCAAACAAAGATGTTCTATTTCTGCACCAGGAGAAGACGCTGCAGAGACGACCAGCAGAGCAGGAACGAGCCCACGACGCCACGACGATGACGGAGCGGATTTATGAATGAAACGGAGAGCGGGCCACACACACACACACACACACACACACACACACACACACACACACACACACACACACACACTGATCCGTACCAGACAAGTTTTGACAGGCAGCCAAAAATAGAGACGACAGTGCAGCCTTGCTGACGACAGAAGCTCTCCCTCACTCACTCACTCACACACACACTCACACACACACACACACACACACACACACACACACACACACACACACACACACACACACACACTCACACACACTCACACACACACACTCACACACACGCACACACACACACACACACACACACCTCTGCAGTCCCTCTGTCACCCCGCCCCGTCTCGGGCTCTTGGTGGAGTCCGTGTGTGAGTCATCGGCGGTGCAGCAGAGACACAACAGCCTCAGACGCACAATAACAACACAAAGCAGGAGAAGAAAAGAGTCGCTTTTATTTATTGATTCACCGTTCATTAATTAATGAGGTCAAACTCCTGGAAATATTGATGTTGGACTGAAATGATGCACTTTCACCTGTTTCACCTGTTTCACCTGTTTCACATGTTTCATCTGTTTCACATGTTTCATCTGTTTCATCTGTTTCACCTGTTTCACATGTTTCACATGTTTCACCTGTTTCACCTGTTTCACATGTTTCATCTGTTTCATCTGTTTCACCTGTTTCACATGTTTCATCTGTTTCACATGTTTCATCTGTTTCACATGTTTCATCTGTTTCACATGTTTCATCTGTTTCACATGTTTCACATGACAGAAGCTGAAGAGCTTCATCACTGAAGAGTCAAAGCTCCTAAATATAGACTCAGTTTATGAATTCATTCATTTCATTCTGGAGGAGAGAGAGGGGGGGGGGGGGGAGAAAGATGGAGAGAGGGAGAGAGAGAGAGGGAGAGAGAGAGAGAGAGAGAGAGAGAGAGAGAGAGAGAGAGAGAGAGAGAGAGAGAGAGCAGTTTTCTTTCTGGCTGACTCAAGTCAACGAGCGCGAGAGCGCGCCGCGTGTGTCGGTGTCGCGCGCGCTCGGTTGCGCACGTCCCCCTGTGACGCACGAGCCTCCGCTTCCTCTAAAGAGAGAGCCGCTGTCCGCGGTGCTGAAACACAAACCTGCGCGAGCCGCGAGACGCTGAGCTGCCGCACGAGCCTCCAGCAGCCCGACCCCACTGCAGGTAAGACACGCTGTGCACGGACACGGGGAGGGGGGGGGGGGGGGGGGGGTCACGCGCACGCGACATGCACACAGAGAAGGGCTTTCGTTTTTTGTTGTAAAGTTACTCAGAGCTCGTGTTGGTGGAGCTCTTCAACCTGATGCGCGAGGAGGCGAGGAGGTCGCTCTCTTTGTTCTCGCGCTGCACAGGATCAAGATGCGTGGATTTATTTATTGCGTTGTGTAGAAGAAGAAGAAGAAGAAGAAGAAGAAGAAGAAGAAGAAGAAGAAGAATATAAGCGATATGAAATGTTTTGCAATTTAAAATTAGGTTTTGCAGAAGCGAAAGTAAAAAGTAAAATTAAAAAAATTAAGAAAAAATTAAGAAAAAAAAAGAAAGTGTTCATGCATGGTCTTACTTGTCTTCTGTTTTAGAAAAAGAGAGAGAAAAGAAGAATGTGTATATATTTATATGTAAATATGTGCATTAAAACCGTGTTTTGTCTGCGTCATCAACGCGCCGACATGAACAACAAGTGTTCTCTTTGCTGTGAAGCTCCAGCTTCATCACGTGATGGTTGACGGGACTTCAAAGGGTTTCAGGTTCCTGCACGAAAACAACGACATCCCTAAAAAAAAAACAATAAAAAAAAACAAAAACGGCGGGGTTACCTTGACAACGGGGCAGTGACTCACGGAGAGTCGCAAAAATTGAGACTAATGAGATTTACAAGGAGAAAGAAGCTGAACGCTGCTGCAGGCGGACACACACACACACACACACACACACACACACACACACACACACACACACACATCATTATTATTAAACAGGAGCTTCACCAACAGTTGCTTCTTAGCATTATTATTATTTATTTTTTTTTGCTGCTGCATCAGAAAAAGCTGCATGAACCAAAAAAAACTACAAATTTATTGGATTTAAATGCAGGAAACCAAAGTCTAGCAAACCAGGAAACTGGTTGATGTTAAATAGACTCCTCCCCCCCCCCCCCACATTTAGGAGGTTTCCTAAATGCCAGAGCGGTAGCCGCGTTAGCTCGCAGCGCGCTAAAGGTCAAAGGTCGGGCGCTGAACGGCGTCTCCTCTGCTCTTTCCCCTCCCGCAGGCCATCGCCATGCCGTCGCTCTCCCAGACCGCCGCCCCCGGCCCCTTCCTCGTCCTCGGCCTGGCCAACTTCCTGTCGGTCCTCGTCTTCCTCGGCTCGCCCTCCGCCGCCCGCGGGGCTTCCCTCGGAGACCGCCGGCTGCTGCGGGGCGGCGGCGGCGGCGGCGGGGCGGACGTCCGCTCGGCCGACGTGGACGTGCTGAAGGCCCTGGAGTACATGGAGGGCCTCCGCCAGGGCGCCGGAGCGGACGCCCCGCGGTACGACGACGACGACGCCGAGAAGCTGCGCGCCGTGCTGAGGCTGGTTGCTAACCCTGTGCGGAGCAAGGAGGAGGAGGAAGAGGAGGAGGAAGAGGAGGAAGGGAGGGAGGACAAGAGCGAGGAGCTGCTCCAGGCCGTGCTCAGCACCCTCCAGCGGACGGAGGAGAAGGCCTCCGAGCCGGCCGCGCCTCCCAGGCCGCGGCCGCAGCCGAGGCGCGGCGGCATCCTGCCGCACGAGAAGCTGCCGCTGATGTTCGAGGACGACGAGGACGAGGAGGGCGAGGGCGACGAGGAAGAGGCGGGCGAGCGGGGGAGGAGCCCCTTCAAGCGCACCAACGAGAACGTGGAGGAGAAGTACACGCCGCAGAACCTCGCCACGCTGCAGTCGGTGTTCGACGAGCTGGACAAGATGACGAGCACCAAGAGCGCGCAGAGGCGCGGAGACGGCGACGTGGAGGAGGAGGAGGAGGAGGAGGACGGCGAGGACGAAGATGACACGTTCAACGCGAGGAACGCGGGGTACGACGACGGGGATCTCGCAGTCTGGGGTCCGCCGCAAGAGGAGGAGGAAGAGGAGGAGAAACAAGAGGCCGACCGAGGGCTCGATTATGTCGACGAGGAGGAGGAGGAGGACGAAGGGGACCGCGAGGAAAGCTACCCGGTCAAGAGGTCGAGCGAGCCGGACGACGTGGCCAACCTGGTGGACTACTACCTCCTGAAGGTGCTGGAGAAGACGGAGGAGGAGGAGCAGAAGCGAGAGATCGAGGAGGAGGAGGAGGAGGAGGAGGAGAAGCAGAGGGCCGAGAGGAGAGCGCAGCACCGAGGCGACATCGACCCTCGGGCCGTCTACCAGCTCATCCGGATCTCCCAGAAGTACCAGATCCCGCCCGAGGACCTGGTGGACATGCTGAGGACCGGAGAGACGATGAAGAGCGGCGGCGGCGGCGGAGCGCCCCGAGCGGGGAACGAGCTGCCCCGGGTTCCCCCGAAGACCACGCGGCTGAGGATCCCCGAAGCGAAGTTCTACGGCCGGCAAAAGACCCCCGAGGAGCGGCGGACGGAGGAGATCCTCGGCATCCTGGGGCTCGGCCCCGCGGAGCCCCGAGTCCCCCCGTACAAGAGCTCGCCGTCGCGGCTTCGCACTCGGCCCGCGCCGCCGCCGCCGCGTTCGGGGGGATCCGCTCCCGCGCAACGGCGCCCCCCTCCGAAAGACGAGGACGACGACAACAGCGACTACGACGAGGACGAGCTGGCGGCGTTCCTGGCGGCTCGGATGCCGCCGCGCCGCCCGAAGCCGCGCGGCCGATGGGGCCAGAAGCGCGACGAGGTCGCCGGGCAGAGCGCCGCGGCGGCGGCGGCGGCGGCGGGCTCTTTCGAGCGCGCCGCGCAGGCGTACTTCGACCGGATGGACTCAGAGAGCGGCCACGAGGAAAAGAGGCGGGCGGAGGAGGAGGGCGAGGAGACGGGCGGCGAGGAGACGAGGATGCGAGGCTTCGACAACGAGGCCGTGATGAAGCTGCTGAGCGCCCTGAACCCAGAAACTACAGGAAGTAACGACACAACCGGCCGGGGATTTTGAAGAAGACAGATATACATATACTCATATATATATAAATATATATGAGTATATACATATATACATAATGTTTTGATGGAGTGAGAGGGTGGAAATAAAGTATTTTGAGGTATAAAACATGAGATATTCTGTAGGTTTACAAAAAAAGTTCCTATTTATTAGCAGAAATACGAGTGTTTACACAGTCAGTTGACGTTTGTCTTTATAAGTTTGTTGCTCAACAACCAGAATATGTGACTCACCAGCCTTTCAATGCACACACACACACACACACACACACACACACGCACACAAATCAGTGTTAGATCCCAGATTCACTTGTGTTTTTTGTTTTTATTTTTTATTTTTTATTTTGTATTTATTTGTAAATGTGGTCATATGTGACATACCTGAGGTTAATAAAGCATTGACTTTATTTTTCCTCACTGTGTCGTGGTTCTTCATTTACTTCATCGCACAATG
>NW_027175931.1:2245461-2255461 GCF_023055335.1 Clinocottus analis | reverse complement strand
CGGCTCGAGTAAATCATTAAGCCTCTAAGGTGGTTTTCGGCTCAACCCTTGAGCATCACCTCTTGTAAACGACCTTGAGGTCCCGCCAATGGAGGAAGTTGCAGGAGCGAGGCGGGCGAGCCAACACCAGCGCCATCATGTCCCGGATCACCTTCTTCTTCTCCCGGTCCGTTACCGGCGTGAACCACTTCTGCAGCCGCAGCTTCCCCTGCCGGCTGAACAGCAACAGGAAGCGCATCTGAAGACGGGGGCAGCAAGAAATGTTAGGAAAAGATGTGTTAAAGCTTAAAGGTTGTATAGAAGCACATGCTTCATGTCTTAAAGCTGCATTCTCTCTCCTGACCACCAGGGGGCGACTCCTCTGGTTGTATAGAAGTCGATGCTTCGTGTGTTAAAGCTGCATTCTCTCTCCTGACCACCAGGGGGCAACTCCTCTGGTTGTATAGAAGTCTATGATTTATGTGGTAAAGCTGCATTCTCTCTCCTGACCACCAGGGGGCAACTCCTCTGGTTGTATAGAAGTCTATGCTTCATGTGTTAAAGCTGCATTCTCTCTCCTGACCACCAGGGGGCGACTCCTCTGGTTGTATAGAAGTCTATATAAGTGACTCTACTTCTCTTTATGTATTCCCTCAGTAAACATTGTAAACATGAGTTCATGTCTCAATCTCTAGTTTCAAGTCTTCTTCTATACAGCATGATGCTCATTTAGTACATTATGCTCATTTAATGTCAAACACACCATAAATTAGAAGATGTTTTAGGGGCGGGGCTTATTGCGATACATACACACACAGTCATAAAACTCCCACCCAAAGTTTAAGCTTTGAGCAACAATTAAGTTGCTCCACCAGGAATGTGAATGAAACCACATCTGAGGGTAATGGCAGTGAACACAATGTGTTGCGTTGTGCAACAGCATTTAATTAAAGCTCTTAACACTGAGCGGCAGCAGCTAAAATCACTTCTGCAAACGAAACCAACGTTCTGGAGACACAACAAACCGTCCATTCATGTTTTTCTTCACGATTTACACATTTTATAGCGACACAGTGATACATCAGACACATTATTCCCCTTAAATAAGTCAATAAATCATAAATAAATCAGTCTGAAGAATGCACCGCGACCTTTGATCGAGGGAGTGAATGGCCGTAAAACAAAGAAGTGAAGCAATCACCAGGAGACTTTTAGAAAACACTCAGCAACTGCTTCAGGTCTTTATTACAGTGTCCTAGTCTGCATGTGTACCTGTGGACAGGTGATCAGCAGCAGCAACATGGACTCACCATCTTGTGACGTCAGAGAAGAAGAAGAGACTCAATGAAATCCTTCAGGCGGAGAGATAAACCTGCAGAGCTTACTGTGCTTACAGGGTCTCCTGCGTTTGGAGATGCGGCGACATGTTTTTCTGCTCCTCCCAGAAGTCAGCGCGCTCCCTCACCTTCTCTCCCGGCCCGAAGCCACGCCCCCCTGCGCTGCGCAGCTGCGATCTGATTGGCTACCCGGTAAAACACCCAGAGAGACAGGTGAATCTCTGCGGAGAGAGAGAGAGCGAGAGAGAGAGAGAGAGAGAGAGAGAGAGAGAGAGAGAGAGAGAGACTGTTCAGTTAGTAGTAATGTACATATAGTTCAGTCTATATTTACAAATATAAACACAGAATTGTGAAAATCTGGCACATTGAGGAAGAAACTGAATGTTGATTAATGACTTCTGTCCCTGATAAATACTTTAAAAAAAATAAAAATCGCAATTTAATTAGATGGACAACCAACATTTGAGTTACAAAGTCAAACTATCAAAGTAAAAAAATCAAAGTCTGCTTTTAAAGTGTGACTGTGTGTTGTGTTATTGATTTTATTGATTTTATTTGTTATCATTTTTTATTTATTGTATTTGTTGTATTAATTGACCTTTATTTATTTCATGTTTTCTATTATTTTATTTTATTTATTTTATGTTTTTTATTATTTTATTTTATTTGTTTAAATGTTGTGTAAAGTGACTGAGTATTAAGAAAAACGCTATATAAATGAAATGCATTATCGTTATTATTATTATTATTATTATTATTATTATTATTATTATTATTGGTATTATTCATACACTCTTGAGATAATGACCGGTACAAGCATTATATTTTCAAAATGGTGAATATTAAATATTTTTTCTCTTCCACACGACTGTGTTTTTAAAAGTGTTTTACTGTAAGAACCTTTTGCCTTCGCATTGTTGTTTTAAACGAACCAGCGAGGAGGGGGGAGGGGGGGGGGGCAGTGAAGAGGAGGGGGGCATTGAGGAGGGAGGGGGGGGGGGGGGCAGTGAAGAGGAGGGGGGGCATTGAGGAGGGAGGGGGGGGGGGGCATTGAGGAGGGAGGGGGGGGGGGGGGCATTGAGGAGGGAGGGGGGGGGGGGGCAGCAAAGAGGAGGGAGGGGGGGCAGTGAAGAGGAGGGAGGGAGCATTGAGGATGGAGGGGGGGGGCAGTGAAGAGGAGGGAGGGGGCATTGAGGAGGGAGGGGGGGGGGGGGGCAGCAAAGAGGAGGGAGGGGGCATTGAGGAGGGAGGGGGGGGGGCAGCAAAGAGGAGGGAGGGGGCATTGAGGAGGGAGGGGGGGGCAGTGAAGAGGTCAAATAGCGGAGCAGAGAGCTCCGCACAGCGAGAGGCTTCCAGAGAAAACTCACCATGTCTCTGTACCGCAACTCTGCCTCGTTCCTGAAGGGAATGACCGAGTTCACCAGGTAAGAAGCCTTTAACAGGAGTGTGTGTGTGTGTGTGTGTGTGTGTGTGTGTGTGTGTGTGTGTGTGTGTGTGACCCTGCTGAGGGGCCCTTTGTGCATCCTCATTGTGAATGTGTGTGTTATTTCAGATCAGTTACAACGTGTATTTGATCAGCTCATTGTGTTCATTTATTAAGAAGATGGAATAAAGAGGGACAGATAATAATAATAATAATAATAATAATAATAATAATAATAATAATAATAATAATAATAATAACGCCTGTTAAAGTCTTCTTTTTGCCTCTTGATTGTTTTGTAATATTGTTGTATTTCTGATAACAGTTAAATGTCAAGAGTTCATATTTTACCTGTACAGGCATACTTTTAGGTTTTATATATGTGTATATATATATATATCTAATGGTACTTCATATATATATATATATATATATATATATATATATATATATATATATATATATATATATGAAGTACCATTATGGCTGTCTGTGTGGATAACTCCTGAGAGATGTGATGGTTTGGGACACTAATATACATATATATATATATATATATATATATATATATATATATATATATATATATATATATATATATATATATATATATGAAATAATTATAAAAAAATAAGCAAAAAAAATTTGCTTATTTTTTTTGTTGATTCACTAACACAAACAATAGTTCTGCTATTGCTTGTGTTAGTGAATCAACAAAAAAAATAAGCAAATTGCGCAACATTTGAGTCATTTTCTAGTGCAACAACTTGTTTTGGGGGTTTTTTCGACAAAGACAGACGACAACGTTGACGAAGCAGAGCTCAACTTTCTCGTTCCAACAGGTGATAAACTCAAAGCATCCGTCAAGAGCAAAGCGTTAACAGGCCAATTACAACCGCAGCACGCCGCAGTATTGAGAGCATGTGTGTTGGGTTCTGTGAGGTCAGGTCAAAGGTCACCGAGGAGCCGGAGAAACGCAGTTCACGGCTCATCTTTGCCCGGGTGATTTGTGAATCGGGGCGAAGTTTTACGGCGTCGCGTCCGAGCCAAGTTCTCTGAAGAGCTGCTTTTGTGCCGGCGGCTCTTTGTCCTGTGTTATCTCTTCCCCCCCTCAGAGCCGCCCGGCTACCCGCTCTGACCCTCCCCGCTAATAGCTCTCGGCATGACACCGTGGAACAGAGCGGGGCATTTAGCCTCAGCAGCCCCCCTCCCCCCCTGTCCCCTCCCTCCTCCTCCCTCAACAATAGCGTCCAGGACAATGGGGGCGATGGAAGTCTTTGTCACCGTCGGTCGTCTCACCCCTCAAACCCTCTCGCCCCCAGGCACGCCGTGGCCTTCATTGTGTCTGTACAGTAAAGCTGTGGGGAGACGTGTACAGTAAACAGGCTGACCTCACCCCCCCCCCCCCCACACACACACACACATGACCCCCTCTGACCTCCTCCCCCCTCCCTCCCCCTGCAGGAGCGCCTTCCTGTCGGCCTCCAAGAGGTTCGTGGAGAAGGACCTGGACGTGTCGGTGGCCGGCCGCGCCTTCATGATCACGGGAGCCAACAGCGGCATCGGGAAAGCCACCGCCATGGCCATCGCCAAGAAAGGTGCGAACGGGGGGGGGGTACTCTCACGTTAAAACTGTGGGGCGCGCCCCTCTAGTGGGGCGCGGCGGTATTACAAGAGGAGGAAATGCTGATTTTATTCATATAATCCTTTAGTTATGATCTTAAACAGATATTCAGTGCAAAAAACAGGTCAATTGCAGAAATAATTAGCTTTACTTTGGCCAAATGCTAGTTATTTTTTGCACGGATAAAACTTTATTTGCATTGTTCAAACAAAGCAACGACACATTTGATCAGTTTTTGGTCTAACGGAGCGATCTGGTTTACTTTAAAGTGACTGCAATTTTCTGTATTCTGTTATTTGAAAGAGCACAATGGAGTCACCACAAGTTATTCCAATAAACGTTCAGCACCATTTTGTTCCAGTTTTGAACATTTGTCTTCCTCCAAAGTGGAGCGTGACAACAAAAAGGGTTGAGAGCGTTGCCTTGATGCCTGATAATGGAGCTGAAGCTGTCGAGGAATAGCTCAGACCTCCAGGGGAAACCTCCAGAAACACAAAGCAAAACACAAAGATAGAGCTTTTACACAGCACTCCTTACTTCTACGACACCGTGAAGTGTCACCACTTGTCGCACAAAGTCCCCGTTTACTACACAATGCACGTGTCGTCGCAGGTGGAACGATCCACATGGTGTGCAGGAACAAGGACAAGGCCGAGGAGGCGAGGGCGGACATCGTGAAGGAGACAGGAAATAAAGTACAGTATGCGCCGCTTTAGGAAACGTGAACTATGGTGAAATAAAGAAGCACCGGGGACAGACAGCCTCTCTTTTCTTTTTCAAAATGGCGGCTCCCAGGAGGTGTACGTCCACATCCTGGACCTGAGCGAGACCACGAAGGTCGGGGAGTTCGCTGAAGGCTTCAAGAGGAAGTACAAGGCCCTGAACGTCCTGGTGAGGCTCAAGAGGGAGGGTTTCACTTTCTGTTGGTTTACTCCTTCCTTCCTGCTGTTTCCTTCCTTACTGCTGTTTCCTTCCTTCCTGCTGTTTCCTTCCTTCCTGCTGTTTCCTTCCTTACTGTTGTTTCCTTCCTTCCTGTTGTTTCCTTCCTTACTGTTGTTTCCTTCCTTCCTGCTGTTTCCTTCCTTCCTGCTGTTTCCTTCCTTACTGCTGTTTCCTTCCTTCCTGCTGTTTCCTTCCTTACTGCTGTTTCCTTCCTTCCTGTTGTTTCCTTCCTTACTGCTGTTTCCTTCCTTCCTGTTGTTTCCTTCCTTACTGCTGTTTCCTTCCTTCCTGCTGTTTCCTTCCTTCCTGTTGTTTCCTTCCTTCCTGTTGTTTCCTTCCTTCCTGCTGTTTCCTTCCTTCCTGCTGTTTCCTTCCTTCCTGTTGTTTCCTTCCTTCCTGTTGTTTCCTTCCTTCCTGTTGTTTCCTTCCTTCCTGCTGTTTCCTTCCTTCCTGCTGTTTCCTTCCTTACTGCTGTTTCCTTCCTTACTGCTGTTTCCTTCCTTAGTGCTGTTTCCTTCCTCACTGCTGTTTCCTTCCTTACTGCTGTTTCCTTCCTTACTGCTGTTTCCTTCCTTACTGCTGTCTCCTTCCTTACTGTTGCTTCCTTCCTTCCTGCTGTTTCCTTCCTTCCTGCTGTTTCCTTGCTTCCTGTTGTTTCCTTCCTTCATGCTGTTTCCTTCCTTACTGCTGTTTCCTTCTTTCCTGCCGTTTCCTTCCTTCCTGCTGTTTCCTTCCTTCCTGTTGTTTCCTTCCTTACTGCTGTTTCCTTCCTTCCTGCTGTTTCCTTCCTTAGTGCTGTTTCCTTCCTTATTGTTGCTTCCTTCCTTACTGCTGTTTCCTTCCTTAGTGCTGTTTCCTTCCTTAGTGCTGTTTCCTTCCTTACTGCTGTTTCCTTCCTTATTGTTGCTTCCTTCCTTACTGCTGTTTCCTTCCTTACTGCTGTTTCCTTCCCTACTGCTGTCTCCTTCCTTACTGCTGTTTCCTTCCTTATTGTTGCTTCCTTCCTTACTGCTGTTTCCTTCCTTACTGTTGTTTCCTTCCTTACTGTTGTTTCCTTCCTTCCTGCTACTTCCTTCCTTCCTGCTGTTTCCTTCCTTACTGTTGTTTCCTTCCTTACTGCTGTTTCCTTCCTTACTGTTGTTTCCTTCCTTCCTGCTGTTTCCTTCCTTACTGTTGTTTCCTTCCTTACTGCTGTTTCCTTCCTTACTGTTGTTTCCTTCCTTCTTGCTGTCTCTGTGCAGATCAATAACGCCGGCGCCATCATGAGCCAAAGGGACGTGAACACAGAGGGGCTGGAGAAGAGCTTCGCCTGCAACGTGTTGGGTGAGTCAAAGGTTAAAGGTCAAAGGTCAAAGGTCGATGGGGTAGAGAAAGACGGGCTGCTTGTGATTTTAAGTGTACGTTTGTGTTGTTGTCGTCCGCCAGGTGTTTACATCCTCACCAAGGGTCTCATCCCGCTGCTGGAGAAGAGCGCCGACCCCAGAGTGGTGAGTCCAGGAACTGATCCAGAACCAGAACCCTGGGTTCTTCTGACCGCCAGTCATTTAAATGAACATTTAATTGGGTTTCATTGCAACACATGAAGCATAGACTTCTATACAACCAGAGGAGTCGCCCCCCTGCTGGTCAGGAGAGAGAATGCAGCGTTAACACATGAAGCATAGACTTCTATACAACCAAAGGAGTCGCCCCCTGGTGGTCAGGAGAGAGAATGCAGCTTTAACACATGAAGCATAGACTTCTATACAACCAGAGGAGTCGCCCCCTGGTGGTCAGGAGAGAGAATGCAGCGTTAACACATGAAGCATAGACTTCTATACAACCAGAGGAGTCGCCCCCTGGTGGTCAGGAGAGAGAATGCAGCTTTAACACATGAAGCATAGACTTCTATACAACCAGAGTGGTTTTCCGTGGTGAGACCAGCTTCCTCTCCGTCGTCCTCGCTCAGGTCACGGTGTCTTCAGGAGGAATGTTGGTGCAGAAGCTCCGGACGGGAAACCTGCAGTCTGAGCTCGGCCGCTATGACGGCATCATGGTGTACGCGCAGCACAAAGTAAGTCTGTCCGTCTGCGACTTCCAGCGTTTCTTGTGAGGCGGACGAGATATTAATCAAAAACCATTTCCGTGTCAAATGTGTTATCGCAATCCAAAAACCTAGAACTTGTGAACTGTGTGTAGATGTTGTTTTTCCATTTGAAAAGTGCAGCGTTGTGAAAAGAGACGTGTGAGCCTCACCTGCTCAGAGTGCAGCCCTGCAGACGTCCTCACCGAGCAGTCTATCACACCACGCGGTTATTCACGTCTCTGTGTGTGTGTGTGTGTGTGTGTGTGTGTGTGTGTGTGTGTGTGTGAGTGTTCCAGAGGCAGCAGGTGGTGATGATGGAGCAGCTGGCAAAGACTCACACCAACATCCACTTCTCCGTCATGCATCCCGGCTGGGTCGACACTCCATGTACACGGCTCAACTCACACACCATAATATGCGTATATGTGTGTTTGTATACACACATATGTATGTATATATATATATATATATATATATATATATATATATATATATATATATATATATATATATATATATTTTTTAATTGCCCCTGAACTGCGTCCTAAAGCAGCCAAATCAAACAGTTGTACGTGATATTCACGGTGTGTTTCTTTGTTGGTCCCCGTCCTCCTCCTCCGTCGGCGTCCAGCGGTGGCCAATGCCTTGCCGAACTTCCACAGCTCCATGAAGGACAGCCTGCGGGCCCCGGAGCAAGGAGCCGACACCGTGGTCTGGCTGGCCGTCTCCGAGGCCGCGACCACCAACGCCAGCGGCCTGTTCTACCAAGGTACACTGCAGATTTAACTTATTTTATTTCATTAAGTTTATTTATTTATTTTATTGTATTTATTGTTTAGTGTATTTATTTCATTTATTTTGTTTTGTTTTATGTTATTTTTCATTTTTATTTTCTTATTTTTTTTATTCATTCATTCATTGTATTTATTTGATTTTGTTCATTTTATTTATTTCATTCATTTTATTAATGTATTTTATTTTATTGTATTTATTGTTTTTTATTTATTTAGTTTATTTCTTTCAATTTATTTTATTTTTTAATTTAATTTAATTTTTTTTATTTTGTGTTTATTCATATATTTGTTTTTATTTATATGTATTTATATTGATATTGTATAGATATATATTCATGACAAAAACATAAAATGTCATTATGGCAAAATTGCAAGAAAAAAAAAAGAAGACGGAGAGAAGCGAACACTATTGACTGAATCACGCGTTTGTGTCAGTTGTGGGTCGCCATGGTGTGTGTGTGTGTGTGTGTGTGTGTGTGTGTGTGTGTGTGTGTGTTTGGCCGGGGTCCATTGCAGCTGGAGTGGGTTGCTTTTGGTGCCAGATACTGCCAGAGAGTAAAGTGCCTCTATCATCACACACACACACACACACACACACACACACACACACACACACACACACACACACACACACACACACACACACACACACACACACACATATAAATAAAATTGAAACCTGGTGTTTGTTAACAGCTTATTTGTCGTACTGTTTACTGTGCTGGGTCTTTTATTATCTTTTCTGTTTTCTCCCCCGTGACACTGTGATGTGTCCTCCTCCTCCTCTTCCTCCTCCTCCTCCTCCTCCTCCTCTTCCTACTCCTCCTCCTCCTCCTCGTCCTCCTCTTCCTCCTCCTCCTCCTCCTCCTCGTCCTCCTCCTCTTCCTACTCCTCCTCTTCCTCCTCCTCCTCCTCCTCCTCCTCCGTGTGCAGACCGCAGGGCGGCGTCCACTCACCTCCCGCTGGCCTGGACCCGCAGCTCGGCTCGGGAGGAGCAGACGCTGCTGTCGCTGCTGGAGGACCTGGCCAAGAGCTTCCAGCCGCACTGAGGAAGAGGAAGAGGAAGAGGAACCCACCGCACTAACACGCCTCCCGCTTCTGACCCACAACACCCGGTGGTTCTGGTTCCGGTCCGGTCCAAACCCGACACGCTTTGTAAGCGTTCCTAACAGGATAGAAACACGTTCATACTTCACTTTATTATACAACAGAACCTGTTTCGTCCTTTCAGATGATGTCATCCTGCTAACAGAGAGAGCAGCCTGCTAATAAAAAGGTTACTGTGACTTTAAGAAAGCTGTCAATCAGATGGGAATCTGATGAGACCAAAGTCACTCACACACTGCTTTATTATTAATATTATTAATAATAATTCAGCTGTGGGTTCCATCCGTCGTGCAAAAAAAAAGGATTTATATTTAATATCTGTAACGTGTGTTTTATTTTCTCTCTTGACGCCAATATCTGCACCTTTTAAACAACAACAAAAGGGTTTTTGCTGGCTGTGTAAACACCCCGCCAAAATAAAGGAAACTACCCACTGCGTCTCACGGCTCTGAGTTATTACACTGAGATGCACAAGACCAATAAAAACAGTCCAGTAAACATATCAGAATATCTTTTATTAAGCATCCGTTCTTCAGCACTGTGTCAACAAAAGTATTTAAAAAATACAGTGATTATTTGTTTTGTTTTTAGAGACATGAGAACAAGTGTCTTTCACAAGCATCTGAAGCCAAACCAAAGGCAAAAGGAAAAGAAAGGAGGTGACACATTTACAGAGTTTGAGAAGACGGACCCAGAGGTCACAGAGGTCACAGAGGTCACGTCCATTCT
>NW_027175931.1:2167961-2240461 GCF_023055335.1 Clinocottus analis | reverse complement strand
AGGCAAATAAAATAATTAGTGTTACGGGTGGCATCTCTCTCCCTCTCTCCCTCTCCCTCTCTCTCTCCCTCTCCCTCTCTCTTTTCTCTCTCTTTTCTCTCTCTTCTCTCTCTCTCTCTTCTCTCTCTCTCTCACCTCTTCTCTCTGCGTGTCCATGTTCCACACCGCCATGCCGCCGTCGGCCGAGCACGACACCAGCTGCCGGGTCAGCTGGAGGTACCGGATGGCCTGGACGCGCTCGCTGAGCGACGACGAGGAAGAGGAGGAGGAGGAGGAGAAGAAGACACGAGGATTACTGCTGAGTCATCCATTCAAGACGCTTTGAAGCAGAGAAATCATGAACACACAAATATAAAGATAAAAACACTAAAAGGACAAAGTTGGAGATGAAGTGCTTGAAGACGCACACACACACACACACACACACACACACACACACACACACACACACACACACAAGCCTTTTAAAAAGCATTAAAGCGCGTCCTTTAGGACCCTGCGGAGGCGCTGCAGCTCAGTGGGCGGGGCTTACTGGTGTCCCTGCAGCAGCAGAGTCCGGCCCTTCTGGCCCCCGATGTCCCACATGATGACGCTGTGGTCGGCCGCGCCCGAGAACAGCAGCCGCTGGACGGGGTCCCACCACAAGGTGGCGATGCTGCCTGAGGAGAGAAGAGCGTTTTCTGCCATGTTTAAAAACGATTAAACAATATCTAAACATGGAATAAACTAATATAAATCGCTGTTAGCGACGCTGGGAAAGTTGATTTATATCGTTCTTAATGTGAACGTTGGCTCCGTGTCATTAAAGATGGAGGCTGCTGCTCGGAGGCGTGGTCTGACCTTTACCCTCCGGTCTCTGCATTTGATCATAACTTCAACATATTAGCGTGGAGCTCCTGCGCGTGCACAGCTTGACATTAATAAGCCTCATTATCGGCCAATTGATATGCATCATCATGGAGGCACATCAAAGAGGGAGGAAATTTAATTAAATGTCAGGGTGGAAGGATATTTACTTTTGTATGAATGTTTTAATAAGTCTTCAAAAGGGAATCGCACCCTGACCTGTAACCTGGAACACCGCGCGGTGGGAAAACGTCCAATTTTACTTTTTAATCGGTCCAAAAGATTATTATTTAGTTGCAGCAAATACTCTTCCCCATTGTTGAGCGTCTGAGGCTGCAGTAAAGTGTCCGGCCGAGTCATGAAATACTCTTCTCTGCCAGTAGGTGGCGTCATAATTAGCTTCCATGTGTGCTGCGTTATGCTACAATGTGACATTTTTAAGCTTTTAGGACTAAAAAAAGGTTAGAAAACACAACAAAAACAGAGTGTGTGTGCGTGGTCACCTTCGTGGCCCTTCAGCGTGGTGATGGTGGAGTACGTCTGCTTCTCCAGCTTCAGCAGCGTGATCTGACCCGAGTAGTCGCCCACGAAGGCGTGCTGCGTCTCGTGGTCGTATCTGAGCCGCGAGTCAGGGAGGAAACGGACAAACTGGAAGCGCACGACTTCATGTCATCGTGGACGGAAGCGACAAACGGGTCCGAGGGGCCTCAGCAGGTCATGGGGCCCCTGGACCAGAGCCATAAGTTATCACTTGTATTTATTGTTGGGAAAGTCACAAAGTGCCTCAAAACTACCAACAAAGAGACAGGGACACAACAACTATCAGTTAAACAACTACTAAAAGATGCAAAATGACTAAAAAGAGGCACAAAAAGACTACAAAGAGATGCAAAGTCACCCCAAAAGTAAGTAAAATCAACTAAACAGGGACTCAAAATGACCAAAATGAGATATTAAACAGCTACAAAGAGATGCAGAACAACCAAATAAATGAAAAATAACATCAAAAATATACAAAACGACGCCCCAAAAAATGTAAAACTCCAAAGAATCGTACAAAACAACTACAAAGAGATGGGAAACGACTAGAACGGGACCTAGGATGACGACAAAGAGATGCAGCACAACCATGAAGAAATGAAAAATGGCCACACACACACACACACACACACACACACACACTCTGACTGGAGGATACTGCAGGCAGGAGGCCCAGGCCGTGAAGTGGTGCCTCCCCAGCATGCTGCCGCTCTCCGTGCACATCCAGCTCACGCTCTTGTCGTGGCCGGTGCTCACCACCCACTGGCTCTGCAGGGAGAACACCATGTCTGACACGCGGCTCTGGTGGGCTGCAGGACACACACACACACACACACACACACACACACACGCGGTGTTAAATCGAGGTGACATCACCGGGCTCTGAACCCGAGCCGTCGTGGATGAGCTGCGTCTGTAATCCAGACTAAGACGGTGGAATCCCTCCAGACGGCCGTCACGGCTTCCTGTGGGATCACCTGTGGAAACTCTGGACAACATTTAGAAGCTGAACCCTGACGGCCCATGCGCACAACGTGCCGACATTATTCATCTTCAGTGTCAGTGTCATGGGAGTAAAGTCGTCTTTCCACATGTCGCCACGTGGACAGACACGAAGTGAACGCTGAGCAGACTTCTGGATTTTTAAAGCCACGACGAGCTGGAAACACAGCGGCCGAAGAGAGACGTTCCCACAGCTCCATCAACACAACAATCACAAGAAAACAGATGAGGAATTGACAGAGGACACAGAAAACGATCAAAACATCACATAGATTTAAAAAGATCTTCAGAGCGACTTCAGAGCAGTTCAACCCGTTGCCTGCGCGCGTAGCAGATAGCGCTACATGCTAACGGTGCGTTCATGCGTCATTTCTTTTGATCTTCAAGCGTACGAGACGGAGAGATGAATCATCACAGAGCGTTCCGTGCCGGTTGGAGACGCCGTGTGCTTTCTCTTCCCAAAATAAAAACTACTTTTAATGAGCAAAAGGTTTCGCTTGTTCTGTCCTCACCTAAGACGCCGAGCAGGGAGGATGAAACCGGACAAACGATATGAATAAATGAGCAATGCTTTGGGATTAACCCTGCACGTTCACAGAGATATCATTCTTTTACTTCACACCGTGTGTTTGATACTCAGATGTCTTGTTGTTGTTGTTGTTGTTGTATTCTCTGCACATGTTGTCTTTATTTAATGTCCCTGACATGAGAGCAACAGTAACGTACGCTTTACTAACTGGGCGTCCATAAATAAACATGAGCAGACTGAACTGAGCTGTTTCTCAGCGAGAGCCAAAGTGGCTGCACAAACAACAACAACAACAAAGTCAATATGCTGTCGGCTGCCAAAATGTTAATGGCGGTGTTAAGCCCCGCCCCCTTCGCCTCTGAAGCGAACACGCGCGTCCGGTTTGATCCGGTGCCGAGTCATGCTTCTGCTGCAGCGGATAAATATTCCCTCCATCAATTGATCTGCAGATTCTGTTCTTGATTAATTGTGTATATTTATATGTTTTGTGAAGCTCGTCACGACTTCTCAGAGCCTGAAGGGACGTCTTCAGATGCCAAGTGTTCTCAATTTAAAAATGATGAAAGCATTAAAAATGGATCTAATCATCTTTTTAAGTCTGTGATCATTTTTCTCCCGTCGTGAGGAATAGTTAAAAAAAACCACACACACACACACGCACACGCACACTAATGAATACAAGATATGAAACATGATAGGAACATGAAAGCAGTTTGGTTAAATTGTGATATTGCAGTTTGTGTGTGCGCGTCTGTGTCTGTGTGTGTGTGTGTGTCTGTGTGTGTGTGTGTGCGTGTGTGTGTCGTCGTCCCTCGTCCTCACCTGGATACGTCTTGACGTGGCTCATCTTGTTGAAATCTTCCGAGATGAGAAACTCCTGCAGGCGGTTCAGAGAGCAAACACAAAACACTGAAGTTTCAGATCAAACAGGCCTCCTTCCCTCACGGGCATTTTGGTGGAGACCAAATATTGAAACTGCAGCTCTTCTTGAACCAGATATGCACAATTAAGATGTTAAAAAAAAGTATGTATAGTATATATATCTTATCCACTCACCACGATGGCTCCGTTGTCCTGGCCGATGAAGATGCGGCGGCTGTCATGGTGGTACGACATGCAGGAGCACGGCGCTAAAGAGAGAGAGAGAAGAGAGACATTGGGGCGTGAGCGTCGCATCGCCGCGCATAAACACCCGACAAAGGCTTTGTGTCTTTCTTCATCTCCTTCTCCCCACACTGGGGCTACTTACAGGAGACCGTGTGGTAGATGCTCGGCCAGTACTGGCCGCTGTCTCTTTTCAGCCAAACTCGGATGGTTCTGAGGGTGAAAGAAAAGGTCAAAAGGTCACATTCAGAGTCCTCTTCGAGGTCTTCTCCCGGGGCTTTCTGTTGTCTTTTTCTTGAATCTTTTGCTTCCTCTTTTTATGGACCTCAACAGAAGTTATTTATATACTTTATGTAAAAATAGGGCACTTTCCAATGGAAAACAAGAGGGTCTTTGTCTTGGTTTAAGCACACAATGCTCAATACAGTTCATTCATTCACTCGTGATATAAAATAGTCCTTTTCATTTTTAAGTTCCCGGCAGGTCACTTTTTGCAGAATTATCCCAAAACGATGGTTCAATATTGAACCATTTCTCAAGCCGTGCCCATTGGCCCGTTAACGTACTTTGATTGTTGCTTATGATGCATTTAAGCACCCTCTAAAAAACACCACGAAAAGCTTTGCAGAGACCACACCGACACGCTTCTGTCAACCATAAGCTTTTACATCTATTCCAGTAAAATCTCTGCAAAGCTACGCAAAAAAAAAAGGAAACGTATCAAAAGCCGCGTCCCTCCAGACTTGTTTCATCAAGGAACCTGAACGTTGGACCCCACAGCTTCCCCTTTCAATGTCCAGAGGGTTTCACGGTGTGATGGAAACTGCATCACATTTAAATTGAGGATCTATCTTTTTGACACCAAACATGTCAACGAGTATCACTTTCAGTGGCCGCGCTGGACTGATGTGAAGCCGGTTACACCCTGAGCCCAGAGGTCTAGCACTTTATGCCTCACATATAAAGTTTGGCACTCCCTTTGTGTTGTTATTCACCTTTGAACACACACAACTAAAACAAAAATAAGTGCTATTGTACCTAGTTGTCAAAATGTGACGTTCAAGGGCGCATGGAGTCACGCGTAGTTTAGAGGACCGTCCATAAAGAGCAACTGGTAAATACTAATAATAAACCACTTGACACTTAGTTGTGATTGTTTTCATCAAAACAAACAGCGGTGGGTAATTTAACACTCTTACTAAAAGCTCCAGCTAAAAGAATCCCAGTATAAGGACCTGCGACGAATTAAGCATCAGTAGATTCCGAGCAGCACTTGAACGCGGCAGTCGCTGCTTTGAGAAAGTAATGTTGACTATTCGCAGCTCGTTAAGCAAACAAAGCCGAACACGTTATAACTCTGTTACGCAAAGTAATACACAGTAGTATAGCACAATGTTATATATTTAAACGAAAAACACGTTATAGTCCCGTTTTCCGTAACGGTCGGTGGATTGACGGCGGATATAGTGTGGGAAAGGATGGGATGTTTCTTTATTTATTTTTATCCCCACGCCCTCCAACGGGAACCTCGCTTCCTTTGGCGTAACGTCCCCAAAACATTATATTAATTTAAAAAAAACGACATTAAACTCTTCATTTGTGTTGTCCCTTCTTCTGTAGCCCGAGCACCGGGAATAAGTGAGTGCACCGACCAGCAACTAGACCGAGCCCGAAAAGCTCCCCGTAACTACAATAATAAATGAAACCCACCTGTCCTCGCTGACCGTGATGACGCCATCTTCTTTCGGGATCAGAACGGCCGCGTTGACGGCGTCCGAGTGGCCCTCGATCTTGTTCAGCAGGATCGGTCTGGCGGTCTGCGGCCTCGAGTGGATCTCCGCCGCCATGGTTCGTTTAGGTGTCCGGCAGTGTTTTCCTCCTCACGAGCAGTTAAAAAAAAAAAGGAGGATCAGCTGACACCCTGGAGCCGCTGTCAGGATTACCGTAATGGCGGGGAGAAAAGGGCGCACGAGCCAGAACAGGGAGTCTGGTAGAATTACCGTAATGGCGGGAAGAAAAGGGGGCACGAGCCAGAACAGGGAGCCTGGTAGAATTACCGTAATGGTGGGAAGAAAAGGGCGCACGAGCGAGAACAGGGAGCCTGGTAGAATTACCGTAATGGTGGGGAGAAAAGGGGGCACGAGCCAGAACAGGGAGTCTGGTAGAATTACCGTAATGGCGGGAAGAAAAGAGGCACGAGCGAGAAAAGGAAGCCTGGTAGAATTACCGTAATGGCGGTAATGATAAAGAACATGAGCCGGAACCGGTGGCAGGATTACCGTAATGACTGTAATAAAAGAGGGCAGGAACAATACCTGGAGTGCTATCAGGATTACCGTAATGACGGTAAGAAAAGGGGGCACGAGCTAGGACCGGTAGGATTACCGTAATGACTGTAATAGTAGGGACAGAAACCAAAACAGGAACCGGTGGCCGGATTACCTTAATGACTGTAATAATGGAGTGATCATGCTTCCCTACTGTCAATATACTGATAAACAGGTGTGGGTGTTGTACTGCAAAAGGTTTAAGATAAAAAAGTACCATATTTTGATTATAATTCTGAACATTCAGCATGATATAAGCCATATTTCCAAAAAATGCCCAGGTTTTTCCAACTGTCTGCTTCAGGGCCTTAACAAGCCAAATACTAATAACACACCTTTTTGGAAAGATTAGGACCTAAAGAATCAGTAATAAAACAAAGCATTGGGGTGTAACAAAGGCGTTTCAGTCAAAACGGTGTCGTTTGGTTCACAAATGGAGAAAAGAAATACTTATTTCAATGCCAAAACTTTGTCTGAATGGTGCATGTGTTTAAGGATGAGCTGTGTTGGTTGGTTTGTTCAGCAGGAGCTGGGACGTGTTTGCAGTGGGTGGTGTGCATCCAGGTGGCTCCTTCTGCCAACAGGATCTGGAGCAGGAACCTGATGATGTGTCTGAAGCCTCTCTGGGAAGAAGCAGAGTCACTTACTGAGATCTGACGCTGTAGTTTCTCAGAGTTTCTCGCCGCTTCGCTGAACCTGTATCTTGACTCAAGTCTTTGGACGCAGAGTTCTTCAATGTACGGCTACTTGTGTGGCCCGTCCACTTGCTACACTGGTAGATTTGGACTTTTTCGGATCTAAGATTAGTGTAGGAGCTATGTATTTTACTCACAGGTAGCATTTCATTATCTAGTTTGCTTATTTAGGTTAGATTTTGAGATACATATGGATAGCTTTTTCTCTTGATAGTTTTTAGTTTCGTCTAAGTATTTGTACTTTTGGTTGTTAATAGTTAAGTAGGAGGCAGGTACAGGACCAGCATGCACCTGGGTAGGCCTATGATAGGCCTCATACCCACAATGCATCAGCGACTTTGATTTAAGTTTATTTTCTTTGATATATTGCACAAAAGTATGAAGCCCATTTTAGACAGTTTGTAATACTGCACATTAAATATTTACAATCCTATTCGATGCAGCTTTATTGGCTTGAAAGTTTCACGAGAAAAATACATAAATATGGAAAATGGAATATAGAAATACGAGTTATGTATTTAAGACACGACAAAATGACCGCAGGAACGCTATAACACAAAATAAGAGCAAACCCCATTGATGTTATAAATATGAGTATTTTATTCAATCAAATACGAAGCAAGTATGATAACGGAAGACTTCCTGGTGAAACCCTGCAGCGCAGCAGAAGGCAGGCTGCTCATTATGGGATGCACAGCGCCGAAACTTAAGAGGTGAAACTGGAGCGACTCGACCGGAGACGAAGGACTTGTAGACTGCATATGGTGGCGCGATAAATAAACTGATTACGCTGCTCCAGAGTCGAGGAAATACACATCTGACATTCAAAGTCTTTAAAAAAAATGTAAGAAATGCAACAAAAAAAATAAGGATATAAAAAAAAAATAAAAAAACTTAAAAGAGCTGGACAATGCAGTCAGCAGAACACATCGAATAACGTATATTATGCAACATAGAAAGCAACATTTAAAACAAATAACATCATATGTCCACACTGTACATAAGTCTACAGCAAAGAGAGAGAGAGTGTGTTTTTGTGTGTGTGTGTGTGCGTGTGTGTGTGTGTCTTCGTTCAGGGCAGTGTAGAAGCGCTCGGTGATACAGTGACGTTTGGGCTCAAGGCTGGTTGATCTGACCCATGAAGAGGACGGTACCTGAGACACACGGAGAGTACTCTTCATCATCATCATCATCATCATCATCATCTAGAGCTCCACACAGGCACACCCAAAAATACTTGCGTGCACACACACGCACAAACACACACAAATACAAATGCCCCCCCCACCCACACCGGATGAGGAGCGTACCTGTCGGGTTGTGCCGGATGAGGAAGAGGAAGGGCCGGTCCACGGTGACCCAGGGAGGAGAGGAGCGAGCCAGCAAGATGGCGGCTGCACACAGAACACAGAACCGGGTCAGAGAGCAGGACGGAGAAGAGGCAGCAGAGTGAACACAGGACACACACACTCACTTGTGGCCGCCGCTGCCTTCGTTCCGTCTTCGTTCACCACGACCTTGGCTTTCTGCAGCGCCTTGGACACGTGGATGGGCTCAGCACCTGAGACGACGACGACAACAACAACATGTTGGTCTTTGCTCAGGTTTAGTCCGTGCCTAAAAATCCATATCCTTCAGAAACTACTCTGGAGTCATCCTATAAAGCTCATTTACAGTTGAGGCCACACGGCGGTGCTAGAGGGCAACATTTAGAGATCCACTCAGCGAGGAAGAAACAACAGGAGAGATGTTTGTTTGTTTGCTAGTGTTAAGTATTATTATTATGTGGGTTTTCCACGGCGGACAGCGAGACACAGCTCTCACTCCTCTCTGAAGACGCTTCTGCTGCTTTCACTCACTCAGGTGTCTGAAGTCCGCCTTGCTGTCGCTGAACATGTCGCTGACTCCCAACGCCGAGAGGGACGCCTGCAGATCCACCTCCACGTCAGCTGTGAACCTGCAGACGTGACACACACACACACACACACCGCATCACCTAACCATTCAGAGTGTGTGAGAGAGAGTGTGTGAACGTGTGAGAGAGAGTGAATGTGTGAGAGAGTGTGTGTGTGCCTCACCTGGGGATGAGCAGGCGCACCTTCCTCATGCTCAGCAGCTTGCTCCAGCCCTGCAGGGCGGTGGTGTTGATGTGCGGGACGATGCGGGACAGAGGCACGTCATCCTCTGAGGGAAGGACGATGAGCATGCTGATGGCGCCGCCGTGATACGGGAGCTCGATCACCTTGTACTTCACGCCCTGAGGGGTGGAGGCTATTCCTGGAAGAGGAGGAGGATGATGAGGAGGAGGAGGTGGTGGTGTTGGGGGTTAATTGTTTCACAGAGGTCGGGGTGACCATGAGGAGGAACACTTGAGTCAAGCCACAGTGTGTGTGTGTGTGTGTGTGTGTGTGTGTTTGTGTAAAAAGAAAGTAGTGTTTATTATTTTTGCCTGTACGCCATTTTTTTAAAACAGGATTTTCTGTTGAAGAACTTGTGTGACAGTTTTCTTTTAAAAATAAAAATGCAAGAAGAAGAAGAAGAAGAAAGGCGGGAAGAAGTAAAGAAGGAAAGAGCAGGAAAGGAAGGAAAGAATAAGGAGGAAAGGAAGGAAGGAGGAATGGAAGAAGAAAAGGAGGGAAAGTAAAGAAGTAAACAAGGAAGCAAGGAATGAAAGGAAGAAGAAGGCAGAAAGAGGAAGCAGAAGAAAGAAGGCAGAAGGATGCAGAAGAAGAAAAAGGAGCCGCAGTGTGGCCTTCGCTTGACTCCAGCCCTGTAGGAGAATCCAGCGCTGCCGACCGCTGGTCTAAACTCCTCCAGTGTGACGAGCTCGTCCCTCCAGCTCGACACCAACGAGTCGCCAGCTGGCGGCGGTGAGATCAGGAACAGTATCAACCTCTAAACTCACGGGCGATAACTTTACCCGCTACTCACCGATGCCGAACACGGACAGCTGCGACATCATGGGGACTTTGACCACGTCCCCGTTGCCGGTGGTGAACGGCCTCATCTTGGTGTTCTCGGGCTGGAAGCGAGACTTCCACAAGCCTTTGAAGTAGACGGCGTTGACGGCGACCAGCCGGGTCAGAGCCGAGTCCAGCATGTCGGCCCGGATGAGGCTGGGGATGTGACCTGGAGGGAAAGAACCCAACGAAACAGTCACACAGGTTGAAAGGGTTCAGTCGGACCGATGGGTTTCCATGACTTTTAACCGCATTTTCATGAATTAACCATATTTTTATAACTTTAAACCAAATTTCCATAACTTTTAACAAATTTTTCATGACTTTTAACCACATTTGTGAATTTTTACCAAATTTCCATGACATTTAAACTTATTTTTATAACTTTAAATCAAATTTTCCATAACTTTTAACCAAGTTTCCATGACTTGATGACATTTCCATGACTCTTTAACCACATTTCTATGACTTTTAACCAACGTTTCCCATGAGTTAACCCAATTTCCATGACTTTTTAACCACATTTTTACTATATTTCCATGATTTTACCAGATTTCCAGGACTTTTTAACCACATTTCCATGAGCAAACATGACTTCCAGGTTTTTTCATGACCATAAGAATCCTGAATAAAAACAACAGCTGCACCTCTGGGACATCAGTCAGTCAGAGGTTTGCATCAGAGCCGTCCAAGCTTTGTGTTCAGGAGCCCGAACACAAAGCTTGGACCCACCTTGCTCACGCTGGCGTGAACAACGGGCTCTTTTTGAGAGCGCCAACACCGGCGGCGTCCCACCTTTGGTCTTGTTGCTGACCCACTCGTTGATCTGCTCCGCCGCCCCCTGCGGGTCGCTGAAGTCCAGGCCCCGGCTGTCGCACTGGAAGTTGGCTTTGTTGGCGGACAGGAAGGGCGCCTCCACGGGGAAGCCCACCTGGCTGAACATGGCGTTGGCGATGAGCACGACGTCCTGGTTGGACTTGGCCGTCAACGTCTTGTGCAGCTTCTTCAGCATCCGGTACGGGCCTTGAGCAGACAGTCAGAGGTCAAACCTTCTGGAAACCGTGAGGGCTTTGTGTGAGTCTATGTACATCCAGCATATCATGCAGCATATCATGCTGGATGTACATAGACTTATTTGCAGATTTTTTTTGCAGATATGTTTTCCTCAAGACTTCGCTGAACAAACACATACAATAAACACAAGTATTGGAATTAATTTGGGCTTCCTACGACGACTGAAACACAGAGAAAAAGATGTCTAGAGACAAAATTGGTTGCACAGTTTAACGGGTTAAGAAAGTTAAACCAAAATCTTCCGAGGGCAAACCCTTCCCCCGAGTCCTCACCGTTCTTCTTGTAGCGCAGCGCGCTGAGGAGCTGCCGGCGCGTCTCCCCGTGGGCTCCGGGCAGCAGCATCCCCAGGATGGAGGCCACGCCGTGGGGGGACAGCACCACGTTGTCCAGGGGCTTGGAACGGACCACCTGCTGGAACACCCGCATGCCCAGATCGGAGCCCCGCTCGCCGTAGGTGGGGGCCAGGGACAGCGCGCCCTTGTGGCCGTACAAGGTCACCAGCGCGCACACGCACAGCAGCGAGAGGCGCTGCATCATCGACCTCACAGCGGCTAGGGAGGAGGAACAAGAAACACCATAATATTAGCTTTTTGCTGCAAGAACCACAGCATTCCTGGTGGGATGTTTACCGAGACTTCAGCATTTTAACAACTCCAGATTTGAGAAAACATCCTTTCACAATGGGCCTTCCTTGTTGTTGTCTCTTTCCCATGACTCCTCCTGTGCAAACAACCACCACATGACCCTTTGGCTTGTTTTGGAGCAACAGATGTTTATAGGAGCGCTGTAGGGTCTGACTAACTCTTACTCACACTTGCCTAACTATCAGGCCCGAGCGTGACTGCACCGACTGAAAATGGGCTCTTCTGTCATTTCTCTCATACACTCTCTCTCTCTCACACACACACACACACGCACACACACGCACACACACACAATGAATGTGGCCACAAGGACAAATGCCTGCAGGCTCGCTTGCTCAAAAGGACAAATTGCATTGTGCTTTATTTCACCCCACAGTGTGAATGTTTGTTGGTCATTTTTTTTTTTTAAACTTTTAAAAAAGTTTTTTTTTAATTTTTTTTTACTGTGAACCAAACTCGATGCACTTTCGAGACACTAGTGAATCGAGACTCCTGCACGTACGATGGGAGTGTTTGGCTTCAGATAAAACTGCGACGTTAACTTAACCCACGACAAAGAGACGTGGACACCTACGAATATTAGTTATTTTTTAGTGGTTGCCAAAAAGCTGCACACACACCAAAAAAATAAAAAATAAAATCAGAAAAAAATTTAAGGAAAAAAAAAAAATCTGTAAAATGTCGAGGAATGAATTCACACAAATTATAAATAAAAAGTAAAAATAAATAACCATGCAACTGGCAGGGAGGCCGATGAAGCGGCTCAACACATGGTGCAAAGCAAACATTTCGGACAAATAACAGGTCTATTTTTTACGCTTAATATTAATAATTGAAATAAATAAAGTTGTCAAACAAAACCAGCGTCGCAGCAATGTGTATAATTTAACGTTAGCTAAAATAACTCTTTAATAATATACAAATATTAGTCTTAAAAAACGGTTGGAGCGACTTCGTGGTGGCGCTAATTAAAAATAAAAGTTCTTAACTTTACCTATCGTCGCGTGCCGCAGGTGAAACGTTCCCGGGGTCCAAACAGCTCGCGCGCGCGCTCGCGAGCGACGAAAGCTTCGTCCGTTAAAAGAGGAAAAGACTGAATGCTCTTTTATTTTAATCCGGAGACGGTGAAGGGACAACTGAGGCCGCTGTTGGCTCCGAGAGGACTTTAATGGACCGAACTCCGCCTTCAAACTAAAACAAGCGAGCGTGAAGCGGCCGCTCTCCGTTCGCGTCAAGCGGAAACGAAGATAACCGTTTCAAGAGCTTCCGGTGGAGTGTCAAAATAAAAGGGCCGAACGATTTGTCCGTTGACCTGCAAATATAGTTTCCCTTTTTTTTGTTTTCAATAATTCAACGCATACACCTTTTACACTCGGATACATTTTGTTGCTGCTTTTTGTCAAGTCGTTAATCCTAGTTTAGTAAGAAACACAACAAAAAAAAAGTAGATATCGGTGAGTTTACTTCCGGTAAGTTTTTGCCCCAACTTGACGCAATTGACCACTTCGTGCCTTGTTTACAACAGGAAATGACAGTGACGAGGAATGTTTAGAAGCGACATGTCTCTACGTTATGTTTAGTCACATTCAAATGGAAAAACACTGTGGGCCCCGCGAGCCACCATGATGCGTTCACGTGCCAGCACTACATATATTTTTTTTAAAACATCCACGAGTATTGATTTTGCTTTAATGTTGTATCTTTAACACAAAGTCAGTTTGCGAGATGAACACGTGTCTTGTGGGGGGAGTTTGGTCTCAGTACGTTTCTTTTAATTTGATTAATTTACATAAGTTAGAAGTGTAACTTTCCCACAACTGAAGTCCATTCACAAAAGACCACCTGATGCTTATCTGCCTGGAGGTCTCACACACACACACACACTCACTCACACACACAGCAGCCAAAGAGGATTAGAAAGGAGGTGCATGGGGAATTGAATTACATGGGATTAAGTGTGTGGGCAATTATGAATCAATCCCATCGTAAACGTTGGCCTCCACAATAATAATAATAAACATTTTATGTGTACATTGTGTGGGCTGAACTCTGCTTTTTTTTTAAAACCACACAGCCTCCAACTGAATGAGACACCCGCGGCTGAAATCGGAGGTTTTTGATGTGTGTGTGTGTGTGTTTGTGGAGGGTCCTGCATATGCAGCTGATACACAGATGGGCCTGACCGTGAAAATAAGCAAAGTGCAGGGTCACCGCGTCGTGTTTGAGGAGGAACACACAGCTGTGTATTGCAACGCGGGGGTCATGCGAGGCCACCGTCTCTGCCTCCAAACCGCATCCGTCCACTTCAAGACGAAAACATTGCGATGCGTCGTCCCGATTGCACAACGGGCATCAGAGCGACGCTCTTATCGCCGGACGAGACTGAACCTGTCGGCTGAGCACGACCAGGAGCGTGTGTGTGTGTGTGTGTGTGTGTGTGTGTGTGTGTGTGTGTGTGTGTGTGTGTGTGTGCGGTTATGATGCTGAAGAACGTTCGCTTTCCCAAAAGTTTGCTGCTATTTGCAAAAACTTGGATATGATTGGTCAACATAAGCGTGCAACAAAAGGCAGTGACGTTGCTTCTTGTGTACAAAAGGGGAACTCCGGGTACATTTAGAGTTCAGGTACTTGCGCAAGTTTTTTTTCTTCAAGTACACACATTGCGAAATGGGAGCTGATCGAGTGTTTCTGGACGGTCTTCAGTGAAACAGTGAAACCTTCCTCCTTAATGAACCATTAACTCCTCTAAGCTCTCCTGGAGGACTCTGCAGCGTCGACTCAAAACGAAACTGAAAACGCAGAAAGAATAAAAATCCCTTTCAGTCGTTCCAAAAACAATAAAGTTTTTATTCATCTGCTCAAAATGGACTCAACCATTTGAAATACCTGAAGCTCGTGGCTCGTGTAAAGTGCCTGTTTCTTTTTTTTTTAATGCAAATTCTCAGCGACCAAGGCGGGAGTGAGATTGGTTGGTTTCGATTGGCCCGCTCGGCTGTCCGTCACGGCTTCAGCCACTTCTGGAGGAGCAGGAAGATGTGATCCCGGGCCAGAGCCAGCTGGGGGAGATCCTCACTGCGGGCAGGATACATGTTGGCACAGTGGGCTGTTCCTGCATCACACAGGGAAAATACATATATTAAAATGATATAGCAGCAAAACAATTATCCACCTTATAAAGTTAGGAATGAGCAAGTGAGCCATTGTTGCTTTGCTTCTGTAACGAGGAGGAGGAGAAGACAAAGAAGAAGAAGGGGAGGAGAAGGATAATATGGAGAAAAAGAAGAGAGAGAATATGGAGAAAAGAAAAAAGGAGTAGAAGGATGAGGAGGAGGAAGAGGACAAAAGAAGAAGGAGGAGAAGAAGGAGAAAAGAAGAAGGATGAGGAGAAAAGAAGAAGAAGGAGGAGAAGGAAGAGGAGAAAAGAAGAAGGATGAGGAGAAGAAGAAGGAGAAGATGAGAACAAGGAGAAAAAGAAGAAGAATGAGAATAAGAAGAATAATGAGAATAAGAAGAATAGGAGGAGAAGAAGAAAGATGAGTGAAGCAATAACAAAAGGAAATCCAGTCACACACACACACACACACACACACACACACACACACACACACACACACACACACACACACACACACACACACACACACACACACACACACACACACACACACACACACACACACACACACACACACACACACACACACCATGAAGCCCCCTCCCTCCCCCTTGATGAAGCCCCTCCCCCCTTCACCCTTGATGAAGACGGCGGGCAGCTCCGGCGTGATGTCCTGCGTGGCTCCCAGCGCGTGCCAGGGGTCGATGGAGCCGTTGGGCAGCACGATCCTGCTGGAGCGCACGCCGTAGCCGCCGTACTGCTCGTTGGTCTGAGCCACGGCCGCCGCCAGCCGCGCGCCGCTGATGTTGTAGAAGTCTGCACACTGCTGCACGTGATACCTGAGAAGAAGAAGACGGAGGAGAAGAAGAAGAAAGACACGGATTAATGACGCTTCACGGCAGTCGGGCGAGCGCGGCGACGTCGAGAAAAACTCACGGCAGAGGGAAGCCGGAGAACGGCTGGTTGGGCGAGTCGGTGCTCTGGAAGAAACCAAACTCAGTGCAGGTCTGGTAGACCCACTGCCTCCCTGGAACACACACACACACACACACACACACACACACACACACACACACGTTTGTGCAACACAACACGCAGCATAAAGCATCCTGACCAGGTAAAAAGTGCAAAGTTGAACTCCATACTGAGCAGACGTGACACATTGTGTGACGTTCTTATTTTTAACTTAACCACCGAGATGAAACCATTATTTTGGGCTCGTCTGCTCGCTCCAGGACTGTTTCCACCTCTTCTTTCTTATTTTTAGTAGTTACGTGATGTAATTACATAGTCGATGGATCTACTTATCCAGAAATTGCCTCGTTTATGCGTCTCGCGTCCTATAAAAAGCTCCTCAGCAACACCCTGCGACGGGTTCAGCTCAGTCTCGACTGCCACCGCGACCCAGACGCGTCACATGACCCGTTTTATTCTGGTGTCCTGATGCTGCTGTATCATTATAATAACAGTATTATTGTTGGAAAAACCCAAATGTGACATCACAGCGTCTCCGTTAGTCACCAGAAAACACACCGACCTGCCAAGAAAACGGCCCCAAAGAAACACAAAGCACGTCAGAAATGGCGACCACGTCTACACACACACACACACACACACACACACACACACACACACACCTCCCCCTGCGGCCGGCCCGTCCCAGGATGCATCAGTCATGTCCCGGCGGTAGCTCTCGTAGCCGGTGTTCAGGCACTTGATGGAGAAGGCGTCCATCATGAGGCGAGCCACGGCGGCGTAGCGGGCGTACGGATCCCCGAGCGACGCGTCGGCCATGACGCCGCACAGCAGCTTGATGGTGATGTTGGTCCCCACCGCTCCCTGGAGGAAGAGGAAGAGGAGGAGAAAAATAACAAAATAAGAAGGACAAGAAGAAGAACAATGATGAGAAAAAGAAGAAGAAGGATGAGAAGAAGTAAATAAATTAAATCAATTCATCAAATAATGTTCAGGTGATCTCATGATGAATGTTATTTTTAAATGCGGGTGAAAGCTTTTATTGTGAAAGGAGACATGAACTCGTGCATCCTCCCGCTCCATCATTTGGCCCCAGTTCAGATAATAAAAGGATGAAGAGTTTGAGTGACAGGAGGAGCCGCTGGTGTCCTGGTTTCATGCAGAAACGTCCCGGAGGCTTTTTGAAGAGACCACTTCCTGTTCCTGTTCACGACACCGAGGACGAGTCGACCTCACGACGAGTTCAAGGGCCGAGAAACGGGAGGAGAGCGAGGACGAGAACCATGGCTACAAAGTCGCTCACACAACATTTATAGACACACACACACACGTCCATCTACACACCTCAAGAGCAACACGAGCTACCGGACCTTCGGAGAATCAAAGAATCTGTCGCCTGTGTAACTTCCCACAATGCAATTCAGGGTGCAAATTAGCTTGAAAGCACATGTAGCATTGGACTGAGTTGTTCCTCCTCAACTATAAATGCATCCCTATCCCTCTCTCTTTACCTCTCTCGCCCCCTCTCTCTCTCTCTCTCTCTGTGTCAAAAGAGGAACTTGTTCCACGAGCTGCAGCGTTGCGTAACGTCCCTCCTGTGTTTTATAAAAGCCTCTCATTGATCAGCCCTCCGCCGCGCCGCCTCCTCTGATTGGGTTACACCTCCCCCCCCCCACGTCCTACCCCCCCCTCTTCCTCCTCCTCCTCCTCCTCCTCCTCCTCCCTAAAGAATAAATTCCTCGGCGGTACCTAAAACCTGCCGCTGCGCTCCACACGCGGCCTCCTTTGTGCCGCAGCTGGTTGGTCCAGCGCTTCACCGGCTCTTTTATGAGCGCCTCTCTAGCTCGAGGGGGGCGACAGGAAACCAGAGAGACCACAGAGGCTTTTGTTCTGTGTCTCACACACACACACACAGACACACAAAGGACACACACACACACACACACACACACACACTTATTGGTAACCGGACTCACGTCTCCTCGAGGCCCCAGAGGGGACGGAGAGGGAAGAGCACTTCTTTTTTGAAATAAAGGAGCTGCACGATATCTCTGCAATAGAAATTAGTTTTTTCTTTACAGGATTACTTTTAAATGTCTTCTGTAGGGTTGCAAAATTCCGGGAATATTCAAAGTTGGAAACTTTTCACGGGAATTAACAGGAAATTTTGGGGTAATTTAACTGTATCTATCTTGTCATAAGCAGACATGCGTGCAAACATTTATAATACAACTTTTAAAAATGACTTTTTTGACATTCCAAAAGCCGTGAATAATGATGTGATTGTGTACTTTTGTGTGGACATACATACTTTATACTCACTGCTGTAAGAAGTCGACTGTTTACAAATAAACTTGGTATTAAATGAACTCGGCTTCAGTTTACCAAGTAATCAATATGCTGATGACAAACAGTGTTCACTTTCCACATGAACTAGTTCAGTTCATAGCCCATAATTCAAAAGTTTGAACTAAGTTCACAGCTTCAGAAAATGAACTAGTTCAGTTATTTTTTTCAATATGTTGCAGCTGTAGTTTAAATCTCTGGCTGCAGTAGCGCTCTATTCAAGTCATGAGCTCTTTAACCCGAGCAGCATGTCGAGGACTTTAATAGTCAATAAAAAGGAGTCCGATGTCGCATGAGGACTTATTTCGGCAGGAAACGCGTCGACTCTTCCTCACCTCGAAGCCTCGGTTGTCTTCGTTGTACTGAACCACGTCCATGAAGTTGCCGGCCAGCATTTCCAGGAAGTAGGCAGAGTCCATCTTGTTCTCGATCTGCAGTTTGGAACACAAGCTGGAGGAGGAAAGGGAGCGCAGGAGAGGACACAAGGGAGTAAGGAGGGGAGGAGAGGACACAAGGGAGTAAGGAGGGGAGGAGAGGACACAAGGGAGTAAGGAGGGAGACGAAGGCAGGGAAGAAGTCTCGGCTCTGGTTGAAGGTCATCTAATGTCATAAGATCTTTGTCTTCTAGATCTTTTAAGAGGATGTACTTCATCCAGCTCTAACTTTGCCATGTGTTGTTGTTGTTTACTTGAAGTCCTTGGTGATGTTGTCGTAGGTCTTCGGGTCGCTCAGCCGCTCCACGAGGGCCCTGGAAGCCTCCTGCAGCACGACGGGGCAGTCCGCCCTCTCAGAGGCGAGCGAGCGCCACACCACCTCCAGGTACTCTGGCCCGACACACACACACACACACACACACACACACACACACACACACACACACACACACACACACACACACACACACACACACACACACACACACACACACACACACACACACACACACACACACACACACACTTAAAACCCAGAGAGCAATAACACAATAACACACAGGAAGCGCCCGTCCATCTGCAGGCGCATCGCGCTGGCGGAGGTGAGCACCAGCAGGAAGCTCGGTACCTGGGAAGTTGACCGTGGCGTAGAGCGGCGCGCTGGTCGCCACGGCGGCGTGCACCAGGTGCGGGTACTTCACCCTGAACCAGGTGGCCAGGGAGCCCGGGTACGAGCCGCCGAACGCCACCCAGCGGCTGGCCGCCAGCCCGCGGGCCGCCGCCAGCGCCGAGCGGAAGTGAGCCAGGTCGGCCAGCGCCTGCTGGCTGCTGAGGAAGCGAAGGCTGCCCAAGGTGAGGTCGCTGAGGAGAGAGGAAAGGAGAGAGGAGGCTTCAATTTGAATGCAGTGCTGCCACCTGGTGGTGAGACCGCCGCACTGACGGCAACACTGCAGTTTCCTTCTGATGCAACAGGAGTTTATCTGCCGTTTGTGAAAGGAAAATATTGTTTTACTTTTGTTTGAGTTGAGCTCGTCTACGATTAAAGATATTTGAGTCTAAACTGGTAAAGAGAAGGATGAGAAGAAGAATGAGAAGAAGGACGAGAAGAAGAAGAACGAGGAGGATGAGAAGAAGAAGAAAAACAAGGATGAGAAGAAGAAGAACGAGGAGGACGAGAAGAAGAAGGAGAAGGAGAAGAAGGTTACCTGGTTGTTTTTTGGTTCACTTTATTAGTTCATTTATTCATTGTAGCTCACGCTGCCCCCGCATGACCCCAACAGACGTAAACTAGTGATGATTATTATTATTTTGTGTCTTTAGTCTAAAACATCTGTTAGAATAAACAAATAAAACGGGCTCAGAAGTGACCGCCCTAAAAAAGGTTAAAAATCTGCTGAAATAAAATAATATGTATAATAAGAGGCGTGACGAACGCGGTCGGGCGGCTCTTCCCGTAGAAGCGATGCTCCAGCAGGAAGCACAGAGCGCCCAGCTGCTCGGCGTACGTCAGCCACGTGCCGCTCTGCATCCAGGCCGGGTTGGACGGACCCTCACCGCCGATCATGAGGAACACCGGACCGCCCGGCCGGTAGAAGGCCTCGTTCACAAAGTACCTCTGGAGGAGAGAGAGAGAGAGAGAAGCTCATTTATATTGTATGTACTTATGTTATGCAAATATGGCACACTGAATTAGAGAGAAAGAGGAAAAGAAAGAAGAGAAAAAGAGACAGAAAGAAAGAGGAAAAGAGAAAGCAAGAAGGCGAAAGAGAGGAAAAAAAGAAAGAGGAAAAGAAAGAAAGAAAGAAAGAGGAAAAGAAAGAAAAACAAAAAAAAACCTGTTACATCAAAGCTAGGTCTAAACATTAAATTAACAAAAAATTAAAAAATGTTTCTTCATGCAGCCAAAAATAAATCCACATTAAATAATACAATTTCACTTAAAAAGTGCACAGACAGATGCACAGGTGCACATTGACACGTGTGTAACAGGATCACAGAGGCAGCTGCTTGTGCAGAGCTCTATCCTGAACTAAGCCAAGAGAAAGCAAGGACCAAGTCAATAAATAAATAAATAAATAAACACCGTTATTTCATTATTTACTTTTCTAAATGCACGTGTAGCCCTCGTGAGGACACACAGGACAAACTTCCCTGGTCGTACCTGCTTCCACTCTCGTCCGTCGGCGCCGTTGAAGTGGTCCAGCTTCTGGGTGAACCACAGCTCCTCGGACGCGCTCCTCTTTCCGGCGGCGTGTTCGCCTCCATTGAGGGTCCGGAAGTTCCCGAAGCCCTTGAACCGGCCGTGACCGCCGACGCACCCGGAGAGCAGCAGCAGCAGCGCGGCGGGGCAGAGCAGCGACACACACCTCTGGAGAGCCATGTCGACGTGCGAGCAACACACACACATGCACACACGAGGAAACGGTCAGGTGATTATAACCCCATGTGATCATGTGATCGGTTGCTCTGCTACGTTAAAGTGACTCGCAAAACGTGGGAAAAAAATGCAGTTCATCTCATGTCCGCGGATATTTCCCTCCTACTACGTTTTTTTCAACAACTAATAATATTATCAGTATGTATTTAATTTATTTAGAATTAATAGATCAACACAAATTGCGTTAAGATAAAATAAGATAATATAATTTGTTATTAGTGGGGAAATTGCAAGATTACAACAGCAGACTGCACACCGTAGACAAATAGTAACATAAAATAAAAAAACAAGTACAATAAATAAAGAGTTAAACATTAAAAACAGTAAATATAAATAATCCACAATAGTTTAAAAAAAAAAAAACACTTTTCCAAAGTATCGTCTAACTGCAAAGGTGTCACTCAAAGTTCCCGCGTTTTGCACAGGACGTGAAGTACCCACGTACGAACAACTCCACATCCCCACCAGCAGGGGACGGGAGGGGCGCTGGAGTAAACCGACAACTTGTTTTCTACCCTAAAGAAGACGTAGAAGAAGAAGCGGTCCGCTCACAGCAGTCGTCCTCAGTTTCCGTTTGCTAGCCGATAGTTTCTTACAGCCGCAACTATGGAGGAGGCAAAAAACAAAGAGAATAAGCAGCCGGAGAAGACCGATGAGAAGGAGAAGGAGAAGGGAAAGGGGCAGCTGACCTCGGGGAAGGACAAGGAGAAGAAAGAGGAGCAAGAACTGGTGAGCTTTTGGGGTTATTTTGCTCATTCAAACGGAGGTGCTTCAGTTTTTTTTTTCCTTAGTCACGGCCGCTTTGACAACACGGCTAGGAAGGCCTCAAGTCGTTGTCACTCAAGATATATCCTTCACATACTGTTTATTAAACAGACGAAAATGTCTCACACAAAAGAAGCTTCTTTTATTTAATTGAAAATACATTTCCGCGGCTTTTTATAATGTCGGAAAGGATCAAACTCGCCTAGCTAGCTAGCAAGCTAACCGGCAGCATGCTAGTTACCTAGCTCGTCAAGTAGCAGGTGCTAAATGTGACTAGTCATATTATTTCATTCCGGGTTTGTGGAATTCATTTGATCTTATCAATATTTGTCATTATTATGATAAATTTCCAAAAGATTAAAAAAAAACATATTCGTTTTAAACTTGACATAATCATCTGGTATCATATTGGGGGAATTCAAGTGTTTTAAATGAAAAAATATTGGATCTATAAATTGTGTTACAGTAGTTTTAAATGCACCAGCTGGACATTCACACTTTAAATAGTATTGTTTGTGCCTTTTTGGGTGCTTTGTTTCACAGCATGTAATCTAAACAACATCACAAAGGCAGTTGACAAGTCAACACGTGAATATTGTCATCAACATTATTCACCCGTCTCCCTTTTCACGGCCAAAAGCAGCCGCATCAGATACATTATCGCTTGTTTTTGTCTTCTTTTTCATTATTTAAAGTTGCAATAATAACAGATGATGTTGTTTTCTTCACCAACTTGCAGTCAGAAGAAGACAAGCAGTTACAGGAGGACCTGGAGATGATGGTGGAAAGACTGAGTGTAAGTAGTACTTTTGTTTACAACCACTCTTGTGTGTCTGGGTGTAAATACAGAACAAAAAACTAACCTTGTGTTTTCTACACATTGGCAGGATAAGAACATGGCGCTGCACCGCCCGGCCCTGGAAGAGCTGCGCAGACTGATCCGCTCCTCGACCACCTCCATGACCTCGGTGCCCAAACCCCTCAAATTCCTGCGCCCACATTACGGCAAGCTCAAAGAGATCTACGAGGCTATGGCTGCCGGAGAGAACAAGGTGAGAGCGCCGCCGGCACAGAAAAACTACTGTTTCGTGTCGTCATAGCCTTTCTTTTGTCAAACGGACACACATCTAATGTTCTGACTGTCGACGAATGGATTTATCGACTGAACGTCGCAGCGCTCCAGTCTTCAGACAAAAGACGATCAAAGTTTTCAAACGCTGTCTTGTGTTTCGCAGCGTTTCTGCGGGGACGTGGTGTCGGTGTTGGCCATGACCATGAGCGGCGAGCGAGAGTGTCTGAAGTACCGTCTGCTCGGCTCCCAGGAAGAGCTGGCCTCCTGGGGCCACGAATACGTCAGGTAAGAAGACCAGACGCTCTCTCACGGAGAAAATGCAGAGATTCCTCGATGTTCGTTTGTGAGATTTTTGGGTTGACTGTCAATACTCCGGTCCTCTGATTTTAATAACGACGCTGCTCTAGTTTTGTGAACCACAAAGAAAGGTGATCCCCTTTCAGTTTGGAATGCAGACAGGGCGGTATTATGTTTCAGCTTCTCGCACAGAAAAACTGATAAATTACACTGAACAATGAAAAGTATGGGAACAGAAGCTTGAGCTCTATTAAACTTCTGTTTATGATCATAATCAGACATTGGTGTTCAGAAAAAAAGGAGGCTCTTCTCCACCAACTGTCGGCGAACAATGTATCCGTAAAACATACTGTGTTGGATTAAATGTCCCTCTCAGATTAAAGATACTATGAAGTTCAAGGCTGATGTTGTTGTACAACATCTGGACGGGCAATGTGATATTTCTTTGGCCTCAAAAACAGGATAATTTGACATCTTTTTTTCCGTCTCTGTCGTATCGCAGGCACCTAGCCGGCGAGGTGGCGAAGGAGTGGCAGGAGGTGGAGGAGAGCGACAAGACGCAGCAGGAGACGCTGCTGAAGCTGGTGAGGGAGATCGTGCCCTACAACATGGCCCACAACGCCGAGCACGAGGCGTGCGACCTGCTGATGGAGATCGAGAGGCTGGAAATGCTGGAGGACTACATCGACGAAAACGCCTACAGCAAAGTCTGCCTGTACCTCACCAGGTATGTTCAGGTTTATATAGATGAAAGAACATGACTTATAGGTCTTTTTATTCATTCATGTGCCCTTTTTTCCCCGCTCCGCTCCGCCAGCTGTGTGAGTTACGTCCCCGAGCCCGAAAACTCTGCGCTGCTGAGAAGCTCTCTGAACATCTTCAGGAAGTTCAACCGTTACCCAGAAGCCCTGCGCCTGGCGCTGATGCTCAACGACGTGGAGCTGGTGGAGAACATCTTCACGTCCTGCAAAGACATGTAAGCGGGATTAAAAACTAAATAAAACGCACACTTTTCCTAGAGCGCATAAGATCGCGTCTCCTTGTGACGTCGTTATCGCCGTCGTTGGAGCTTTGTTTGTCATTACGGACAAACAAACTCCTCTTTTTGCCTCTCAGCGTGATCCAAAAGCAGATGGCCTACATGCTCGGCCGCCACGGCATGTTCCTGGAGCTCAACGAGGACGTGGAGGACTACGAGGACCTGACGGAGATCATGTCCAACGTGCAGCTCAACAGCAACTTCTTGGCCCTGGCCAGAGAGGTGAGGAAGAAGAGGAAGAGGGGATAACAAAGAGACGTACAGCGCACTAATTAGGGCTTCTGTCATGGCGTGGGTTATTTAATACCTCTTTATATATTCATCACAATTTAGTGTGGTAATTTAATAAATACTTAGTATAGATATGAAATAACCACACGGCTTTGTAGACACTTGTGTGAATTAACTACACGACAGAGGAGAAGTTTTCTCATTCAATAATAATGTTGCTATTTAATTTAGCAGACGTCGATGTGGAGCGTAATTTTTACGACGATTAATCTAACGCATTGAAAATATACGCTTACAACTATTTAGTCGCCGTCAATTCATTAACAGACTCCCCGCGTTGCATTGATCGAGTCATATTACCCGTGTCTCTCCGGCGTATCGGAGACTTCAAAGAGACAAATCGCCCAATCAGGATCACCGTCGCTTCACTCGGGGGCATCAGCTGATACCCGACACCAGTGTTGTATACGGGGCGTTTTACAATGACAAGGAGGGGAAATGTTGTGTGTTTAGAGAGGTTTCTCGGTCAGATTCATGAGGTTCAGTCGACTGAATAATAATAATTAGGAGTAACGATTCGTAGAAGGACACACGACTCGGCACATGTCACCATTCTTGATGTTGTCGTCTTGTCGTTCTCCCTAGTTGGACATCATGGAACCAAAAGTCCCGGATGACATCTACAAAACACACCTGGAGAACAACAGTAAGTCTTGTGTGTGTTTAGTATACTGTTGACATTATATTAGGGTTTTTTACGGTCATGGAAAACCTGGAAAAGTCATGGATTTAAAAAAAAAAGGACCCCCAAATCTCCCCTGAAGAAAAATTGGTCCCAAAAAAATAAATTAGGGCAATGAAAAAAAAACAACTTTTTTTTGTGTTGCCTTTTTTCAAGTCAACAAAAAGAAAAAAAAAGTCGATTAATTCTTTATATTTTTTTTGGTCCTAAAATATATTTTTTTTAAATCCTAATTTATTTTTAGTTTTTTGTCCAAATTTTTAATTTTTTTTTGTTGGTCCTAATTATTTTTTTTGTGGCGGAAATGGGCTTCCATACAAAAGTGATGGAAAAGTCCTGGACATTTGGTTAAAAGTCCTGGAAATCCATTGGTCAACATGTGTTTGAACCCTCATTTAAACAAGTCTAGATCTAATCCATCGAATGTCATGCTGTGTGCCGTGACTCTGCTCACAAACCGCTCATTGCTGCGTTGTGTGCGTGTCCTCTCCTGCGTTGTGCGACAGGGTTCGGAGGCAGCGGCTCGCAGGTGGACTCGGCCCGCATGAACCTGGCCTCGTCCTTCGTGAACGGCTTCGTCAACGCGGCCTTCGGTCAGGACAAGCTGCTCACGGACGACGGCAACAAGTGGCTGTACAAGAACAAGGACCACGGTAGAGCGCGGCTTCAACCTCTCTCTCTCTCTCGGCCCGGTCGACGCCCGTCTGACGCTCGCTGACTGTTCACCTGAATGTCCTGCAGGTATGCTGAGCGCCGCGGCCTCGCTGGGGATGATCCTGCTGTGGGACGTGGACGGCGGTCTGACCCAGATCGACAAATACCTCTACTCCTCCGAGGACTACATCAAGGTAAACGTCTCCGTGATGCACGGCCGAGGAGTCTTGAGGCTGACGCTCTGTCCGAGGTCTTTTCTGTTTGCTTTGCCACGTTACCGATGATTATATACAAAGAAATACATATTTTTGTCAAAGCACCAGTGGTGAATATTCAATACTTTCTCTCTATCAAGATATTTGGTTAAAAAATATATATTATTTTCCGTACTGCCCGATTTCAACAATTACAAAAGACGTTTAAATGACTCTTAATAATCTGTTAAAATGCATTTTTCTTTTCTGAAGTCTCAAACAGAGACGATAGCTCATGAGATATTCGACGGTCAGAAGAAAGGTGCTTAACATAAATAGATTCACGCCGTAGAACGCTCACCGTACATCATATACGCTGTTTATTGGAAATAGTTTAGTGTTTTTAGATGGAAACATAAGCTGGAACCTTCAGACAATGTTCATTTTCACTTTTCCTATATATATTTTCTCCGTATTGCCCGATTTCACAATTACAAACGAGGTTTAAATGGCTCTTAATAATCTGTTAAAATGCATTTTTCTGCTTCTCTCTCTCTCTCTCTCAGTCCGGCGCCCTCCTGGCTTGTGGCATCGTGAACTCGGGTGTGAGGAACGAATGCGACCCGGCCCTCGCCCTGCTCTCCGACTACGTCCTCCACAACAGCAACATCATGAGGATAGGCGCCATCTTTGGGTGAGGGGGCTGTAGAAATCGATTAACGGGTCAAAAAATATCAAAAATACATTTTTTT
Organism: Clinocottus analis; assembly: GCF_023055335.1. Taxonomy (NCBI): domain Eukaryota; kingdom Metazoa; phylum Chordata; class Actinopteri; order Perciformes; family Cottidae; genus Clinocottus; species Clinocottus analis. Next base: position 2,213,687 of record NW_027175931.1, on the reverse strand, counting down.
GGGGGGTTCGAGTGTCCCTTTTTTAAGCGTTTCTTGCTCTGCGGTTACTGATCCTCCTCCTCTTCCAGCCTGGGCCTCGCCTACGCCGGCTCCAACCGGGAAGACGTCCTGTCGCTGCTTCTGCCCGTCATGGGAGACTCCAAATCCAGCATGGAGGTACGGCGGAGCCATTTTTTATGTTTTAATGTTCCCCTCGACACTCCTTTTTAGGGCGTTAAGCGGCGTTCAAGCGTGTGTTTTTAACCCCTCCTCCCCCTCTCCCTCCCTCCAGGTGGTGGGAGTGACGGCGCTGGCGTGCGGCATGATCGCCGTGGGATCGTGCAACGGCGACGTGACGTCCACCATCGTCCAGACCATCATGGAGAAGAGCGAGCAGGAGCTGAAGGACACGTACGCCCGCTGGCTGCCTTTAGGCCTCGGGCTCAACCACTTGGGTAAGAGAGCGTCTTGTCTAACAACCAGGGTTCTTCACGGTCATGGACAACATGGAACAATCCCCAAAAGTTGTGTAAATGTGTTATATTCATGTGTTCATGACGTTCATTTAGTTTGAAATAATGAATCTGCTTTTTAAAGAGACTCAAAATATCAGCAGCATACATACAGGCATCTATATAAATGTTTATTCTTTTAATCAAACTATTGTCTCTCATTTATTTGAGTCATTTAATGTTTACTGTCTGCTTTGAATCCTCATTGTTAGTTTAAATACTACATTTTATCACTTTTTACTGTTTACACACACATTTCACACAATGTTTGATCATGGACATTTGGTTTAAAGTCATGGACAGTTGGTTAAAGGTCATGGAAAGTTGATTAAAGGTCATGGTCATCTGGTTAAAGGTCTGCAACACAATGAAAACCAGTCTCAGCTTGATGCTTTCATCCTAAAACGAAAGTTTTCTTCCTGCTACATTGACGCGTACATCCTGTCCTCCAGTAATAAAGACGACCACTCCTCCATCATCCCTCCACCTTTCTTTCCCATCTCTTGTACAACAGCGGCGTTAACTATTGTGTGTGTGTGTGTGTGTTTTCCTTGTTGCCCCCCGCAGGTAAAGGTGAGGCGATCGAGACGACCCTCGCTGCTCTGCAGGTCGTGCCTGAGCCGTTCCGCAGCTTCGCCAACACGCTGGTGGACATCTGCGCGTACGCAGGTCCGTCTCCCTGAACCGTCCGTTGCTGCGTTCATTCGCTTTCCCGCCTGCAACTCACTGTGACAACTTCCCTCCTCGTTAAGGCTCCGGCAACGTGCTGAAGGTGCAGCAGCTCCTCCACATCTGCAGCGAGCACTACGAAGCCAAGGAGAAGGAGAAAGAGGAGGAGAAGGACAAGAAGGACAAGAAGGACAAAGACAAGAAGGAGACCGCCGCCGACATGGGATCCCACCAGGTACGGAGCGCTCGTCTCCACCGCCGCCCGTCTCATCGCGTGGCCACGCCCCTCCTCTTCAGCTGCCGCTGCTTCATCAGGATGTGTCCCTGTCTTCCTCTCAGGGTGTCGCTGTTCTGGGCATCGCCCTCATCGCCATGGGGGAGGAGATCGGGTCTGAGATGGCACTGAGGACGTTTGGGCATCTGGTGAGTACAGGGAGGCGTTTTCTTTGATCTTTTTATGGCTTTAAGGCGGGACGAAAGAAAAACCCTCACGAGAACTAACGTCACGATGAGGTGGAGACAGCCGGCCAGGGTACTTCCTGTTTGGGGTACTTCCTGTTTGGGGTACTTTTAGGGTGCTTCTAGTTTAGGGTGCTTGCTTCTTGTTGAGGGTGCTTCTTGTTGAGGGTGCTTGCTTCTTGTTTAGGGTGCTTCTAGTTTAGGGTGCTTGCTTCTTGTTTAGGGTGCTTCTAGTTTAGGGTGCTTGCTTCTTGTTTAGGGTGCTTCTAGTTTAGGGTGCTTGCTTCATGTTTAGGGTGCTTCTAGTTTAGGGTGCTTCTAGTTTAGGGTGCTTGCTTCTTGTTTAGGGTGCTTCTAGTTTAGGGTGCTTGCTTCTTGTTTAGGGTGCTTCTAGTTTAGGGTGCTTGCTTCATGTTTAGGGTGCTTCTTGTTGAGGGTGCTTGTTCTTGTTGAGGGTGCTTGTTCTTGTTTAGGTTGCTTGCTTCTTGTTGAGGGTGCTTGCTTCATGTTCAGGTTACTCCCTGTTAAGGATACTTTAGGGTGCTTGCTTCTTTTTTTCGGGTACTTCCTGTTTAGGGTGCTTGTTTCTGGTTTAGGGTGCTTCTTGTTCAGATTTTTAAAAGCTTGCCCCTAAATGTTTACTCGTCTCTCGGCCTCCCCGTGATGGTTTCCTGTGCGTTTCCGTGATGGTTTCCTGTGCGTTTCCGTGATGGTTTCCTGTGCGTTCCCGTGATGGTTTCCTGTGCGTTCCCGTGATGGTTTCCTGTGCGTTCCCGTGATGGTTTCCTGTGCGTTCCCGTCATGGTTTCCTGTCCCCTCCAGCTGCGTTACGGGGAGCCCACCCTGAGGCGAGCCGTGCCGCTCGCCCTCGCCCTCATCTCCGTGTCAAACCCTCGTCTGAACATCCTGGACACGCTCAGCAAGTTCTCCCACGACGCCGACCCCGAGGTGTCGCACAACTCCATCTTCGCCATGGGCATGGTGGGCAGCGGTGAGTGTGTGTGTGTGTGTGTGTGTGTGTGTGCATTTGAGTGTGTCTGCAGAACACATTTATAAGGCAGACTTAAAAAACTTTATTTAAAAACAGAAGCGTTGAATATTTATTTATTTGAAAAGGATACGTGTTTCATAACAGAAGTTACAAATAACTAGACCCTCTCCTCCTCCTCCTCTTCCTCGTACCCTTCCTGCTCCCTCTCATCCTCCCTCCTCCTCCTCAGGCACCAACAACGCCCGTCTGGCCGCCATGCTGCGGCAGCTCGCCCAGTACCACGCCAAAGACCCCAACAACCTCTTCATGGTCCGGCTGGCTCAGGTGGGACGGCACGACAGGAGGCTCTTCGCTTTGCGTGACTCCGCCCCCTTTCTGTGCGGCTGACGTTACTCTCTCTCCCTCCACAGGGTCTGACTCACCTGGGCAAAGGTACGCTGACGCTCTGCCCGTACCACAGCGACCGGCAGCTGATGAGCCAGGTCGCCGTGGCCGGCCTGCTCACCGTGCTCGTCTCCTTCCTCGACGTCAAGAACAGTCAGTTCTCTCTTCCTCCTCCTTCAGTTCCTTCGTTTCCTTTTTCACGTTGAACCTTTGTGTTGACGCCGCCGCCCCCTTGTGTTCACTGTGTGCGTTGCAGTCATCTTGGGGAAGTCTCACTACATTCTCTACGGGCTGGTGGCCGCCATGCAGCCGCGCATGCTGGTCACCTTCGACGAGGAGCTGCGGCCGCTGCCGGTGTCCGTCAGAGTCGGACAGGTGAGGCTGAGTATGACCAGTAGGACCAGTGCAAACGAGGCTTGTCTGTCGACATTCGGTAAAGACGACAAGATGGCCGCCGCGCGTCGTCGTGTCTGTCCGTTAAATAACGCGCAGCTGCAGCCGGCCGCGTCTTTAACGGACAAACGCGACGATGCTGTCGAGTCTTTCTCATCCAATTCAGCTACATGGATCAAAAGAAGCAGAAAAAATATCAAATTAAAGCTGTTCGTTCTAAATAAATATGCAGGAATGATGGAATAAATATAGGATTTTTTTCCAATTTGTGGAAATGGCTGTTTTTAAACGGGGTTCGTACGGTCATGGCATTTTAAAATGGTTATTTTCAGGCCTAAAAAAGTCCTTAAAAACAAAAAAAAATCCCAAAAATTGTGTAAAAGTGTTATATTCATGTGTTCATGACGTTCATTTAGTTATAAATAATGAATCTGCTTTTAAAAGAAAGAGACTCAAAATATCAGCAGCATACATACAGGCATCTATATAAATGTTTATTCTTTTAATCAAACTATTGTCTCTCATTCATTTGAGTCATTTAAGGTTTACTGTATGCTTTGAATCCTCATTGTTAGTTTAAATACTACATTTTATCACTTAGTACTGTACACACACACATTTCACACGTTTCCTCGTGAACGTCTGGTTAAAAGTCATAAAAATTTGGTTTAAAGTCATGGAAATGTGTTTAAAAGTCATGAAAATGTGTTTAAAAGTCATAGAAATGAAGTAAAAAGTCATGTAAAGTGTGTGTGTGTGAACCCTGCAATTGAATCAAAAGAAGTGTTTTCCTGAGAGAGAAAAACACAAATTGAAGCTATTCATCCGGAAAACAAACAGGAATGATGTAAAAAAAAAAGAAAAACATGGTGATTTTCTCCATTTTTAACCGCTCCTCCGCTCCTCCGCTCCTCTCCGCCTGCAGGCGGTGGACGTGGTGGGCCAGGCGGGGAAGCCCAAGGCCATCACGGGTTTCCAGACGCACACCACGCCGGTGCTGCTGGCGCACGGGGAGCGCGCCGAGCTCGCCACCGAGGAGTACCTGCCCGTCACGCCCATCCTGGAGGGCTTCGTCATCCTGCGCAAGAACCCCAACTACGAAACCTAGACTGCATCATTCTCACTGGCCTCTCTCTCCGTGTGCGTGTGTGTATGCGTGTGTGTATGCGTGTGTGTGTGTGTGTGTGAGGGTAGCCCTCCATGGCTCTTGGCAGTTCATATGTAGTAGTGTACCGCATGGCTGAAGAGAGCGAGCAAGGCCTTTCCTTCCTCCTCCCAGCTGTGATATAAAAAAAGGGGGCGTGGCTAATTGGACTGAGAGGACACTGGGAGGCTCAAACTGGGACCCGTATCCACTCTGCATAGGTTTCCTCATCGCCCTAATTATTATTTTTTTGCCCCGTGCAAAGTGTGAACGGCCCACAAGCGGCTCAGTCCAACGTCACCTTTTGTAATTTAGAGCATTTAAAAGTGTTTCATTATCATCATCATCACCTTTTTTGTTGTTTTTGGTTGTTTTTGTTACAGTTTCTGTAAAAGGTTGGATCATAAATAAAAACTCAAGACCCGCGTGGTGGAAATGTGACATCTTGTGCGTTTGTTTGTGTTGATTCGGATGCAAAGTGTGTTTTTTGTGTGTGTTTTTTGTGTTTTTTTTTACTGCATGTTCTCTCCACCAGGGGGAGCTGTTCGCTCGTGTTCGGTTGTCATCAGCGCCCCATAGCGGGAAAGAAAAGTCTCACACGCCTGTAAATGATGCGTTTGTGTGCATTTAAACATGTGCACGTGGACGGATTTAAAGTGAGAAGCAATGTGGGACATTTTCTTTTCTCTGCTACGTACCGTTAGCTGAGATACGTTATTGAAACGTTTCTAAACGTCAGTAAAATAATTCCTTTTTTTTTTTTTTTAGGTTTATTGTATTAATTACATCACAGGTTCAGTTCCCTTTGAAAGACTTTTGCGAACTTTAAATAAAGTTTTAACCCTTTATCCTCTTGACAAATGTTGCATATATTGTCTTCATTTTTAATTATATATATTTGTAGCAGTAGCAGTTTTTTGTGTAATGTATATAAAGTACAATTAATCATATATACACAGTATATGTATATCATATAACACATATATACATTTATATATAATATATATATATATTATATTTATATTAAAATGTAATAATCTAATCGATTTGGAGCTTAAGTATAATTTAACAATAATTAATACATGATGTATCAGAGTAAAGAACAATTTTATCGAGAGAAATATCTACAGAAATATATTTGACATAATATAATCTATTTGGAGCTTAAGTATAGTTTAACAATAATTCTAATATATGATTTTCACACACACACACACACACACACACAAGTATATTGTGTGTGTAAAGTAGTGTATATAATCTAGTGCAATTAAACACAGTACATTATATATATATATATATATATATATATATATATATATATATATATATATATATATATATATATATATATATATAACATTTAGATAATCTATATTTTAGGTATAATTTAACAAAAATTCAAATCAAAATATATAGTGTGTAATATACATTATGAAAATAAACTGTTACAATCAAATATTCCCTAATTTAAATCTGGTAACAGTTTTAAACGTCTTTATGGGGACATTAAAATGATAAATAACGATCATTAAATAATGATTTGAAAAAAATGCAAAGATATGGAAAAAAAAAAGAAGGAGGGTGATTACTCGGAAGCTTTTCACGTGACGGGATTCTGCCGGAATCACCTCGCGACCGGCTTCCGGGAAGATCTTCCGTCCGTCCGGCTCTGCGGACTCAAGGAGAGAAAGGTAACTACCGCCGCGCTCCCGGGAGCTAAATCCTCCATCAAAACGCTCGAAATATCGGACAAACGTCCAGTCGCCCCGGAGGGTCAGACGAACCCACGTCCCGCCTTTTTAATCCGGAGATAAATCCAACTGGCGGTGACTTTCTTCTGCTATGTTTTCGGTGGGGATTAGCTCGCGAGCTAAGCTAAACGCGACGTGGGTGTTCTTTCTTCGCTTTAGCTCGCGAGCTAACCCCTAGAAGAAGCGCCTTTTACTCGCATGACGTTGAGCAAACACGCCCAAAATAGCGTGTGATTTATTGCATCGCACGGGCGACGGATGGGCCGCCCCGTCGCAATGTTGTTGTTCGCTTCAGTTTACGTGTTTTTGTTGTTTTTTGTTTTCGCCGCTGGCTAGCTACCTAGCTAAACCAACATTTTTGCTGGCTAGCAAGCTAGCGAGCTAGCTCGAGCAGTTAAGGTTAAATCGTGCTGGTTGTGTCGAAGCTGTGTGTTTACTTGTGTTGTTCTTGCACCAGCTTCCCCGCAGAAAGGTATGGAGTTATAGTTTCGATATGTGCTTGTTTGTAAATAGTTAGTTTGTTGACAGGTGTGGTTGTAAATAGATATATTGAACCTAGTCGGCAATAACACCGATTGTATTGGGCGGTAAAGTATTAAAGATGGGTTTAAAAAATAATTTACCATTCAAATTAGTCAACAAAGGGTGTGACAGTATGTTTTAATGTGTAGCGGGTCCAATAAGTATGAGACACGTGTCGGTTTGAGACTGATTTGACGAGACAAGTTTGTTTTGAAAACCCTTTAATATAAGTGTGCTTTTGTCATTTTAAGATCTACGCAGGTGGGCGATGTTGCTGTTAAACTGTCTGTGTTTGAGCTTGCGAGGTATATTTATATATTTACAAAACACCCCGGGGGTGTCCTGACTCATTCTTCCTCGGTATTCCTCGTCACGACGCCGTTGACAGCGCTGCTGCTGCTGTGCTTACACCACCTCGCTAAGTTGTCTGTTGGGGCTTTGCAGCACAGGTACATGCACGTGAGTAGCACATTGGACACACGTAATGCACGCGCTAATAACCGGCGAACTTTAGCGTTAGCTCGCCTTTTTATTTATTAGCTTAACGGCTATCACGGTGCTACTTATTCCCATTCATTGATTTGCAACGTGTTGTGTTCAATGTCGGCTCGTTTTTTTTTATTTTTTAAAAACGCACTCTGATTGTGGCCTGGCGTGCTTTTCGTGGTTTGTATTAACCACGGTGTGGGGAGGTGGTTGTCAGCTGAGGCGTGGCTGCATGAAGCCGGGCAGCATCGCGCCAATAGGAGGAGCAACCACGTGGTTAAAAAAAATCCAGATTGGGCCTAGCAGGGTTAGCAACATGGCTAGCTGCACAGCACACAGCAGCAGCAAGAGCACGTCTTTGCAACCGTGTGTGTCCGTCTGTGTGTGTTTGGCGTGACCGAGCGTTCGCTATATGTGTGTTTATGACAATCCAGTGCTTAATATGTGTCTTTTGTCGCACGTTTTGTGCGTGTTTGAGGGAGAGTCGACGAGCAGACACGCCCCTGTGCCGGAGCTAAAAAAAAGTGTCCCACTCAGCTTTCAGCAGGCACATTTTAACATATTTTTACTCGTGTGTAGTGACGTCATGTGATGATGTTGTTGTTGTTTTTTAGAGGAACTGCGTGTGCACATTTACGACGTGTAACGTGTAACTTCAACCGTGCGTGGTTGATGCTAAAGGGCTGCAGACATGTGACCTTAGCCGGGAATGTGGGTTCAAAATGGACGCAGTGTGTTTTCCTCCGATGCTAATCTAATCTAAAGTGATGACCGTTCATCAGCACAGGGGGTGGTGGGGGTGGAGGGTGTTAAGCAGTGATGTCAGACGTGCTTTAGTCAGAGAGATGAGTAAAATGAATAGTAGGAGTGCAGTCAGGACTCGTGCATGATGAGCCAGAGCCAGGCTGTCACGGTTTGACTCGCATAAGGACACCACTGAGCTTCCTGTTGTGGCACTTGGAAGCCCAGAGTCTGGGCATGTGGGGTTTTTGGCATAATGTGTAGAAGAACATGGTGGGGGGATGGTCAGGAATAGTCTTCTGTGGCTCTGAAGTCTGAGGAATAAATAAATACTATAAGCTGGTGATCCAAATGGTGTGTGGCATTTAAAATGTTGGCATTAACAGACAGGAATTCATTTTTAGGCGGTTGCATTATGGGAAATCTGGTGTTTAATCTAGATTATAGACTAACATTCAAGGTATTTTAGGTCCTACTTGCTTCGATTGTTACTATTCTGTTATAAATATGTTCTTGTGAGTCCCCCACATTTGTTTTTTTCTGTGTGTTTTTAAGAAGCATCGTGGTACTGCGGGAAACTGAGTTTAGCGTGGATCCTTTTGACTCTTAATGTTGGCTGACGTAGTTTTAAGTGTGTGTCTTGCCTAGAAAAGCTGGGCCAAAAACACTCTTCTGTTTTCACCGAACAGGCATGTTGTGGTCCTTTTTCTGGTTTGAGTGCTAAAGTTGAGCTATCGTTTTCCACGGTTAGAATGAAGCGGCTAAAACATCCGTTTTGTGGGATTGCGTTTTTGTGTCACTGCGTTTTTGTGTCACTGTGTCTCTTCCACAGCCGATGCAGTGCTCTGAAGCATCTAAAGACTGCCATCAGAGCCTGCAGGCAAGGAAACGCTCTATAATTGAATACACGCGCCAGTGTGTCCGTATAAGTAGTATAAACCATGTGCAATGTTTATTACGGCATTTTCAAAGTATCTTGAAATCTGCAGCAGATCACGGAGATGAAGCCAGTGACTCGTGTTTTCTTTTCTCTGGGTTCCCGAGGCGGTATTGTACGCAGAGGTCTCAGCGTGGATAGTATCCTGGAAATTATCATCAGTAAGCACAGTTGAATTTGTTCTGCAAAGCGAGTAAGATAAGGCTAAAGCTTTGGCTGGGGCTATAGTTAGGGATAAAGGGAGGCTTAGTTTAAGCTAAAGCTAAGGTGAGAAGTCTAGATTGTGTGTGTGTGTGTGTGTGTGTGTGTGGCGACTGGGCCTACAGGATGGTCTTAAATGAGGCTTGAGAAAGGCCAGGTTTGGGCCAGAGGATGCGACTCAAGCTGAAAACAAGGTCGCTTAGGTTTGATATTTGTAAATCTTTCCTCGAGCCAAGCACAACTATTTATACGTCGTCTTCTTTTTTGCAACCAGCGGACGCCATCTTGGTGTATCCAGTTCTTTAAATACATCTGTGTGCTTCACCCTCTATAGGTGACAAGGCCCCCTCCTCCCCTCCCTTCTCTTCCTCAGCGGGTCATGGGTGTGCATGCAGGGTTACGCAACAGTTGAAGCCACATGTACCGGCTCAGAGCAACGCACTGTGTGTGTGGTGTAAGGTGGGACTCTTGCAACCAAAAAAAGGAATCTCTCGGGCTCCCCTTTTTTTAAAAAAAAAAAGTTTTATTTGACGAGATACTTCACGCAGCGCTGCAAACGGTTCCCAGGAGCTCAACTGATGACTAATTTTAATGCATTCTGCGACGGTGCTCAGCGTCGACGGCGTGCGTCACCGGTCCAGCGAGTTGTTTTAAGAAGCCGGCCACGTCTCACTATTTCAGGGCGAAACCATCCATAACACAATATATATGCGGCAAATACACACACACACTCACACACACACACACACACCCCCGGGGTTGTTTTTATCTGGCTGCACCCGTCCCTGGGTTAGAATCCATTATCTTCACCAGCCGCGACAGTGACAGCTGGTATTTGTTTTAACCTTTCGGGTCGGTGTGTGAGTCATCCAGCAGACGCCGGCTGCAGCGGCGGCGGCGGGCTCTGTGAGCGCGTTTCAGCGCCGCAAACCTTTCAGGTGTTTTTGCGGTTGATGTGTCGTGAAACGGAAAGGTTGAGGTTTTTCGGAAGGCGTCCCGGTGGCCGCGAGGTGTCGCTGCCGGGCGGCGTCCCGGTTCGTCTTCCTCCGTTTGTGCGTCCGCGTCGTCACGCGGGGGCGACGACAACCACTCCAGCAGCGCGACTTCCTCCTCTGCTAAGAAATGTGCAACACGCACCCAGACTCATCATGACTCAGGCGTTTTACACTGCTGTGTGTGTGTGTGTGTGTGTGTGTGTGTGTGTCAAGGAAGGGAATATGTGAGTGTGAGAATCAAGGAATAAGTGTGTGTCTAAAGGAAATGAGTAAGTGTGTGTATCAAGAAAGAGTGTGTGTGTGAGTGAATCAAGGAAAAGAGAGTGTGTGTGTGTGTGTGAGTGAATCAAGGTTGTGTGTGAGTGAATCAAGGTAGTGTGTGTCTGTGTGAGAGAATCAAGGAAGAGAGAGAGTGTGTGTGTGTGTGTGTGTGTGTGTGTGTGTGAGTGATTGAATCAAGGAGGAGAGTGAGTGTGTGTGTGTGATTGAATCAAGGAGGAGTGTGTGTGTGTGTGTGTGTGTGTGTAACAGATGATTCATGCCTCCTCTATAAATAAACACACGTGTCACTATTACAAAGAGCAAACAGACGATTACTCTGGAATCCTTCGGCGGTGTTGCGTCATTTAAAAACTCTCCTCAGTTCACCGGGTTTGTTCTTTGACTCGACGGCGTCTGCGTTACACTCGCTGTGTCCGTCTTACCTGGATTGTGTATCGGACACAGTGACTTATTCCCTGTGATGAAGTGCGACAGTACACAATCCGGCTCCTAGCGTGAACAATTCTACAACTAGCGTGAGTGTGTAGCCCATGTTCTGCCTCAGTGTGTGTCACACACGCGACGGTGCGTTCAAGGGCCGTCGGGGAGTTAAAAGCCCGACCGTGGCGTCCGTTTAAAGAAAAACACGCTTTTCCGTCTAGTAAAAATGTGTTTATCGATGCTGCGAAGTCTTTGAAATGCGCTATTAGCCTGTGCGTGCTAATTGCTAACACGTCTTTCCTCTCTGTCCGTCCCTCAGGAATACTTCGTTCCACAGTGTAGCGACACTTGGGACCTTAAAAGGATTCATTAATGTAAGTGAGCGCGCTGCTTTCAGGCCGTTGGGCCTCACCTGTGTTTGATTTTAATGTGACAATTGATCTTTTTTTTTACAATAAAGATCCCCGCTCCTCTCCTTCTTTTTTGCTCAGATTTGTACACAGGTCCACATCCGCCTCCCCATGCAGAACTCCATGAAATGAATAAAGCACCACAGCCTCTAACAGGACCCCCCTCCATCCCCCACCCTGCCCCCTCCCCCGGCCTGTCACAGGTAAGGACGCAAAAATGTTGCATGCTTTTAATTAAGTCGGGTGATAATCTGCTTTTTTTTTGTCTGCGAAAAAGTATTTTTTTATGTGAAGTTCAGGAGATGTGGAGTCTAAAAGCTCCTTCTTGTTGCATTACAGGCCAATTATTAGTCATATTAGCTGTCAGAAAATTATGTTTTTTTTTGTGTTTTTTAACTGACAAACACTGTATTTCATGTAACATCTTCTTAATAACAGTTTTAAAAGTGTTGTGAAAAGCTTTTAATGTTAAATCTGCGGCGGTCGGGAATGTTTTTTTGTTGTTTGCGCGCCGCATTCTTCCCGTTCTTCCACTTCATGAATACTGTATTGCAGCATTTTCCGCTCCCGTGTTGACCGCCATGTTTCACCCCTGCCTTCTCACTCTCTCTCTCTCTCTCTCTCTCTGGCGTCCCACTCCTTCTTCTTCTTCTTCTACTGCTGTTGACATCACTTCCTGTCTCTTGCAGCCCTCATTCCCCTCGGGGCAGCCCCCTTCTGTTGTGTTTGCCACCCCACCGCCTCCACAAATGAACCCGGCACCTCAGCCCCGACAGGTAGGCCCCGCCCCCTCCCGCCCACCACCACCACCTCCACCACCTCCCCCCCTCCAACACACCTTTTCCCCTCCCTGCTGCCGCTCACCTTCACCACGGGCCTTCGTACTCTTCCTCACAAAGCGACTGCGAGCGGATTGTTTTGTACGCGGGCGTATTTATTTATCATTTCCCTTTGAGTCTACCGTCATGATCGAGTTAATAAAGTGAGGTTTTTGTGCGTGTGTGTGTGTGTTTGTGCGCGTCAACATTTCTTAAAACAACATGGCTGTATTGTAATCGCATTGCTAAGTCGATGCAGTTGGGTAAAAACAATCCAGATGAAGCAGTTGTCAGGGGGGAAAAGTGTGCACGGCCGTCGGTTTTAGAAAGCTAAACAACGACCGACTGTTTTTAATATATATTCACGTATTTGCCTTTAAAGGCTGGGTTTGGCGGTGGGGTTGCATGACGTCTTCATCCACAGTCGGTGGTTTACCCTCGCGGACTCAGGAAGAGGCCGGTCTGTCCTCCGTCGGCTGGTTTGTGTGCATTGTTGTGTGACTTTGAGGGGGGATCTGAATCCCCCCGTGTGACACAAACAAACGATGGAGAAAGTTGGCGTTTTTGTCAATGGAGTCCGGTTAATTGAATTGCTTGAAAAAGAGCAAAGTGAAAGCAGCAAAAGCATCTTTTTTTTTTTTTTTAGTGAAGTTGTAAAGTTGCGCGTGGTGTCGTCGGTGAACAGAAGCATGGATCTGGTGCTCGTTGTCTCTAACCTCCTGTCCTGTCTGCCTTCTCTTCCTCTAGTTTGCCCCCGGGCCCCGGCCTATACACCAACAGGTACTAACAGCAGCGCCGCATCCCCTCACACACACACACACACACACACACACACACACACCTCCACCACATTGCACTGACGCGAGCCCGTCTCGGCGGTTGCTTTTCAGGGAATTTAAATGTATAATTATACGTGAGATTTACCAGAGTAGTTTGCATGAGTGTAATTATTTATTTACGATACCAAACGCATGCCATTTAACTTCATGGCACAGAATATTCCCGTCATTATTATATTATATACAACGAGAATATGTCAGAAGAGGTGTTTTTCGCATTTGATAGTCCACCTTCTGAACACGCGGGAATGCATTTTCATGTGTAAAAGTTCAGCTGTCGCTAAATATAAGTTCACCACAGAGTCTCATGTTAAAGTTCGAGGGGGACGCCGTGCACATCCTCCAGCTCCTATTGAGTTTCAGTCCGCATCCTATTCCAGAGCTTTTGTGTGTGTTTGTTGTTGGGCTCCACCTCTCCTCTGCATGCTGCTTGTGAATTCACGGCTTGGCTCAGGACGGACAGTTTCTGGGTGCTTTGCTCTAACTGATTGTGGTGCTCTCTCTCTCTCTCTCTCTCTCTCTCTCTCTCCCTCCCCCATCTCCTCCCCCTCCACCACCTCGTATTGCTCTCATGTGTCTCTGTGTGGCCTGTGTTTGTGCTGCTGAAGGGAAGCTTCAGGTCGCTACAGGTAACTCAATTTCCTCCTTCTTCCCAGTCTCCTCCCTCCGCCATCTTTTTTTTGTGTTTTGCCTCCCACGCCCCCCCTCGCCCTCCCTCCCCCTTACGACTACTTACCGTCTCGAGGAGTGCATATGTGTCCAGTATTTGGCAGCGTTTTTTTTTTTTTTTTGAGCTTCTCCGGCGGGCAGAATGTCAATGAGGCGGCTCTGAATGAACCGCGGCGTTAGCGGCTTTATCTCTCTTGGCGGGCGGCGCCGCTTCCAGTTGGAGTCGAGCCACATAGATTCATGAGCCCCGCTAGTCGCCTCGGTGCAGGAGATACTCGCACGCGGGGCATGAGGGGAGGGGGGGGGGTATTTTAATGTCGGAGGGTTTATAAAGGTAACTAATGATTTCTCTATTTGTCTCTCTCTCGCTGCTTTTGCCCTCCACGTTCTCTTCAACTTCTCGTCCTTCTCGTACTTCGTTTCCTCCTCCATCCACCTCCTCCTCCTCCATCCTCCTCCCCCCAGCCCTACTACACCAACAGGGCCAGCCTGCCGCCTGCCAGCGGGCCCCGGGGCGTCCCTCCCAACAGCGGCCCCCGGCCCGTGACGCCCACCCACGTCTACCAGGCGGGTCCTGGCTCTCAAATGATGATGATCCCCGGGCAGCAGTTGCCGTTCCCCAGCTCGCCGCAGGGGCCCGCTTACTTCATACCTGGCCAGGTAAAGGGAGCACAGAAGGGAGGGGCCAAGTGTTTTTTTTGTTTTTTTCTTTTTCATCTTTGCCCAGCCCTAATTTATAACATCAGGAAGTCATCAACCTTCATCTTTGACTGCGTTTTGAGAGCCGAGTGTTGTGTGGCCTGACTGTCTTTCAATGCTCCCTCCTCCTCTTGTTTCCTCCTCCCTTGTTTCCTCCAGTATCGGTCAGCGACCTACGTGACCACGCCCCAGCAGTACCCGGTCCCGGCCGGCACCCCGGGCTTCTACCAAGGCACCACCCCCGCTGAATATGGTACTTATGGTAAGAGGCTCTACCTGGGGCCTCACCTGAGACACACACACACACACACACACACACACACACACACACACACACACACACACACACGGAGATGCTCTCACAAAGTAGCAGACTGTGTGATAAACAAGGTTTTCTGTGTTACTGTGTTGTTCTGTGTCGGGGCGCCCTCTAGAGGAGGCAGAGTGTCAGTGCATTGTAAAAAAAAAAAAAAAAAGTGAGACCCTGAAAAACAAACTTGCTAATCCCCCCCCCCCCCTCCTACACACACAACGCAGACGCACACAGACAGACACACACAGCAACCAGCAGGCATCCGAACTATGTGAGGTCTTTGTTTAAACTGTTGCTCATCAGCAATAGCCGGCGCTGGCCTGCACACAGGACCCTGAACTGCTCTCACTGTCACGCCCTTTGTGTGCGCTGTGCGACGCGCACGGTGCTTTAAAACCAGCGTTTGCACCTGCGTATGCACGGGCACAAGAATATGAATAAACGCAACTAGAAATGGTTATAAAATCTATTGTTCGCAGACTCAAAATGGCTCATAAATACTGTTTTTTTTAGACGTTAAATCAAAGGGAAGTTCAATGTAACTGGCTGGTATTCCAGTTTGGGCGTGGACATTGAATCTGACTCCAGATCAGTAAAATCCAAACTAAGGTGTCGGTTCTCAACAGGAAGTTGTCATCAAGTGCATTTTAAGTGTGCAGATGTTGGACTTCACCTCTAAACCGTCCTGATATTTTACTGCAGTTTGTTGCGTTGCTGGTTTTCACGCCAATTTCAAAGTATTTGTACATCAATTGTCAAAATGGGCAGTGAACACTTTTCGTTCTGTGCTTCTGACTCGTTGGATGCAAGAACAATGCAAGAAAAAAACTAATGAATCGCTTCAGAAATACTTAACTTAAAGGCTTCATGTGTGTGTCTGTGTTTTATTTGTCTCTCCGACACTTGGTGCTGATTTAGTGGGTCCATGTTGTGTCGTTGTTATCCGGCGTGTGACGGCGCGCTGCTCGGTTAGCTGCTCTGTTAGCTGCTCTGTTAGCTGCTCGCATCGAGATGTTCTGTCACATGGAGCGACGGGACGCCGGCACATGACCCCGAATTACTGTCATGTGACGCAGAGGGAGGGAGAGAGAGATAGAGAGAGAGGGAGGAAGGTAGGTAGGTAGGTAGGGAGAAGGAGAGAGGGAGAGGGAGAAGGAAGGAGAGAGAGAGAGAGAGGGGAGGGAAGAAGGAAGGAAAAGAAAGGGAGGGAGGGAGGGAGACATGTCTTCTCTCGTGGGCCTCACCTCTGGGTCTGTTTCTAGTTCTCTTCAGGTGCCTTCACACTTCTTGCTCATCTGGAAGTGATTCACCTCGTTCCCCCTCTGGCCCTCAAGTGGTGCGGTCCGTTTGACCATTGACTCCTTTTCGAGCAGTCAACTAAAACACACACACACACACACACACACACCGTGCTGACGGAGTAGGGGGGGGGGACTATTTTTAAGACCTCCACCTCCCAAGTGGAGGGATTTGCTCACCTCATGCTGCCACATACATGTGCACACTCACACGCCCGCCGTCTCTGCAGTCGCTTGTCAAACGGCGGTGGAGGGGAAACGAGGCGAATCGGAGCCGCTCTGAATGACACAACTGAATAGTTGTGAGGCAGGAAAGGAAGGGAGAGAGAGAGGGAAGGAGGGAGGGAGGGAGGTTTTTAAAACACACACAAGTGAAAGGCAGCGAGGAATCAGGAAGGTCAGAGGGAGGAGCGACACGGAGGAAGAGGGAGGGCTGAGTTAAAAGTCGTCGTCGTCGGGAGAGGGCACCTGTAGAGAGGACAGGAAGAAGCACGAGAGGGGGTTTGCAGAGAAAACCCCCTCTCCTTCTCCTTTTTTCTTTTTTTTTTCCTCCGCTCCGTCCGCACACAGTTGTGCGTTCAGCAGACGTTCAGACATGGGGAACCGAGGGTCTCGAGAGGAGCCGGACTCTGAGGGTACGTCTCTCGCTCTGCTGCCGTTCTAGTTTCTTTCTGTCACTTCATTCTCCCCCTCTCTTTCCTATCCCCCCGTCCGTTCCCCCCCCCTCCAGCCGGTGTGGTTATTTTGACTATATTTAGTCTGCGCTGCTCCTGGTCAACAATGCAGACTCAGTAATGTGAGTTAGACTGAAATGCATGTGGTGGTGGTGGAGGAGGAGGAAGAGGAGGAAGAGGAGCGAGAGGCCTCTGCAATCTGAGGGTTTTGTCTGTGTTTTATTACCCCAGTAGTCCTGAGGCCGGTTACAAGGTGAAGCCAGCGAGTGGGTGGACGTCTTGTTGACATTATTGACCGTGTCGGATAAAAGAGGGTCTTTGAACTCGTTGGAACTTTTTTTTTTTTTTTTTTACAATTTTTTTTTCTTCCTCTGGCGTGTTGCAGCAGAAACGAGGGACGCCACATTCAACATGAAAGGGGATTTTTTTGGGAGAATGCACAACAGCAAACACACAACCAACAACAGCAAACACACAACCAACAACAGCAAACACGCAAGTCAATCACTGGCGTCATGAGGGTTGCAGCGTTCAGGCGTCTGGAGATGTTTTACTTTAGTGCAGCGCGGTTTGAAAACGTCAATAAGAGAAGAACTTGTGGTGGAAATGAAACACGTGGGAGTTATTAATTGAGAAAATATTGAATTAGCTGATATTTGATTCCGGTCAGCTGTTACTGAGACTGCATGAAAACAAGCGCAAACCCAGAAAATATTCATTGGTTTTCAGGCAAAAATTATGTTGTATTATTATATTTGGGCTTTTAACTGTTGGATTATATTGAGCAATCACAATATTATCAACTTGGACTCTGAACGTTGTGATGCGACGCGAAGCGTTGTTTATTTGCACCATGGTGCAAGTTTAATGAAGCAAAACTTAAAAAAAGTCAACCTGTGTGTTTGTGTTTGCGCTCATGGAAGGACGTGTGGTCGGGTATTAAAAATCACTTCACAAAGTATAAAAGTAAAGATCATACTAGGTCCCACTATACGATATCATCGCGATACTTAAGCACCCAGTACGATATTATCACGATACCGCGATGTATTGTGATTTATTACCTTTTTTTCCAACTGCGAATTGTCCCCAAAGGAAAACTTTGTCATCAAAAAATAAATTGATTTCAATATTCTAGGACCAAGAAGTTTTAGTATTGATTAAGTAAAAGATCAATACTTGGCTTCCTTGTATCGATACAATATCGCCACGCAAATATATCGCGATATTATTCTCCATCATACTGGCACGGCCTGTGGTATTTATTGAATTACACAATAGTTAAATCATCAGTGTATGTCCTTTTGAAAAGTTAGAGACTGAGATTGAGAAGTTGTGACACAAACACTGAAAGGCTTCTGCGATACAGATCTAAAACTTACATTTTTGTGTGTTCTCGTAGATTTTAAGACTTTTTTTCTGGACTATTTGACAGCTTGCTTTTCTAAAAGTGCACTTATCTCACGCCGTGGACACAAACCTGCAGCAAATCATCACAAAATGAAACCTTCACGTTAGCATTAGCGGTGTGAAGCGTTAGCGTAAGCGCTAGCTATGTGCTGTCAAGCGTGACTGTGTGTGTCAAGTTCTGGCTATAGGATTAAGCGCGTGTGTGTGTGTGTGTGTGTTAACGTTCTCGCCGTCTGATCCACAGCAGGGGCCTACTACCCCGCCCAGCCTCAGTTCACCCCCGCGGTGCAGGCGGCGCCCGTCATCATGAACCCGGCCCCCCAGCAGCAGCAGCCGCAGCCGCCGCCGCAGCCTCCTCAACACATCGCCACCAAGCGGGAACGGAAACAGGTACGACCGCTACACCCTGCCACGTGCTGAAGAACCTATGTGAGAAGGCCTTTTTGAGAATGACTGGCTCCAGATGAGCCTTTTTTTATCTATATTTATTGTTAAACGTGGTGGAAACGTTTCGTTATCGGCCTGTTTGGACCAGAGCTGGTGAAGAGTGAAGGTCGGTGCTTTTAAACACACGA
This sequence comes from Clinocottus analis, assembly GCF_023055335.1. Classification (NCBI taxonomy): domain Eukaryota; kingdom Metazoa; phylum Chordata; class Actinopteri; order Perciformes; family Cottidae; genus Clinocottus; species Clinocottus analis. The sequence goes on along the minus strand of NW_027175931.1, from coordinate 2,195,113 downwards.
TATCTGTGGTTTCTAGAGACGGTAGACGCCTCAGTGACACGACAGACCAGACAAATCAACAAATCATGTGTTTGGTTCTCCAATGATTGGTCAATGGTTTTTTTTGTCACTTACATTTGTATTAATTTAGACATGTTAACCAAAAATATTTACAAAAATGGGGTTTGTCAGACAATAATAAAGTTTAATATATATATATATATATGTGTGTATATATATATATATATTATATTATTATATATATATATATATATATTATATATATTTATATATATATATATTATATATATATATTTATTACATATATTTTAATACAATAATATATATATATATATATATATATATATTTATATAAATATTTATTACATATATATATATATATATATATATATTATTTAAAAAAAAAAAAATATATATATATATATATATATATATATTATTTAAAAAAATATATATATATATTATTTAAATATATATTTTAATATATGTGTGTGTTTCATCCCAGCTATGTTCTGTGTTTGGTGAACGATGCGTTCAGGTACACACGGGAATCACGCTGAACTGTAAACTTTGGCTCTTCTGGATATCTGACTTGTGCTCACGTTTGAGTCAAAACAAAAAGAGAACTTTATTCACACCTGAAAATATGACATTATCCGTTATGAAACTGGTCTAAATGTTGTCGTCCTGCTTTACAGCACAAACACAAAACGGCTGCTTGTGTTCTTGGTCAGTTCCTCTTACTCTTAAGTGAAATATATTCAGAGTTTCCACCTGGGGAACAAGGAGCTAGAGGAGCGAATGAAAGTCTTTCTTTAAACGCTCAGTGTCATCAAGGTGAGTTAACTGGTCTTCCAGATGCACAGCGTGATAGCGTGGCTCCAGAGCCTTCGTTCACTCTGCTCTTCAAGCGGTTTACATGCGTACAGAAATGATTTAGACGACTCTAATCATCACGGTCGTTAGCCTGAGGCGTGTCGGATTATATTAATCTCTTAGTCTGGAAGCTCTCGGTTCGTGTCGATGTAACACGTCGAGTCCGGACAAAGCAGGTGGTGAAAATAAAAACGTTATGAGCAACGCTGAAAGGTAAACAGCCTGCAGCCGGGATGCGGGGCCGGCATGTAGAGAGCACAGAGACCTGTCAATCACCTTGTAGCCCCGCCCCTAAAGCGACCCGTTTGCCTCTAACAGACCATAATGTACTAAATGAACATCACGCTGTATAGAAGAAGACTTGAAACTAGAGATTGAGACATAAACTCATGTTTACAATGTTTACTGAGGGAACACATCAAGAGAGAAGTAGAGTCACTTATATAGACTTCTATACAACCAGAGGAGTCGCCCCCTGGTGGTCAGGAGAGAGAATGCAGCTTCAACACATGAAGCATAGACTTCTATACAACCAGAGGAGTGGACTGAGAGAAATATACACTCCGACTTGGGAACTTTACCCATAAATTGAGGCTTCACTCGGCCTTCGAGTCGTTCCGCTGTGGCCGTTTCGAACTGAACTTTTTTTCTGTGTTTTATATAACGACTCTCCGCCTGCGACACGAACAAATAATACAGTTTTCGTTTCTCTGTAGCAACTCGCTGACCCGTTGATTGCGTCGTCATATTCAAAGTCTGTAAGTTCAGTTCGATGGACACAGATAGCGGTGAACTAAGCGAAGCCGCTGTGTGACGTTTCCCTCCTCCTTCCTCTCCTACAGTGTGTCTAGTGTTTCCTCTGCTCTCTAAGATGGCTTTCCTGGTATGTGGTAGCTCGCTGTGAACTGCAGCCCCAGATGGTGCCTCTCATGTAGTCCTCTTTTTACATTTTAACACTTTGTGATGCTGCTTGCATTTGAAAAATATTTATATTTATATTTGGACGTTTACAGATTCCCCAGAGACTCTTTCTCCAGCTAGAAATATACATTTTCTGCCTCCTGCATTGTTTTAAGTGCAACTTTTTTCAGTCTGCAGCCAGATTTTTTAAATTTTTTTACAGTGTAATCATCCGTGCATGAATCTTCTCTGTCGATGCCACACGAGAGACGCAGAGTCAACACGTTTATTTGCGTGGGTTTTCCCGTTTTATTATCTCCGCGTGTCTTGAGATTACTTCCAGCTAGCGCTTAGCTCTTAGCACGCGGGGGTTGTGGTGATGAAGATAAGATGATAAAATCTTTTTTTGTATTCGTCCCTTACAGCAGGGACCTTCGGGCCGAAGCTTTATCCTGATGTTTTACTTGTTTTTACTTCACGCCGTCTGGTATTTCTTGTCGCTTATCAGCATCGTGTGTGTGTGTGTGTGTGTGTGTGTGTGTGTGTGTGTGTGTGTGTGTGTGTGTGTGTGTGTGTGTGTGTGTGTGTGTGTGTGTGTGTGTGTGTGTGTGTGTGTGTGTGTGTGTCGTGGACTTTGGGCTCGTTTAAAGCATTCGTGTGTGTAGTAGGTAGAGATTTGGTCTTTTTTTTTTTAAACAAGAGGCCTTAGTGTGTGAGGGCTTTGTGTGAGTGTGGATATTTTTGTGCTTGTGTAGCTTGTTGAACAGTCTTGGACGGACATGTTTCTGCACCTTTTTTCTCAGTTCCTGGTTGTATGCAAAAAGTTGTAGCTTTTTTCCTTCTGCTTGTGTGTCAACGAGAAAAAACCAGAGGGGAGAGAGAGAGGGGTGGGGGTGAAGGACATGTCAGCACATAGCTCAGCTCCACGTGGCCACCGGTCTCCTCCCCCCTTTCTGAGCCGGAAGGGCTAACCAACTAGCCTTCCTCTGCTGCTGTGGCACCCCCCTTTCCTCCCTCCTCCCTCCTTCTCTCCCTCCTGCTCTCGTTTCCTCTGTCCTCAAAAGGGGCGAACCCAAAAGAAGTGACTCGAGTGTGCAGAACGACAGAGTAAAAAAAAAGGGGGGGAGTTTCTCCTGCTAGCTGCAGCTCATTTGATAACTATTACTTCTTTTTCCTCCCCCCCTCCTCTTCCTCCTCTTCCTCCCACACTACTCGGCCCCTCCTTCGCACTCCGGCCCCTTTTTTTAACTGTCTGTTGGTCTCAGTGGGAGGGTTTTGCACATTCCAATACCATAGCTTTACAAGGCCAGTCGCTTTATCCTCTTTTTCTCTCTCTCTCTCCCCCTCCCTGATCTGTTCAGCGTATGAGAAGAGTTGTCGGTTTGCTAGCTAGCTTTTCTGACAGGCGAGGCCCTGCAGTGCTGCGAGCTCTCTTTATCACGAGCCTTGGATGTGTGCGAGTTGAGAGAGGAGGGGGGAAACTTTCACGGCTCTGTGGGGTTGTTGTGTGTTTTTTTTTTTTTTTTTGTGTCCGAGTCAGCTGGAACGGCTGCTCCGGCCCCCCCGCGATGAGAGAGGCCCGCGAGGGTTTCTGAGAGCGAGAGAGTTGAACCGGGGGGGTTGGAAAGGAGAAGAAAAAGGAGGAAAAAGGTCAGTGGCGACAAGCAAATATTGTCCCAAAAAAAAGTAGGCCGGACGCAGTTTGATCCTCGTCCACGGGACTTTTCTTCTGCGTTAGCGTCGGGCAGCGCTGTGACTCATACCAGTTGCATGACAGCTCTGACCACCGGTGGCAAGTATGTAGAGAGAGAGAGAGAGAGAGAAAGAGAGAGAGTGGTGAAAAAGAGAGCTGGATAGGGGGAAAAGAGCTTGTTTGGTAGCGTATGGGCACTCCTTGTGAGCGAGCGATCTGATCTTTGTGCTTTTACCTTCACGGGAGTCGACTGTGGGATTTGTTTGACAGTTCAGCCTTTTTATTTATTTATTTTTCTCGCCGTGCGACTTAACCGGCCGACGCACATCCAGCCGGGAAGCGGAGGAATTTGCACGGGCGGTTGGTGTGTTTTCTTGTTTGTTTTTTTGGTGTGTGTGTTTTCGCCTCGGTGTTCACAATGCGAGAAATGCAGCTTTTCATTGAATCGGAGGCAGCTATAGCGGGTGGAGGAGGTGGTGGGGGGAGGCACAGCAGAATAGGGCTGACGACTGTCGGCGTTGCATCATGGGAAGGCCTGCTTCGCCGATCCTGCCCTCCTCGTTCTGAAAAAAAAAACTTTTTTTTAGGGGCGTTTATGGGACGGGAGGTTTCTCGAGTGCTTATCGTCGCGTACAGAGTCATCTCTTCTGTCCTTGTTGTACCGTTAATCGCTGACGCCGGATCTCTCTCTCTCTCTCTCTCTCCTCCACAGATCAGAATAAGAGACCCAAACCAAGGAGGTCGGGACATCACAGAGGAGATTATGTCCGGGGGCCGCAGCGGCTCGACCCCAACCCCACCACAGGTGAGCCGACGGGACAATTTAAATGCATTTTTTTAGAGTTTTTTTATTTACAGTAAACACAACTGACTGCCACATGCTTCGACTCAGATGTCAGCTTAGTCCACTGCAAGTGTTAGTAACAGGAATGGACTTGCCTGCGTCGTCCATATGTTCCTACTTTAAGGGGAATGCCGGCGATGGCCGTGACGCTGACATGTGTTACACTACAAGCTGTCAGAGCACTTTGTTACGTTCTGAAGTCTGGTTTATGCATCCAGCGAGGGTTTCACGTGGAACTATTTCCCTTTGGTCAAACAGGAAAAATGAGTTTTCCTCACCACGACGGTCATACTTTACTTTCTTGCGTGTGTGTGTGTGTGTTCCAACAGACAGCCATATCAGAAAGCACAGCGGCGGTTCAGTCCAACGGTGAGAGCGTCACAGCTGCTGTCACGCCGACACCGGTCAGACCAGGTGAGTGCCACGTGCGCCGACACGGTCGCACAAAATAGTACAGCGCGACTACAGCTTTACAGTCAATATTTATTTTGGGTTGGAGGTTGCTTGAAGAAAAAAAAATGAAGATAAGGGGAATTTGTTGTCTGAAAAGAAGCTGCAGAGATTTAGATTTAATTTAGTATTTCCTTACTTCTTTGGAAGGTCACAAGTCGAATCTTACAAGCTCTCGTGGACATTAACGTGACATTTTAAACTTTAAACAACGCCTTTTATACCCAACGTGAGGCTAGTTTGACCTTCTTCCTGCTCTTAACAGATGATATGCATAATCAATGTTTGAAGCGACAGTGGCGTTGGATGTTTGGACGTCTCTAAAGTCTCCGTGCACATTTTCTTCTGACCCTCCAGATGACAGAGGGAAACCGACGCCCCCTCCTCCGTCAAAGACCCCTGAGCTCGCGAAGGGCGGCCCCGCCCCGGCGGAGGCGCCCTCCTCCGAGTCGAACACTAAGCGCCCGGCGTCGCCTCTTCCGTCAGAAGCGAAGGACGTCTCCCTCGACACTACTACGACCGCTCCCTCCCCTGCGCCCAGCGCCGCCGCCGCCGCTCCCGCTCCCGTCGCAGACGTGATGGACGCCCCCAGGAAAGCCTCGCCGCCGCCGCCCACGCAGTCGGCGCCCGAGGTGCCCGCCTACCCGGCGCCCCTCCCCGACCCGGTCCGCAACTCTGCCGCGCAAAGCAGAACGGACAAGAAGGCCGCGGAGGCGAAGAAGAGCGAGGAGAAGGAGGTAAAAAAAGAGGAGGCCGCCGCCTCTTCGACCCTCCCTCCGCCCTCCGCCACTAACGGCGTCGCGGAGCCGGAGAGGCCGTCGGCCCCGGTGCCGCCGTGTCACCCGGAGGCCCCTCTGGAGTCTCCCATCGCGCAGCCGGAGGAGCTCCGCCTCCCCAACGGGCTGCCGCTGCCGGCCCCTCGAGACCCCGAGGTGCCCGCCGCCGCCGGCTCCGGCTCGACGGAGCGCGACGACAGCCCCATCGCCGAGCCGGACGTCGCCGAGGAGCCCGTCACGCAAACCTCCACGCCCGTCGCTCGAGCTACACCTAAAGCCGCCGCCCATGCGGCGCCTATGCACGTCCATCCAGCGGCACCTAAAGCTGCCGCTCATGCGGCGGCTACAGCTGTCACTCAAGTGGCATCTAAAGCCAAGACTCAAGCGGCGCCGATGACCGTCACTCATGCGGCGCCTGCAGCTCCTACGGCCGCCACTCAAGCGGCACCTACGCCTGTCACTCAAGCGGCACCTACGCCTGTCACTCTGGCGGCGCCCACGCCTGTCACTCTGGCGGCGCCTACGCCTGTCACTCTGGCGGCGCCTACGCCTGTCACTCTGGCGGCACCTACGCCTGTCACTCTGGCGGCACCTACGCCTGTCACTCTGGCGGCACCTACGCCTGTCACTCTGGCGGCACCTACGCCTGTCACTCTGGCGGCACCTAAAGCCGCCACCCAGGCGGCACCGACGGCCGCCACTGAAGCGGCACCTGCGCCCGTCACTCGTGCGGCGCCTACACCTTCGCCCGTCGTGGAAGCTGCGCCCGCCCCCGTTGTGGAACAGCCGGCTGCGCCCGCCGTCCTGGAGGCGCCCGAGGAGGTGGAGGCGGTGGCCGCTCCGCCCGAGGTTCGAGACGCGACTCCCGCGGTCGCCCTGGACATCAGAGAAGACACCCCAGTGCCCTTCTCTTCCGCGGCGGTGACCTCGGAAGAGAAGCCGTCTCCCACAGAGACTGTTTCCACAGCCGAGGAAGAGGAGGAGGAGGAGGAGGCGCCGGCGGTGCCTGCCTCACCCTCTCCCACAGCGGAGGAGAGGGAGGACACCCCTCCCCCACAGGCCGTCACACCTGCCCTCGTAGAATCTACTATGCAAGGTCAGTTTCTTACGACGAGCTAAAAGATCATCTCTGGAAACTCCTCTTCCAGATACGTTCGTCTTAACCTGATGCTCATCGCGGTCGTCTTCCTTTCATTCAGCTGCCGTGTCCGTGCCAAAGAAAAAGAGGAAGATGAAGGATCTGAACAAAAAGGAGGCAGTTGGAGACCTCCTAGATGCATTTAAAGAGGTGTGTATGTGTGCTGTGGTGCCTTTATTAATTCATGTCCATGCTTTTTAACCTTCTTTTTAATGAACTTAAAGTTGTTCTAATACACAGATTTAAGCCTCACCTCTGTGTATAATTCAAATCAAAGCCCTAGACGTCATAGTCCAGTGAGAGAAGAAGTTTAAACCACCTTCTCTCTCTCCCGTCTTAGAACCAGGAGGAAGTGGCGGCTCCGCCCGAGCCGGCGCCGGCCCCAGAGACCACGCCCGCCGCCGCCGCCCCTGCCCCAGAGGACCCCGACATGACCTGGGAGGACAAAGAGGACAAGGAGGGCAAGCTGGACGCCGAGAACGTTCAGCCCAACGCCGACAAGAAGTACCAGTACAAAGAAGGTGGGCGTCTGGACCTTGACACCTGGTCGGGTCTTATCTCGCTCGAATGTGTCAGTCGAAAGCTCGTCGAGTGTTTGCTTTTGTTGAAAAACCCCCAGAGGGAGCGGCCTTTCACGCGATTGTGCGTCTGTCCTGTTCAGAGGAAAACGATACTTACGTGACGGCAGTGAATAATCATTAGACACGCACCACACACACAGGGAAGATTGAACAAAGATAAAGTTGTAGATTAGCGTTGTAGGTCAAGGCCTCCCCACAGCGTCGCTCCATTTGATGTACAAATACACACAAAAAACTAGTAAACCGAACATCTGCCTTCAAAATCAAAGCACACGAGAATAAATCATTTTTAATAAAAGTTGCGTAACAAAATGCACAAAAGCCTCATTTCAATGCACCCAAGAAGGATTTAATCTAAAAAAAACTCAACACACACATATACTGGACTCCACATGAATGTATTGATTACTTTATTTACCAGCCGAGATGCCACCTTGTGGACATTATGAGGCATGGCAGTTTGAATGCCTCAAGCTGTAGCTTCTCAACTTTTTTTCGAGTTATACCCCCTAATAATGTAATAATAGATGCATAAAGATGTGGTCCACAGCGCTGTGTCTGATTCAATATAGAATATATCAAATTCACTCTGTGCACACACTTGTATTCGATTGAATTTGTGTTTTTGAACGGATGCTATTTTTAAAGACACATTCTTTTAACTCTCACGTACCTCGTGGAGGGCACTGCCGGGAGGAGAAACGCAATGTTTATTTTTCGATTTTAAAAGAACAATCTGCTCACTTTCTTTCTGCTTCTTTTGTCTTTCAGAACAATGGAAGCCGATCAGCCCGGAGGACAAGAAGCACTACGACAGGGAGTTCCTCCTGGGCTTCCAGTACAGCTCCGCCAGCATGAACAAGCCCGAGGGGCTGCCCGCCATCAGCGACGTCGTCCTGGACAAGGTGCTTAAAAACGTTTTTCACATTTACCCGGAAGCTCTGGTGGGAAGACATCAACATAACGACGGCGTCGCATCGACCAGATTATCTGAATGAAGTTTTTCTTGTCTTTTCAGGCGAATAAGACCCCTCTCCGTCAAATGGACGTCAGTCGTCTACAAGCGATGAGCTCCGGACCCGACTTCACGCCGTCCTTCGCCAACCTCGGCAGGCCTGGGATGGGAGGTGGTGGAGGAGGTGGAGGCAGTGGCAGCAGAGGACCGGTATGTTTTGAACATTTTCTCAACGTGATCCAGGAGCAGGGTTCTTTACGGTCATGGAAAACCTGGAGATTTTATAAAATGGTTAATTTCAGGCCTAGAAAGGTGCTTGTAAATTAAATAAAATTCCCAAAAGTGTAGTAAAAGTCAATTAAATGTGTAAATATTTTCTTTTTAATGATTACACACAGATGTCACTACATGGTGGGTCACTGAAATTTGGTTTAAAGTCACTGAAATTTGGTTTAAAGTCATGGGAGTTTGGTTTTAACTCGAGGAAAGTTGGTTTTAACTTGTGGAAAGTTGGTTTTAACTCGAGGAAAGTTGGCTTTAACTCGAGGAAAGTTGGTTTTAACTCGAGGAAAGTTGGTTTTAACTCGAGGAAAGTTAGTTTTAACTCGAGGAAAGTTGGTTTTAACTCGAGGAAAGTTGGTTTTAACTCGAGGAAAGTTGGTTTTAACTCGAGGAAAGTTGGTTTTAACTCGAGGAAAGTTGGTTTTAACTCGAGGAAAGTTGGTTTTAACTCGAGGAAAGTTGGTTTTAACTCGAGGAAAGTTGGTTTTAACTCGAGGAAAGTTGGTTTTAACTCGAGGAAAGTTGGTTTTAACTCGTGGAAATCCATTGGTCAGAATGTGTGTGTGAACCCTCAGGGAGCCTCAGCGCTCGACAGCTCACGGTGTCTCTTTTGTCTCCTTCGTCTCGGCCTGCAGCCCCCGGGCATGGGCAGGGACCGGGAAAGGGACATGGGCATCGGCGGCCCGCGCCGCTCCCAGCAGATGCCGCGCAAGGAGGTGCGCAAGTTCACCACCACCATGTCGCTCGGCGAGGACGTGCAGCTGAACAAGGCGGAGAAGGCGTGGAAGCCCTCGGCGAAGAAGGCGGCGGCCTCCGCCCGCGGCCGCGGGTCCGACGAGCCCGAGGACGCCGACTCGGAGGCCAAGACCCAGGAGCTGTTCAGGCGGGTCCGCAGCATCCTCAACAAGCTGACGCCGCAGAAGTTCCAGCAGCTCATGAAGCAGGTGACGGAGCTGACCATCGACACCGAGGAGAGGCTGAAGGGAGTCATCGACCTCACCTTCGAGAAGGCCATCTCCGAGCCGGACTTCTCGGTGGCGTACGCCAACATGTGCCGCTGCCTTATGGGGGTGAGTGGTTGTATAGAAGTAGAAGTCTATGCTTCATGTCTTAAAGCTGCATTCTCTCTGCTGACCACCAGGGGTAGACTCCTCTGGTTGTATAGAAGTCTATGCTTCATGTGTTAAAGCTGCATTCTCTCTCCTGAGCACCAGGGGGCGACTCCTCTGGTTGTATAGAAGTCGTTAAAGCTTCTTTATTTATTACTGTTTGGTATCAAATTAAAGATAAAAATCAGGGCTACAATGATAAATAATCCCCATGTACAACCTCTAAAGACAACTCAAATGATAAATAGGATTAGGGGTGAGGGTTTAAATAGGATGGATGTTTTTTGAGGTGTTGTAATATTAAGCAGCGCTTAGGCTAATATACATTTCTATGTGACCAAGATACATTTAACTCGTACAAAACATATAACTACGCTGTGTCCTCTCCTGCAATTAAAAAAAAACAATGTTTAATGTCTTTAATGCTTGTTTTTCAGCTTAAAGTCCAGACCACAGACACAGAGAAGCCGGGATCCACTGTGAACTTCCGCAAGCTGCTGCTGAACCGATGCCAGAAGGAGTTCGAAAAGGACAAAGACGACGACGAGATCTTTGAGAGGAAGCAGAACGAGCTGGACGCCGCCACGGTGGTAAAGCGCCGCCTCGTAAACTTATTATACATAATGTATGTACTGTATTTGTTTCACGCGGCTGACCCCGTCCCTTCCTCTCTAAATATGAAATTTCAGCCGGAGGAGAAGCAGCGGCTCACCGTGGAGCTCCAGCTCGCCAAAGACATCGCCAGGAGGCGCTCGCTGGGCAACATCAAGTTCATCGGCGAGCTGTTCAAGCTCAAGATGCTCACGGAGGTCATCATGCACGACTGCATCGTGAAGCTGCTCAAGAACCACGACGCCGAGTCCCTGGAGTGCCTGTGCAGACTGCTGTCCACCATCGGCAAGGACCTGGACTTCGAGAAGGCCAAGGTACGACACACACACACACACACACACACACACACACGCTCGTGCTGATGGATGAGTGTAAGTAGACTGACCTGACTGCGGCGTTCCTCCTCAGCCTCGTATGGACCAGTACTTCACTCAGATGGAGAAAATCATCAAGGACAAGAAGACCTCGTCCAGGATCCGCTTCATGCTGCAGGATGTGATCGACCTTCGACGGGTAACGCGTCTACACAACACAAACGCACACTCGCATGACCTTCCTTCGTAGTTTGAGGCAACCGTCTCTCTTCTAGTTGCTCGTACGCCACACAAGGCCTCTAAGTGTTTTCATTTTATTTGCGTCTCAAGGTCGCATCCGGTACATTTTGCACTTGTTGCCAGTCCGGTGTAGTCGAAAGCTTTTGTCTCTGAAGAGCCGTTGCAGTGCTACAAAACCTGCTGTCTTCGGTGTTTTTGTGTGTGTGTTTTTTTTAACAAGCTAAAAATCTCAGTCAGCACATCGGCCCGGTTTGACCGTGAAACACGGCCACTTCGTTCTACACTTTCCAGGCAAAAAAAGTTGAGTCGCGAGGACGTCGGGCTCTTGATCCTTTTTATTTGGGGGGTTTTCTAGTTTCTCCCCGAGACGCCGTCAAAAAACTACACAAAAACTTTTTTTAGGGCCTCAGATGCCTTTTTAGGTGGAGCAACTCGACCAATAGGAAGATCGGTGGTTCATTTCGGCCGCTTGCCGTCGTCGTGTGAACGTTATTACACTTTGCATCCATTTGGTTTACTTTATATTGACGAAACACAACTTTAAATCATGTCAAAGTGTCCACGTCACCTCAACAATGTCTCCTTCCCTCCCTCCTTCCCTCCCTTCCTCCCTCAGAGCTCTTGGGTTCCCCGGCGAGGCGACCAGGGCCCCAAGACCATCGAACAGATCCACAAAGACGCCGAGCTGGAGGAGCACAGGGAGCAGATGAAGGTGCAGAACCTCATGTCCAGGGCCCCGGGCCCCGGAGGCCGTGGTGGTGGAGGTGGAGGAGGAGGAGGGGGTGGAGGAGGTGGAGGAGGAGGAGGAGGAGGTCGCGGTGGCTCTCACAACCCCGGCCGCACCAACCCTCCCCCGGACGACGGCTGGAACACGGTGCCCATCTCCACCAAGAACCGACCCATCGACACCTCTCGCCTTAGCAAAATCACAAAGGTAGGAGGGAAAACCCTTTTTCCATCACTTCACCCGGACCCTGACGCATCGGAGCTATCCGTTTTTATGTAATTGGCGTGTCTCACCGTCCAGTTTCTTCTTTTTCAGACTCCCGTTCTCGACTTCAACAACCAGCTGCTCGCCCCCGGCGGTAAAGGCACCTGGGGGAGTTGGGGAAAGGGCAGCAGCGGCGGCACCACCGCCAAACCCGCAGAAGCCGGTGGGTTTCGCAGCCCGGTTGGGATGCATGTAGCTCGTCGAGCGCCCCGCACCTGAAGCTCAACATGTCGTGTTTGTGGTTGTTTTTTTTGTCTCCTCCCCTCCAGGCACCCCGGAGCCAGGCGGCCGTCCGGCCACCAGCACCGTCAACCGGTTCTCGGCCTTGCAGCAGGCGGCGGCGTCCTCGGGCGCGGCCCAGGACTCGGACCGACGAGTTCCTCAGAGGTGAGACACGGTGACGCCGATCTCAAAGAGCTCTCGGCACAGAGTTTTACAGTTGTGGGTTTTTGTTGTAAGACATGGGAAGCCCCCCCCCCCCCTTAAAACCCTGAAAACCCGGTTTTAAGTTAGTAAAATCCCTGTTAACGGTTCTGCTGTCGGCACTTGAAAAAGTTATGGAGTGAGATCTCCTCTCTTCTCTCGGCCTCTTTGTTTGTTTTTTTTCTCACAAAATATTCAAAAATAACCCATAAGAGCATCGATAAGTAACCGAACCGTGAAGCAGAATCAATAAGCAGGGTTCTTACGGTCATGGTAAAAACCTGGAAAAGTCATGTGGAATTGAAAAATGTCCAGGCCTGGAAAGGTCCTTGAAAAAAAAAACAAGTTTAGTTATGGATATGTATAAAGTCATGGAAAAGTCATCAATTTAAACCAAATTGTATGACTTTAGAAGTCCTGGAAATGTGGTTTGAAGTCCTGGAAATGTGGTTTGAAGTCCTGGAAATGTGGTTTGAAGTCCTGGAAATGTGGTTTGAAGTCCTGGAAATGTGGTTTGAAGTCCTGGAAATGTGGTTGGAAGTCCTGGAAATGTGGTTGGAAGTCCTGGAAATGTGGTTGGAAGTCCTGGAAATGGGGTTTGAAGTCCTGGAAATGGGGTTTAAAGTCCTGGAAAGTTGGTTTAATTATGGAAAAGTCATACGAGTCTCTTCCCCTGACCCTCCGCCTCTTCTCTTCCTCCTCGCAGGAACAGCTCGAGTCGAGAGCGCGGCGAACGCTTCGAGCGCTCCGCCGAGCGCGGCGGCGGCGGCAGCGGCTTCGACCGCAGCCGGCTGCAGGTCACCAAGCGCAGCTTCAGCCGCGAGACGGAGGAGCGCAGCCGGGACCGCGAGCAGCGCGGCTCGGCCGACCCCGTCCGCCGGGTGGCGAGCATGACGGACGACCGGGGCAGCCGGGACCGGGACCGAGCCAGGAGCAAAGAGAGCGGTGGGCATCGGACACCCGGACTCTACGCGCTTGAGATTAACGGAGTTTTAAATAAAAGTTCTGGCGGTATAATTTGTGCGTTCTTGTTTTGTGCGTCAACAGTGAAGCGCGAGAAAGCTGCGACCCCTCCCCCGACCCCCGCCAAGCCCGCCATGACGGAGGAGGAGCTGAGCAAGAAGTCCACAGCCATCATCGAGGAGTACCTCCACATCAACGACATGAAGGTATGAAAAAGGAAAACCGTGTGACGCGGGAATATTAAAAAAAAAAAAATGTCCGCCTCGTTTAGGAAAAAAAAAAAAGTACCCAGTGTTACGTCGTTGCAACAATGTGTGTGTTGTTGTACAGGAGGCGCTGCAGTGCGTGCAGGAGATGAACAGCGCGCAGCTGCTCTTCGTGTTCGTGCGAAACGGGCTGGAGTCGACGCTGGAGCGCAGCGCCATCGTCAGGGAGCGCATGGGACTGCTGCTGCTGCAGCTCGTCAAGACCAACGTGCTGCAAACGCAGCAGTACTACAACGGGTCAGTGCGGTCATGTTGTGTGTCTTAAAGCTGCATTCTCTCTCCTGACCACCAGGGGGCGACTCCTCTGGTTGTATAGAAGTCTATGCTTCATGTGTTAAAGCTGCATTCTCTCTCCTGACCACCAGGGGGCGACTCCTCTGGTTGTATAGAAGTTTATGCTTCATGTGTTAAAGCTGCATTCTCTCTCCTGACCACCAGGGGGCGACTCCTCTGGTTGTATAGAAGTCTATGCTTCATGTGTTAACGCTGCATTCTCTCTCCTGACCACCAGGGGGCGACTCCTCTGGTTGTATAGAAGTCTATGCTTCATGTGTTAAAGCTGCATTCTCTCTCCTGACCACCAGGGGGCGACTCCTCTGGTTGTATAGAAGTCTATGCTTCATGTGTTAAAGCTGCATTCTCTCTCCTGACCACCAGGGGGCGACTCCTCTGGTTGTATAGAAGTCTATGCTTCATGTGTTAAAGCTGCATTCTCTCTCCTGACCACCAGGGGGCGGCTCCTCTGGTTGTATAGAAGTCTATGCTTCATGTGTTAAAGCTGCATTCTCTCTCCTGACCACCAGGGGGCGACTCCTCTGGTTGTATAGAAGTCTATGCTTCATGTGTTAAAGCTGCATTCTCTCTCCTGACCAGCAGGGGGCGACTCCTCTGGTTGTATAGAAGTCTATGCTTCATGTGTTAAAGCTGCATTCTCTCTCCTGACCACCAGGGGGCGACTCCTCTGGTTGTATAGAAGTCTATGCTTCATGTGTTAAAGCTGCATTCTCTCTCCTGACCAGCAGAGGCTTTTTTAGAGTCCAAATCAAATAAAAAAGAAGCCCAGAGGGGAAATGTCAGCTTCTAAGCGGTTAAGCTGAAACCTTCAAAACCAATATAAGCCAAAGAAAATGAGAACAGTCTGTTTGCGTCAACGTGGTGCCATATTGCTCCGTTTCACCATCTGCCTTTTGAACTTATTCTGCATTCTTTAAACCTTGAATAAACTTTTCTGTGTGTGTGTGTGTGTGTTTCCTCAGGCTTCAGGAAATCCTGGAAGTGGCTGAAGACATGTCGATAGACATCCCCCACATCTGGCTGTACCTGGCCGAACAGATCACTCCCATGCTGCACGAGGGAGGCATCCCCATGGGGGAGCTTTTCAGGTCAGGCCTCACTTAAGCCCCTCCCTCCCTGAACAAATACACGGGGGATGTGTGAGATGACCTTCTGGCTGTTTGATGTCTGACCATGTCTTTTGTGCTGGTGGTCCTGCAGGGAGATTTCAAAGCCTCTGATCCCTCAGGGGCAAGCTGGAGTCCTGCTGGCCCAGATCCTCACTTTACTCTGCAAAGGAATGGTGAGAAGCACCTATTATCCTTTCACAGGGGTTCGTACGGTCATGGAAATTTGGTTAAAGTCCTGGAAAGGTCATGGAAACTTGTTTAAATTCATGGACAAGTCATGGAAATTTGTTTTAAGCCATGGAAAAGTCTTGAAAATATGTTTAAAGTCATGGAAATTGGTTTGAATTTATGAAAAAGGTCATGGAAATTTGTTTAAAGCCAGTGACGTTTGGTTTAAAGTCATGGAAAAGTCATGGAAACTTGTTTAAAGTCATGGAAAATGTATTCAAATTCATGGAAAAGTCTTGAAAATGTGTTTTTAAAGTCATGGAAATTAGTTTAAATGTATAAGAAAAGTCATGGAAATTTGGTTTAAAGTCATGGAAAAGTCTGGAAATGTGTTTAAATTGGTCAAATTGTGTTTGAACCCTTCTTTGTATCTATCTTTGCATAACAACCTGTGAGTGATGACCGCGTTGCTGCAGCTGCAGGGTTGCAGGCGCGTCCCATAAGTCTCACACCGTCTGCTTCTCCTCACTAGAGCCATAAGAAGGCCGGCGCCATGTGGAGGGAGGCCGGCCTCCGATGGAAAGACTTCCTGCCCGAAGACGAGGACGTCAACAAGTTTGTGACGGAGCAGGTGAGAGGAGGTGGAGGCCGGTGAGAAGAGGTGGAGGGAGGTGGAGGGAGGTGGAGCCGCCTGACGCCTGTTCCTTTGTCTCGTCCACCAGAAGGTGGAGTTCACGCTGTGCGGCGAGTCGAAGGAGGACGAGGACGAGGAGACGAGCAAGAAGAAGGAGCTGAGCTCTGAGGAGCTCACCAAGCAGCTGGAGAAGCTGATCCAGGACCAGGCCGACGACCAGAGGATCTACGACTGGGTCGAGGTGCGTGTGTGTGTGTGTGTGTGTGTGTGTGTGTCTCTATCACTGCGTGTGTCTGTGTGTCTATCCCTGCGCGTCTGTGTATCCCTGCATGTGTGTTTGTGTGTATTCCTGGGTGTGTCTGTGTGTGTGTGTCTGCTTGCCCTGCGTGTGTCTGCGTGTGTGTGTGTCTGCTTGTGTGTGTGTGTCTGCGTGTGTGTATCTCTGTCGCAGTGTGTTTAAGTCACTTCGGTCAGAAGGAGTTCAGAGCAGTTGCAGACGACTCTTACTTACAAACAACCCAACACGTCCTGATGACCCCGAGTGTGAACGCTGTTGTGTGTTGTGTGTTGTGTGCGTCTCCCTGTGCAGGCCAACCTGGACGAGCAGCAGACGTCCTCCAACATGTTCGTCAGAGCGCTGATGACCTGCGTCTGCCAGGCGGCGGTCGTCTGTGAGTCGGCCATTCTGTGCCTTTTTCACGTCCCTCTTTTCTTTCTTAAAGTCTAGTCTTTAAACTGAACTCTCTCCCTCTCTCTCTCTCTCTCTCTCTCTCTCTCTCTCTCTCTCTCTCTCTCTCTCTCTCTGTCTCTCTCTCTCTGCAGGCGAGAACCCCAACAAGGTGGACGGCGAGCAGATCAAGCAGCGCGCCAACGTGCTGCACAAATACCTGACGGACGAGCAGAAGGAGCTGCAGGCGCTGTACGCCGTGCAGGCGCTGATGGTGCAGCTGGAGCAGCCGGCCAGTGAGCGCTTCTTCTTCTTCTTCTTCTTCTTTGTCGTCTTCTTCTTCTTCTTCTTCTCCATGTTCTGTTTTCTGCAAAAAATAATAATTATGTAGGCGGAAAGACTTCAAGATATGAAGAGGACCCGAGTCTTTAATTTGTGTTGTGCGCCATCGTCTTTCCTCCTAACCAGTAGCGTATGCAGTGTTAACACAATATTTTAACTGGTACTTTATTAAAATAGACGTTGTGTTGCAGATTCACTCCTTTTTTTTTAGTTTGCGTTTGCAACTTTACCCAATTAAAGACAAATTAGCTCCGTTTTTAGAGTTTTAAAAGGACCAGTGCGTCTAGAAAGTGAGGACTACGGTGGCCTGCGAGGTCAAAACGTTGTCTCTCGAGCCGGTGTTTGGTTTGTCCGCTCGGGGCTTCCATAGATTAGATACGAGGAGCAAAACTAAAACTTTTTTTCGCATGATTATACGCTAAATCCTCATCCCCCCTCACCCCCCCTCGTCTCTCTCTCTCCTCCAGATCTGCTGCGCATGTTCTTCGACACGCTGTACGACGAGGACGTGATCAAGGAGGAGGCCTTCTACCGGTGGGAGTCCAGCAAAGACCCCGCCGAGCAGCAGGGCAAGGGCGTGGCCCTGAAGTCCGTCACCGCCTTCTTCACTTGGCTGCGCGAAGCCGAGGACGAGGACGAGTCCGACAACAACAGCTAGAGGAGGGAGGAGGAGAAGGAGGAGGGAGGAGGAGGGAGGAGGAGACCCTCGGACCGCTGGGAGGAGCTGGTGGGAGTCGGGAGAGGATCTGTGGAGGATTCAGAAGACTCTGAATCGGCAACAAAAACTAAACTTCTGCATAAACAGAATAAAAAGAGAAGAATCTTCAACGGGAGAGATTGTATTTTTGGATCGAACGTTCGATCGTGTTTTTTTTTTTGTTTTTTTTTCGTTCTGGGTTTTTGTTGCGCAACTGAATGTCTTTTTTTGAAATAAATTTTAAAAAAAACACCGGATTAAATAGAGAGAATAGATACAAGAGAGAGAGAGAATGCTGAGACGCGTTTACAAGCCACGGGAGATGAAGACGTTTCCTTCAGTATTTTATTTTGAAAGTTTATCTCCCTTTTTTTTTTTTTTTTTTTTAAAAGGCTCGTCTTCGCCACGGCAACACTATTCAAGACGCTTCATGACAGATATAAAAAAAACGAAACTTTAAAAAAAGAAAAAAAGGCTGTTCACATTTATATTTTTGATGACATCATCCTTTATCGCGTGAACGCGTTTCGTTGCGCGCAACATTTTTTTTTCTTCTTTTGGATCTACGTCATGTAGACGCTAACTCTTTTCTTTTGTGTGTGTGTGTGTGTGTGTTTTTCCAGTGTTGGATGGTTGGAGTGTGTGTGTGTGTGTGTGTGTGTGTGTGTGTGTGTGTTTTTTATAATAAAATATGAAAAAAACACAAAAAAAACAAACGAGTGCGGAGAGACAAAGTGATGCTCGAGGACTCCGCACAGACTTTCATGAGGACGGTGTCACCGAGGAGCGAATGAACTTTTGACCATTTTGCTGCTTTTATTGGGGGGGGAGGAAGAGGAGGAGGAGGAGGAGGAGGAAGGGGGAGAGGGTGACGACTCTTCCCCCGACGCCCCTCCCCCCCCTAAACACACCCTCTCCCGTGTTGTCCGACGTTTGCTGCGCTTCAAACAAACTGACTGAGTGAAAGGAAGCGAGCGCCTCCTGCAGGAGAGAAAAAAAGCCTGTTGTCGGATTTTTAAGAAAAACTACAAAAAAAAAAGTGCTGAAACTTGAATAAAAAAAGTATACAGACAGAAATCCACTTTATTGAAGAAAAAAAAAAAAAAAAACGGTGTTTAAAGAAGAAAGAAAGTTTAACAGGACGAATCCTTTTGGCCTTTTCTGCTTCCATGAGCAGAAATGCATTTTGTTTTTGTTCAGGAGAGTTCTGTAAATATATAAATGTTCTTTTCTCAAAGAATAACAACGCGACCGTTAAGATGTAAGTTGCTCCTCTGAAACGAAGTGGCAGTCTTTCCCACCCCTTGTATTTATATTTTCTCTCCTCAGCTCGGCAGAAGGTGCTTGTAATTAATCCACGAACCCAAGTTTCATTGATCACAATTTAAATTTGTAAATACTTTTTTGCTTTACTTTATTAAAAAAAAAGAAGATATTTAATTAAAGTACAATTAATGCCTCTTTTCACATCCAAACCTGGAAGAGATAATAAAGATTGTTGCCAATAAAAAGAAAAAAAATAAAATAAAAAATAAAAAAACCTTTTTACTTGCGTACTTTTTTTTGTGGAGACGGATTGTTTTCTCTATTCTGCCCGGCAACAGAGCGCTCCTGTTGTACGGTTACTGTCGGGGGCCTTCAAGCCGTTCAAGGACATGAGGTTGTAATATTAGCGGCATTTTAACACCACAAAATGCTGATGTTTCTCTCTTTCACACACACACACACACACACACTTGTTGTGTCTTCAGTGGCTCTGCTGGAAAGGGCTCTGGGCTTCATGCTATAAAACATGCGTTAGCTTGGTCAGGACTCTGGTGTCTGAGTTGTAATTATGTATTTTAACTAAAGGTAAGTGTTCATGTCGGCTGAAGTCAACGAGTCCGATCGAATGTAATATCCTTGTCCCCTTCCCCAAACAGAGATTACCTTCAAAAAGTTAAAATAATCCGTGTTTCTAACAGAGAAATGAGCTCCTTTGTAAACAAGTGTTAGTCTCTCTGACTGCTTCTCTTCCTGGTATGAACTGCAGCTTTACAGCCGCTCCCTGTCTCTACTTCCTGGTTCCCTCCCCTTCAGGTCTACAGTCTCATTGATTGGTTGGCAGCAGCTGACTCACTGCAGAGACGCATGTTCAGACCAGAGTTAACAGGAGAGTTGTTTCTGAAGAAGTGAAACTCAGACAGTCGTCGTCTTTGAGAGGTGAAATGGCAGAGGAAGGAGTTCAGCTGGACCGGCAAAGCTTCTCTTGTTCCATCTGTGTGGATCCGGTGGCTCTTCCTCTTCCCTGTGGAGCAGATCTAGTGGAGGAGCTGAAGACGCCTGGACTCCAAGCTGCTGCTGCTGATCACTGCTCTGCTGGACCTGAAGATGTGGCCTGTGATGTCTGCACTGGGAGGAGACTGAAGGCCTTCAAGTCCTGTCTGCAGTGTCTGGCCTCTTATTGTGAGCAACACCTCCAGCCTCATTATGAAGCGGCTACATTGAAGAAGCACAAGCTGGTGGAGCCCTCCGACAAGCTCCAGGAGAACATCTGCTCTCGTCACGACGAGGTGATGAAGATCTTCTGCCGTACTGATCAGCAGCGTATCTGTTATCTCTGCTTAATGGATGAACATAAAGGCCACGACACAGTCTCAGCTGCAGCAGAAAGGACCGAGAGGCAGAGAGAGCTGGAGGGGAGTCGACTCAACATCCAGCAGAGAATCCAGGACCGAGAGAAGGACCTGAAGCTGCTCCATCAGGAGGTGGAAGCCATCAATCTCTCTGCTGATAAAACAGTGGAGGACAGCGAGAAGACCTTCACCGAGCTGATCCGTCTCCTGGAGAACAGAAGCTCCGATGTGAAGCAGCAGGTCAGATCCCAGCAGAGAAGAGAAGTGAGTCGAGTCAGAGAGCTTCAGGAGAAGCTGGAGCAGGAGATCACTGAGCTGAAGAGGAACGACGCTGAGCTGCAGAAGCTCTCACACACAGAGGATCACAACCAGTTTCTACTCAGCTACCCCTCACTGCCACCACTCACTGAGTCTACACACTCATCCAGCATCAACGCCCGTCCTCTGAGACACTTTGAGGACGTGACAGCGGCTGTTTCACAAGTCAGAGATGAACTACAGGACGTCCTGAGAGAGAAAGTGGATGTTGTACTGCCACGACCGGAGCCCATGACCAGAGCTGCGTTCTTGAGATTTTCACATGCAATCACACTGGATCCAAACACGGTAAGCACACATCTGTTATTATCTGATGGGAACAGAAAACCAACATTAATGAGACAACAGTCTCATTCTAGTCACACAGACAGATTCAGTAGATGTCGGCAGGTCCGATTATACAGGCGTCTATTTAAATGTTTATTCTTTCAATCCAACTCTTGTCTCTCATTCATTTGTGTCATTTAAGGTTTACTGTATGCAGCTGAACAAGGCGGAGAAGGCGTGGAAGTCCTCCGCCCGCATTCGCCTGGAGGCCAAGACCCAGGAGCTGTTCAGGCGGTTACGCAGCATCCTCAACAAGCTGACGCCGCAGAAGTTCCAGCAGCTCATGAAGCAGGTGACGGAGCTGACCATAAACACCGAGGAGAGGCTGAAGGGAGTCATCGACCTCACCTTCGAGAAGGCCATCTCCGAGCCGCGCTACTCGGTGGCCTACGCCAACATGTGCCGCTGCCTTATGGGGGTGAGTGGCGCCGCATGCAGCGTGGAGACGTGTAGGATAAGCCTGAATGTTCGGTATCCAAGTATTAATATAATAGCTGAAAATATTTGAAAAATAGCTGAATATAGTTAAAAAAGCTGAATATAGCTGAATATATTTGAAATTAACAGAATAGCTGAACATAGTGGAATATAATTTAAAATAGCTAAATATAGCTAAATATATTTGAAAATAACAGAATAGCTGAATATAGCTGAAAATAGTTGAATATATGAAAATAGCTGAATATATATGAATATACTGGAATATAGTTTAAAATAGCTAAATATATTTGAAAATAACAGATGAGCCGAACATAGTGGAATATAATTTAAAATAGCTAAATATAGCTAAATATATTTGAAAATAACAGAATAGCTGAATACATCTGGAAATAGCTGAATTTATGAAAATAGCTGAATATCTGAACATACATGAAAACAGCTGAATATATGAAAATAGCGGAATACATGAAAATAAAAAAATAATAAAAAAAACTGCTTGAACTGTAACTTGGCAACATCTCGGCGAGATGCCCAGGCATCGGAGGTGGGAACTGGACGTGCCGGGACGTGCAACCGGATATGCCTCTATGAGGTGCCGGTGCCACGGTTTGAGCTTGCCCTCTCTCCGGTTGAATGCACTTATTGTAAGTCGCTTTGGATAAAAGCGTCAGCTATGAAAAATGTAATGCTACATCTAACTACACCAGTTATTTTTCTCTCTGCTCTTTTTCAGCTTAAAGTCCAGACCACAGACACAGAGAAGCCGGGATCCACTGTGAACTTCCGCAAGCTGCTGCTGAACCGATGCCAGAAGGAGTTCGAAAAGGACAAAGACGACGAGATCTTTGAGAGGAAGCAGAACGAGCTGGACGCCGCCACGGTGGTAAAGCGCCGCCTCGTAAACTTATTATACATAATGTATGTACTGTATTTGTTTCACGCGGCTGACCCCGTCCCTTCCTCTCTAAATATGAAATTTCAGCCGGAGGAGAAGCAGCGGCTCACCGTGGAGCTCCAGCTCGCCAAAGACATCGCCAGGAGGCGCTCGCTGGGCAACATCAAGTTCATCGGCGAGCTGTTCAAGCTCAAGATGCTCACGGAGGTCATCATGCACGACTGCATCGTGAAGCTGCTCAAGAACCACGACGCCGAGTCCCTGGAGTGCCTGTGCAGACTGCTGTCCACCATCGGCAAGGACCTGGACTTCGAGAAGGCCAAGGTACGACACACACACACACACACACACACACACACACACACACACGCTCGTGCTGATGGATGAGTGTAAGTGGACTGACCTGACTGCGGCGTTCCTCCTCAGCCTCGTATGGACCAGTACTTCACTCAGATAGAGCAAATCATCAAGGACAAGAAGACCTCGTCCAGGATCCGCTTCATGCTGCAGGATGTGATCGACCTTCGACGGGTAACGCGTCTACACAACACAAACGCACACACACACACACACACACACACACACACACACGTGAACCTTCGCCGCACCACGTTACATGACGTACAGGAGGCCGAGCGGCAACTAGACGAGCCTCATTGCCGAAACATCTCTGGTCACGTTGCTTTCAAACGACTGGATTTAGTCACGTTTCTCACCAACGCTAAGTTGTGTAAAAGTCGTGTAAATTAGTTATATTCGTGTGTTCATGACGTCACTTTTTGCTGTTTACACACACATTTCACACAACGTTTGCTCATGGACATTTGGTTAAGTCATGGATATTTGGTTCAAACAATTTTTTGACTGTGAAACACGACCACTTTGTCCTTCCTTTTTCAGACAAAAGAGTTGAGTCACGAGGAGGTCGGGCTCTGCTCCCGTGAGCACCGTCATGCAGTAATCCAGTGTTAACACCGTTAATACAAAACTACACAAAAATGTAAACCTTTTTTAGGGCTCAGATGCCTTTTTTAGGTGGAGCGACTCGACCAATAGGAAGATCGGTGGTTCGATTCGGCCAACATTATGTGAACGTTATTACACTTTGAATCCATTTGATTTACTTTCTATTTACGAGACACAACTTTAAATGATGTCAAAGGTTCAATGTCTCCTTCCCTCCCTCCTTCCCTCCCTTCCTCCCTCAGAGCTCTTGGGTTCCCCGGCGAGGCGACCAGGGCCCCAAGACCATCGAACAGATCCACAAAGACGCCGAGCTGGAGGAGCACAGGGAGCAGATGAAGGTGCAGAACCTCATGTCCAGGGCCCCGGGCCCCGGAGGCCGTGGTGGTGGAGGTGGAGGAGGAGGAGGTGGTGGAGGACGTGGAGGAGGAGGAGGAGGAGGTCGCGGTGGCTCTCACAACCCCGGCCGCACCAACCCTCCCCCGGACGACGGCTGGAACACGGTGCCCATCTCCACCAAGAACCGACCCATCGACACCTCTCGCCTTAGCAAAATCACAAAGGTAGGAGGGTTTTTAGGGGTTTTATCCCCCAAACAACCTGTGAGTGATGACCGCGTTGCTGCAGCTGGTGGAGGGAGGTGGAGCCGCCTGACGCCTGTTCCTTTGTCTCGTCCACCAGAAGGTGGAGTTCACGCTGTGCGGCGAGTCGAAGGAGGACGAGGACGAGGAGACGAGCAAGAAGAAGGAGCTGAGCTCTGAGGAGCTCACCAAGCAGCTGGAGAAGCTGATCCAGGACCAGGCCGACGACCAGAGGATCTACGACTGGGTCGAGGTGCGCGTGTGAAGGGGGATACTGCCATCTTTGTTTCCCTTGTGGTGACGTTCACCACCATTACCCTCTTTTCTTTTTGTGATGACTCGTTCCTAACGGAGAGAAACGACCCTGTAGCTTCATTGCTTCCTTTCTTATCTCCTGTAATCTTAAAGTCCACTAGAGCAGCCGTCCACAACCTTTTTTGCGCCACGGACCGGTTTCGTGTCAGACAATATTTTCACACCGTGGGCAATAAACATGACGTAATAAATATGATGTAGTAAACTGATGCGTCCGGCATGAAGCCATTATAAAGTGCATGAATAGACAACCTGATCTGGTTTCTCTGCAAGGAGCCGGGTTGAAGCAGACTTTCAAGTTTTGTTTTTTGGGGTAATGTATGTCAAGAGGCTCAGATGCACAAATGGATGTATCCGGTCCTTTTTCAAAATAAAACATTTTCCAGATTTTTTTTTTTTTTTCTTTTTAATTTTTTTACTTAAAATTTTTTTTAAAAAAATCATTCATTCTGTGTACCAACCGACCCGGGCCGCGGAAAATGAACGCGTAAATGAAGCCGACGCAGTGTGTTTATGAGTCACTTCGGTCAGAAGGAGTTGCCCTGCAAAAAAAAAAAAAAAGAAAATCTGATGAAACCCGAGTGTGTTGTGTGTTGTGTGCGTCTCCCTGTGCAGGCCAACCTGGACGAGCAGCAGACGTCCTCCAACATGTTCGTCAGAGCGCTGATGACCTGCGTCTGCCAGGCGGCGGTCGTCTGTGAGTCGGCCATTTTGTGCCTTTTTCACGTCCCTCTTTTCTTCCTTAAAGTCTAGTCTCTAAACTGAACTCTCTCTCTCTCTGTCTCTCTCTGTGTCTCTCTCTCTCTCTCTCTCTCTGTCTCTCTCTCTCTCTCTCTCTCTCTCTCTCTCTCTGTCTCTCTCTCTCTCTCTGCAGGCGAGAACCCCAACAAGGTGGACGGCGAGCAGATCAAGCAGCGCGCCAACGTGCTGCACAAATACCTGACGGACGAGCAGAAGGAGCTGCAGGCGCTGTACGCCGTGCAGGCGCTGATGGTGCAGCTGGAGCAGCCGGCCAGTGAGCGCTGCTTCTTCTTCTTCTTCTTCTTCTTCTTCTTCGTCTTCTTCTTTGTCGTCTTCTTCTTTTCACTCTCCATGTTTTGTTTTCTGCAAAAGAAAATAGTTTGTCCGCTCGGGGCTTCCGTGGATGTTTAGATACGAGGAGCAAAACTAAAAACACCAGATGCTTTTATTCAGATGATTATACGCTGAATCCTCATCCCCCCCTCCCCCCGTCTCTCTATCTCCTCCAGATCTGCTGCGCATGTTCTTCGACGCGCTGTACGACGAGGACGTGATCAAGGAGGAGGTCTTCTACCGGTGGGAGTCCAGCAAAGACCCCGCCGAGCAGCAGGGCAAGGGCGTGGCCCTGAAGTCCGTCACCGCCTTCTTCACTTGGCTGCGCGAAGCCGAGGACGAGTCCGACAACAACAGCTAGAGGACGAGGGAGCGAGGGAGGGAAGGAGGGAAGGAGGGGAGGAGGAGACCCTCGGACCGCTGTTCCCCTCCCTGCCAGACGGGGGTGCTGTTATGTTTGGCCGTGCTTTGTACTTTGTACTTGCAGGTGATTGGTCGGCGGTATTGTTGAGGATTGGCTTATCTAAACGACGAGTTCTTTTCCAAAGTTCTTTTCATTTTTCATTCTTCTTTATTGAATACAACTATGAAATTGTTTTCTATCCTGCTGCATTAATACGCTTTAGTGTTTAGTCTAAATATGGTCATGGTAGATGGATCCTGCAGTATACGGAAGACAGGTCTAAATGTGGCCATGGCAAAATGTATCCTGCTGCTTATCAACTTAGTATTTTGCATTTTTAATAACTAAGTACGAAGACGGTATTGAGCGTGTGAACCACAGACAGCGTTACTCACACTGATGTGAGGACACCTGTTCAGGGAATAAGAGATTTTTTAAACATATCTTACTTTTTAACTGTCTTTAAATCCTGCGGGGCTGACCCCCAAAGAAGGAAAGTTGCATGAAAAGTATTGTATGTATAATAACTCTTGTTAAAATAAATCTTCAGTCATCTACTGAAATGGGACTCGCATTTAACAGAAGGACTCGGCCTCTTCTGGCCCAGATGACCCACATAGACCCACAACCAGAACCTGGTGTTGGCCCCCTGTTTGTGTCCGTCACTCGCTTGTCCCGGACCCCTGAACGCATCGCGGTCCTAAAGCAGTGCGGTCGCTCAGTCAGCAGATTATTACGAACGAGGGACACATGAAGGACTCTTCCACACTGTGGACCCGTCATCCAGGTCCCTGTAATCCTGTGTGTGTGTGTGTGTGTGTGTGTGTGTGTGTGTGTGTGTGTGTGTGTGTGTGTGTGTGTACAGTCCAGGTGCTGCAGGAGGATAATCCCCAGAGGGTTTACTGACTGGCATCACAGATATTCTCCTCCTCTCATGTTCCTGTCTTCCTCGCTGCTGCGTCGGCATGTTTGGAGCGAACGTGTTTAATCTGAGGAAGCAAAGCTCGAGTTTTAATCTGTGAAATCCTTCATTTACACGCTGGTGAACACGAGGGAGACGAGAGGAGAGTGAGATCAAAAGAAGCTGCGATGTCCAAACATATCTCAGTTGTTATTCCGTGGTACTTAGTGGAGGTTATGGTGAGAACTACTGGATGCAGTGGTTGCTGCAAAGGTTTAATAAAAGATGTCTTCAAACAGACACTAGAGGGCGCCATTGCTCTGCAAGTAGAGAGTACGAGTGCTCAGTGGAGCAGGAGGTTTTTATCCCCTGACATTAAAGGACACAACGACACAACGCGTTGAGTTCTTGGTGATTATCAGCTCTTCATGTTGACAAATGTTCCATTTGTGTGAGAATTAAATTCATTTCTCTTTCTACCCCGAAACGAACCGATGTGTCGTGTTTGAGGATTTAAACGTGTGAACGAGGTCACGAGGTCACAAGGTCACGAGGTCACATGGTCACATGTTTACGTCACGTCTGTCAACGCTGAGTGTTTTATTCCACCGAGTCTCATTGATCCTCTCTGATGGCCTCTAGTGTGTGTGTGTGTGTGTGTGTTAGTGGTGTGAGTGTGTGAGTGAATATGCATGTGAGTTTGAGTGAGTGAGTGTGTGTGTGTATTTTAGAGTGTGTGAGTCTCAGAGTGTGAGTGTGTGAGACTGAGTGTGCATGTGAGTTTGAGCGAGTGTGTGTGTGTGTGACTGTTAGTATGTGTTACTGTTAGAGAGTGTGTGTGTGTGTGTGTGTGTGTGTGTGTGTGTGTGTGTGTGTGTGTGTGTGTGTGTGTGTGTGTTACGTTCTCTTTCTGGTTGCAGTAGTTTTCTTTTCCCTCCTCTTCGTCTTACAGGAGGTGAAGTGATGAAGCTCAGCATCAGCAGACGACCCAAACC
>NW_027175931.1:2155461-2162961 GCF_023055335.1 Clinocottus analis | reverse complement strand
TCTTGTCGTCATCTTGTCGTCACCTTGTCGTCACCTTGTCTCCTGCACACTGAGCCCCTCCCTCCCTCTCGTAGGCAAGTCGGTGGGCATCGTGACGACCACGCGGGTGCAGCACGCCACGCCGGCCTCCAGCTACGCCCACAGCGCCAGCAGGAAGTGGTACAGCGACGCCGACATGCCCGACGCCGCCAAGAGGGACGGCTGCAGCGACATCGCCGCCCAGCTGCTGGAGAACACCGACATCCAGGTGAGGCCGCGATGAGGTCACCGCGATGAGGTCGTCACCGCGGGATGATGAGGTCATCACAGCGGCGTGTGTCTGTGTGTGTGGAACATTGTGCTTACTGTGTGTGTGTGTGTGTGTGTGTGTGCAGGTGATCATCGGTGGAGGGAGGAAGTACATGACTCCTCGCGGCACCAAGGACCCCGAGTACCCGAGAGACTTCTTCTCCAGGGGCAAAAGAAAAGATGGCCGCCACCTGATCAACGAGTGGAAGAGCATGAAAGCTGGAAAGGTGAAAAACCTCCAAGAGACAAAATAATGGGAATAGAAAACCCATGTCACATGGTATTCTTTTATTTAAATATATCCTGACATCGTCTACGTCATCCTCGTCTACGTCATCCTCGTCCTCGTCCTCGTTTACGTCATCCTCGTCCTCGTCATCCTCGTCTACGTCATCCTCGTCCTCGTCTACGTCATCCTCGTTTACGTCATCCTCATCCTCGTCTACTTCGTCCTCGTCCTCGTCTACGTCATCCTCGTCTACGTCATCCTCGTCCTCGTCTACGTCGTCCTCCTCCTCGTCCTCGTCTACGTCGTCCTCGTCTACGTCATCCTCGTCCTCGTCTACGTCATCCTCGTCCTCGTCTACGTCATCCTCATCCTCGTCATCCTCGTCCTCGTCTACGTCATCCTCGTCCTCGTCCCCATCCTCGTCGTCCTCCTCCTCGTCTCCGTCATTCTCGTCCTCATCCTCATCCCCGTCTACGTCGTCCTCGTCTACGTCTTCCTCGTCTACGTCATCCTCGTTCTCGTCTACGTCGTCTTCGTCTACGTCATCTTCGTCTACGTCATCCTCGTCCTCATCCTCGTCCACGTTCTCCTCATCCTCGTCTACGTCATCCTCGTCTACGTCGTCCTCGTCATCCTCTTCCTCATCATCTTCGTCCTCATCCTCGTCATCTTCGTCCACAAACGCTCATTTACATGTTCACTGTCCTCCACCTCAGAGTGAATGTTTATGTCCTCGCAGGTCGCTCACTACGTCTGGAATAAAACCGACTTCAACGCGGTCGACCCCGAAAAAACGGACTACCTCATGGGTGAGCAAATGCTAAGCTAAGCTAACATCATGCTGTGTTGAAAAAGACTTTAAACTAGAGACATAATGTTTACCAAGGGAGTACATCAAGAGAGAAGTCGAGTCATTTACATAGACTTCTATACAACCAGAGGAGTCGCCCCCTGGTGGTCAGGAGAGAGAATGCAGCTTTAACACATGAAGCATAGACTTCTATACAACCAGAGGAGTCGCCCCCTGGTGGTCAGGAGAGAGAATGCAGCTTTAACACATGAAGCATAGACTTCTATACAACCAGAGGAGTCGCCCCCTGGTGGTCAGGAGAGAGAATGCAGCTTTAACACATGAAGCATAGACTTCTATACAACCAGAGGAGTCGCCCCCTGGTGGTCAGGAGAGAGAATGCAGCTTTAACATATGAAGCATAGACTTCTATACAACCAGAGGAGTCGCCCCCTGGTGGTCAGGAGAGAGAATGCAGCTTTAACATATGAAGCATAGACTTCTATACAACCAGAGGAGTCGCCCCCTGGTGGTCAGGAGAGAGAATGCAGCTTTAACACATGAAGCATATACTTCTATACAACCCAAGGAGTCGCCCCCTGGTGGTCAGGAGAGAGAATGCAGCTTTAACACATGAAGCATAGACTTCTATACAACCCAAGGAGTCGCCCCCTGGTGGTCAGGAGAGAGAATGCAGCTTTAACATATGAAGCATAGACTTCTATACAACCAGAGGAGTCGCCCCCTGGTGGTCAGGAGAGAGAATGCAGCTTTAACACATGAAGCATAGACTTCTATACAACCAGAGGAGTCGCCCCCTGGTGGTCAGGAGAGAGAATGCAGCTTTAACACACGAAGCATCACATCTAACTCAGAATATTTGTAGAATTATTTATTTATTTGATCTCGTGAAGCGACTCTCAACAACCAGTGCAAACAAAAATAAATGTAAAATGGCCGCTCTCCAAGTATAAACCCACTTGTGTCCGAATGTTCAGACCTCCTCAAAGGCCTCGCTGCCTCCACCTCCTCCAGTATAGATTTTGAAAGGTATTTTCTGTGGAGTTCTTCGTGGTTTGTGAATCATCTTCCTGCTCTGAGCCTCTCGCTTCACTTCCTGTGTGCTGAGAATAGCAGCAGCAGCAGGAATACCGGACTTTCCTTTCTGCTTCACGCCTCCTCTGTGGGCTGATATAAACCCTCTTCCTGTACTTATATTTATATTTATATTTATATCGTGCTGCCTTGCTTCTCCTCCAGCGCTGTTTGAACCCGGCGATTTGCACTTTGAGGCGGAGAGAGACCCGAACATGGAGCCGTCCATCGTAGAGAGCACGGAGAAGGCCGTCCGCATCCTGAGGAGGAACCCCAGAGGCTTCTTCCTGCTGGTGGAGGGTGAGGGCTGTGTGTGTGTGTGTGTGTGTGTGTGTGTCTGTGTGTGTGCTTGTGTGTGTCCCACTTTTGAGGGTGAGGACAACAGCGTCACTCTCCTTCCAAACACCCACCAATTAATCCGTCAAACGTTCGATAATGAAACCCCTACACACACACACACGCACACACACACACACACACACACACACACACACACACACACACACACACACACACACACACACACACACACACACACACAGCCTCGGTGGATCAATTGAGTCATTGATCACAAAGTGGCCTCTCGTGGCTCTTTAACAGCAGTAATCGTTGTGGTTTTCTGAAAAACATCAATGTGTGTTTTCTCCATTTAACATCACGGCTGCATCCGACTCCTCCTCCTCCCTCCTCCTCCTCGCTCCTCCTCCTCGCTCCTCCCTCCTCATCCCCCCGCCCCTCCCTTTGGAGAGCGGTGTGTACACCTGCAGTGGATCAGGTGACTCCACATCGATTCCTTCCGTCCGGCTGGAGGAGTTTTGCCGCAGCGCCTCCTCCTTCCTCTCCTCCTCCTTCCTCTCCTCCTCCTTCCTCTCCTCCTGGTTCCTCTCCTTCTCCTTCCTCTCCTAATTGTCCCTCTCCTCCTTGTCCGTCTCCTCCTCGTTCCTGTCCTCCTCCTTCCTCTCCTCCTCCTTCCTCTCCTCCTCGTCCGTCTCCTCCTCGTTCCTCTCCTCCTTCCTCTCCTCCTCCTTCCTCTCCTCCTCGTCCCTCTCCTCCTTCCTCTCCTCCTCCTTCCTCTCCTCCTCGTCCGTCTCCTCCTCGTCCGTTTCCTCCTCCTCCTTCCTCTCCTCCTCGTCCGTCTCCTCCTCCTCCTTCCTCTCCTCCTCCTTCCTCTCCTCCTCCTTCCTCTCCTCCTCCTCCTTCCTCTCCTCCTCCTTCCTCTCCTCCTCCTCCGTCTCCTCTTCCTCCTTCCTCTCCTCCTCCTTCCTCTCCTCCTTCCTCTCCTCCTCCTTCCTCTCCTCCTCGTCCGTCAACCACAGAAGGTACTGGCTGCTTGTAACCCGACTTTTACGGTAAAAGAGAAAAGTGAACGAGTGATTTCTGCGAATGAAACTGCACTTCCCAGAATGCATTGCCTCCACTGACGCCCTCCGCCCCCCCCCCTTGCGCTCAGGCGGGCGCATCGACCAGGCGCACCACGCCGGCCGGGCCTCCATGGCGCTGCACGAGACGGTGACCTTTGACTCCGCCATCGCCAAGGGCCTGGAGCTCACCGACGAGCGCGAGACGCTCACCGTGGTGATGGCCGACCACTCGCACCCCGTCACCTTCAACGGGTACCCGTTCCGAGGGCAGAGCATTCTGGGTAATTCCTGTTTTTTTTTTCCTATTTTCTGTTCGTATATATTTAAAAAAGTGTAGGTACATGTTTTATTGACATGAGGAGTTCAACGCCTCCAGGTGTGTTTGTTTGCCATGACAGTAGACACCCCGAGGTGGCACTTTGAGCTTGGTGTGTGTGTCTGTGTGTGTGTGTGTGTGTGTGTGTGTGTGTGTGTGTGTGTGTCTCCGCCACCAGCAGCTTGACATTTCCTCTACTTTCTCTCCCTGCAATTACAGCCGGAGTAAACACAGAGCTGGCAGCATTTCTATTTCAGTACCTCGCCTTCGTCCTCGTCTTCTCTTCCTCCGTCTCTCTTCTCTCCGTCTATCCTCCCTTTCTTTTCTCCGTCTCTCTTCCTCTGTCTCTCTTCCTCCGTCTCTCTTCCTCCCTCTCTTTTCTCTGTCTCTCTTCCTCCATCTCTCTTCCTCCGTCTCTCTTCCTCCGTCTCTCTTCCTCCCTCTCTTTTCTCTGTCTCTCTTCCTCCATCTCTCTTCCTCCGTCTCTCTTCCTCCCTCTCTCTTCCTCCCTCTCTTTTCTCTGTCTCTCTTCCTCCGTCTCTCTTCCTCCCTCTCTCTTCCTCCCTCTCTTTTCTCTGTCTCTTTTCTCCGTCTCTCTTCCTCCGTCTCTCTTCCTCCCTCTCTCTTCCTCCCTCTCTCTTCCTCCCTCTCTCTTCCTCTGTCTCTCTTCCTCTGTCTTTCATCCTCCGTCTCTCATCCCTCTCTGACTTCACTCCCTCCATCAGTCCTTCTCGCCTCTTGATCTCCTCTTCACCTCCTCTTCACCTCCGTTCCTTCCCTCTCTTCCTCCTGGAGGAGTAAAGCTGCAGTTCAGCGTCTCTCCTCGTGTTCGAGCCCTGAAATTAAAACCTGTTGAATGTTGTAAAGACGTTGGACCGCAAAGACCACGAGGAACATCCACCGAGCACCTGAAGGTCCAACATGTAGGAACCACATCCTCCTCCTCTTCCTCCTCCTCCTCTTCCTCCTCCTCCTCACAGCAGTGATTAATGTGCTTGTGAAACTCCGAGCTCTTCATCAGCGGTGAGGGTCTGGAGAGAAACACTCAACGAGGAGGAGACGTCCTGCGGCACCGCGTGTGTGTGTGTGTGAGTGAGTGTGTGTGTGTGTGTGTGTGTGTGTGTGTGTGTGTGTGTGCGTGTGTGTGTGTTTAGCACTGTGAGGCTGTGAGGACAATAAGATGAAGTGAGGGTGTAAGGGTGCAGGATGCTCCTCGTGTCCTCAGGTAAATCTCCTCTGTGGGCCTCTGACGTGCTTCCTTACACCACGCTGATGTACGGCAACGGACCCGGACACAAGATCTCCAACGGCACGCGGCCCGACATCCAACACGTCAACACCAGTAAGACCTCCTCCTCCTCCTCATCTTTGTCCTCCTCCTCTTCCTCCTCCTTCCTCTCTTCTTCTCCCAGTACCAGGTTTTATTTGTCCACCAGGTGGCAGCACATCAGCAGGTGAACACTCTCCTGTCTCCTGACCCTCTGTCTCCTGACCCCTGTTTCCTGTCTCCTCTCTCCTGACTCCTCTCTTGTCTCCTCTCTCCTGACCCCTGTCTCTTGTCTCCTGACCCCTAACTCCTGTCTCCTGCCTCCTGCCTCCTGTCTCCTCTTCCAGAGACTAAGGACTACGTCCAGCTGGCGGCCGTCCCCACCACGTCGGCCACGCACAGCGGCGAGGACGTGGCGGTGCTGGCCCGCGGGCCCATGGCTCACCTCTTCCAGGGCGTGAACGAGCAGAACTACGTGGCGCACGCCATGGCCTACGCCGCCTGCGTGGGCGCCGACCTGCGGCACTGCCAGCAGCGCACCGAGACGCCCGCGCTGCAGAGCACCGTCTCCAATGGGGCCGGCGGCGGCGGCAAGGCCGCTCCGCTCGGCGCGCTGCTGGCGCTCGCCCTGCTGGCGCTCGCCCTGCTGACGGGAGGAGGACTCTTCCCCCAGTGAACCCAGTGGACCCAGTGGACCCAGTGGCTCTCGCTCCACTGGCCGCCACCCGGGAGGTCAGAGGTCATGGAGGGAGCGGCGGGGTTCTGCTGCGTCCTGTTGATTATTAATACTCACAACTAATAAATCAATTTTTTTCCATGATGATGATCTGATGTACGTTCATCAATAAAGCAATGAAGCAGACTTTGAAGAGAGACGCTCTTTCATCCACATGACGTCCAGACATGACACTCTGCATATTCATGCATTTATATTTATGTCCGCTTCATACAACAAACTGTATAAAAACTTTCATCTTCTTCATCTCATCGAGTCCTCGTCTTCAGGAAAACTGTTGTTTTCAGCGTTGAAACCATCCTGTTATCAATCTTATCAAATTATATATATAATATATATATATATATATATATATATATATATATATATATATATATATATATATATATCATACATATACATATAATATGAATATATATTATATATGTATATATACATATATAATATATATATATACATATATAATTATTGTACATATATAATATCATCCCCGCGCGCTCTCAGCGTCGCAGTCACTTTACAGACTGTACTGCAGCAACAGGCTGTGCGCGCTCCTGCAGCTGTGCGCGCTCCCGCGGCTCTCCCGCATGCTGCCGGTAGCGCGTCCGTCCTTCCGGTGGCGCTAGAGCCTCAAACAAAAGAGGCGGCGCAACTTATGAGAGGTTATGCGCAGCGCAGGAGGAGGAGGAGGAGGAGGAGGAAGAAGAGGAAGAAGAGGACCCCCCTCAGTGTCCGTGCAGGTGTGTGTGACCTGCACTGTCCTCGTCATGCCGCTGGATGACCTCACAGAGGGGGGAAAACACATCTGTTGCATCGACTGGTCGCGTGGATACAAACTCGCTGTTCATGTTTTCTTCCACTGCGCTGATTGGACCTGCAGAGGTCACGTGACCAGCGTCCAGCTGCCTCACCGCGTGAGAGAGAGAGAGATGGGGGTCAGATGTCCTGAAAAACTAATTAAAGCCCCCCTCCCCCTCCCTTCCACACACACACACACGTGCACGTGCTCGTCTTCTTCTTCCTCTTCTTCCTCTTCTTCTTCCTCTTCTTCTTCATAACATTGAGGTCTTTAATGTCTGCATGCAAAAAGTTCCTCGTTTGTTATAATTGAGAACCAGATGAGAAGAAATGAACTTTAGTTTAGATCTCTCTCTCTCTCTCTCTCTCTCTCTCTCTCTCTCTCTCTCTCTCTCTCTCTCTCTCTCTCTCTCTCTCTCTCTGCACCGCTAGCCCCGCCCTCTCTTCCCATGTCGGTGGGCATGTAAGGTGACACCAGCCAATCAGCTCTCAGTCCGCTTCCACCTCTCAGAGGAAACAGCACGAGGAGGCGGACACTCGTTTGTTTTGGGGGTAGAGGAGGAAGAGGAGAGGAGGAGGAAGAGTGGAGGAGGAGGAGAAGAGGGGTGTGTGTGGTATAT
>NW_027175931.1:2145461-2150461 GCF_023055335.1 Clinocottus analis | reverse complement strand
TTATCTCACTCACAAGTCTCTACAGATTAAACTGCAGAAGGTTTGACACTTTCTGGAAATAAAGACTCACGATTCTCAGTTAAAAGATTAAACTTTACACATATTGATTCTACTGTAAGAATAATACACAATATTTATAATATAATCTTCAAACAAATCTTCAAACACTTCCATTTAAATATTTTTATTTCTCAAATCAAACGGTTCTGTTTTTGCCTCCCAGTTGCGTTCAAAGACCCTTTTTTCTTTCTGTTTCATTTTGGTGGACTTGCCTCAGGTTTTCTTCCTGAAGGGGGCGGGGCCACATCACATCCCCTAATATGGTCATGGCCCCTCAGCGGCTTGTGGTTTGGTTCGCATGGTGGCTGCAGCTTCCAGCTCGTGACGCAGCGGCGCGTGGAGGATCCTCGCCGTTCTTGCTCCAGTGATGAACAAAAACATTTCACAACATTTTTAACTTGTTTGTCTTGGAGCAAGAATCGGGATCGTCAGCATCTTCCTTCACCGTTAAATCTTCTTCTTTTTGTTCCTGCTGTGTCTTCACGTGGCTCTCTTCCTCCCGACAGTGGCCGGCGACGGTTCGTTGCGCGTGGACTGGAGCCCGGCGAGCTCGCGGTCCGACCTCGCGCTTTTGGGGAACACGCGGACCTGCTTGGTGCGCAGACTGATTCTGACTGCACCTTTGGGCGCTCTGGACTTCAGCGAGGTGCCTTCACACTCTTTTCTTGTCTCGTAGCGGCTAGAAGAGTCTCTGTAGACTAGAGAGGCAACTTCTTTTATCAAGAAAACATGGCCTCCTGTTTCTAAATGTTGCAGATGAAGACGATTCAAAGAAAGCAAATGTTCAAGCGGGAGTTTGTTACAACTTTTGGAATCGTCTTTTACGACAATGAAAGGGTTAACCCGTCGTAGGAACCCCACATTTACTCCAATACTTGTGTTTATTGTATGTATTTGTTCAGCAAAGTCTTGGGAAAAAAACTGTATATCACTTTTAAAAAGATATGTTGATGGTAACTATGAACATCCAGCATGATGTGAGCCAGATTCCCCAAAAAAGCCTCCTGGAGCGTCAATAAGACCTTTATGAAAGATTAGGACCTAAAGAATCAGAATATGCAACAAGAATCTCAATAAAACAAAGTGTTGGTCTGTTAGGAAGAAGTTTCAGACAAAAAACTGTGTCGTTCGGTTCAAAAATGGAAAAATATGACGTATTTTATGCCAAAAGATTGTCTGAATGGGGCATGCTGGGACTTAAAATTGGCGGCGGAGGATTTTCGCTCGCAGCAGATGAAGGTTATAGACTTCCCTCTTCACAATGCTGGAAGGGAAAACGTCCCAAAGAGCCCCAAAAAAACCTCCTCCAACTTGTCTAGTGGGCCTTAAACAAACAAACAAACAAACAAACAAACAAACAATACACAACAACGTGCAGGAAACAAACAAACTGTGTGAGTCACAAGGTTTAGTTTCATAATGTGAACTTGGTTTCTCTGCTAGAAGCCGTTCAGCACAACATTGTTTTTACCTGAAATCAACTCAGCTGTGAGCTGTTTACTTATTTATTTGTGGCTTAAATGTTTATTTGACTTTTCAACAACAACAACAACAACAACAACAATAAAAACCCTGCAGGAAACACATTTCCATTTTTTCCACATCGCTGGTCGGATCAGAGTTTCTGACGCAGATTCATGTCGAGCGAAAAGACAGGATGCTCTGACGATGTGATGAAGATGAAGATGAAGATGATGATGATGATGATGATGATGATGATGATGGATCCATAGAGAGTCTTCATCCTCATGAAGAAGAGGCGGTAAACACTTCCTGCCGGCGGCGGAGCGCCTCGTCTCCCGCTGCAGACACCGAGAGGAGAGCGTGTGTGTGTGTGTGTGTGTGTGTGTGTGTGTGTGTGTGTGTGTGTGTGTGTGTGTGTGTGTGTGTGTGTGTGTGTGTGTGTGTAAATGTTCCGTAGTGACCAGTTGCCATAGAAATTTTCCAATTGTGGAAAAGGTAGAGAGAGAGAGAGAGAGAGAGAGAGAGAGAGAGAGAGAGAGAGAGAGGGTGTGAAGGGAGAGGCGGATGTTCAGGTTATTTTCCACCAGGAAAGCAGATCTCACGGCAGTCTGTTCCACCAAATCATGTAATTTGGGATGATGTCTTCTGTGTGTGTGTGTGTGTGTGTGTGTGTGTGTGTGTGTGTGTGTGTGTGTGTGTGTGTGTGTGTGTGTGTGTGTTAAAAGGTTCAATCCTTCACTGAGTCTTCTTCTCATTCTGCTTCGTTTCCATCGAGCAGCAAGAAACAAACTTTATTCTCATCAGGAAGTAAAAAGTCTTCACATCACCAAAGAGAACAGGACAGAGTCTCTTCTCCTCCTTCTTCTTCTTCTTCTTCTTCTTCTTCTGCTTCTTCTTCTTCTCCTTCTTCTTCTTCTTCTTCTTCTTCTTCTTCTCCTTCTTCTTCTCCTTCTTCTTCTTCTTCTTCTTCTTCTTCTCCTTCTTCTCCTTCTTCTTCTTCTTCTTCTTCTTCTTCTTCTTCTTCTTCTTCTTCTTCTTCTTCTTCTTCTCCTTCTTCTTCTTCTTCTTCTTCTTCTTCTTCTTCTTCTTCTTCTTCTTCTTCTTCTTCTTCTTCTTCTCCTCCTCCTCCTCCTCCTCCTCCTCCTCTTCCTCCTGGATGTCAGCGTGGCCTCCAGATTATCTTCGCGTCGTGTCAGCGAACGCCGCGAGCTCAGTGTTCCCCTTCGCTCCTGTGAGGCCGTGTGTTGTATTAATATAACTGTATATATTAATATAACTGTATTAATATAACTGTATATATTAATATAACTGTATTAATATAACTGTATATATTAATATAACTGTATTAATATAACTGTATTAATATAACTGTATATATTAATATAACTGTATTAATATAACTGTATATATTAATATAACTGTATTAATATAACTGTATATATTAATATAACTGTATTAATATAACTGTATTAATATAACTGTATATATTAATATAACTGTATTAATATAACTGTATTAATATAACTGTATATATTAATATAACTGTATTAATATAACTGTATATATTAATATAACTGTATTAATATAACTGTATATATTAATATAACTGTATATATTAATATAACTGTATTAATATAACTGTATTAATATAACTGTATCAATATAACTGTATATATTAATATAACTGTATTAATATAACTGTATATATTAATATAACTGTATTAATATAACTGCTGACTCGCTGCTTCTGTTCCTCGTGTTCATGTAGTCGTTTGAACCCCAAATGATTAATAATATTTGGATTATTTTATATGATTTTCTTCAGAATTTCCTTGCGAAGAAAATGTATATTTCCAAAACAATCACTTTTATAGCATATTCTGATTATAACTATGAACATCCAGCATGATTATGAGCAAGTTTTTGCAAGTTTCAGAGTGTTTCATTCTGCTTCAGGGCTTTAATAACAGCACACATGCTAATAACACACCTTTATAGAAATATTAGAACCATAAGAATCAGAATCTGCAACAAATATCTGAATAAAACAAAGTTTTGTCCTGTTAGGAAGAAGTTTCAGTCAGAAAACGGCGTCGTTTGGCTCAAAAATAGAAAAAAATATGTATTTTATGACAAAATATTGTTTGAATCGGGCATGCTGGGTATTGAAATGTTCAGGAGCTTTTCCGAGCAGACATGTGGACGAACCAGAGAGCAATTTGGTTTAAATGAAGTTAAACAACCTCGTGTAAAGTTTTACGTTTTAATAAAGTTTTACGTTTTTGGGCGAAAAATGTCTTGTGCCAAAAAACTTGTTTCATCCTCGTGGCTCTCTGGTGAAGTTGTTTCTCTACATGAAAGGCGGGTTGAAACCGGAGCTACACACACACACACACACACACACACACACACACACACACACACACACACACACACACACACACACGTTGGCCTGCGTGGCTTCCCTGTGAGGACGGTCGAGCTATAAAAAGAGTTCGCTGACAAAAGGAGCTCGTGGACACCCGACGCTCCCTCTGACGGAGGGGGCGGGGCTTCTTTTGTGCGTCTGGACTCTCCATCAGCTTCCTGTCCAGACGCACATATCATTACACGTCGCTCGGTTGCACAACAAGAGAAACAGCCGCCGCAGACGCGACCTCGAACCTTCAGCTCGTCTCCTGCGAGACGTTGTCGAGCTATTCGTCTCGTGTTCAGCGGACGCAACAAACCGCTTTAGTTCAACACAACTCACCGGCGCTTTAGTTCAACACAACTCACCGTCGCTTTAGTTCAACACAACTCACCGTCGCTTTAGTTCAACACAACTCACCGTCGCTTTAGTTCAACACAACTCACCGTCGCTTTAGTTCAACACAACTCACCGGCGCTTCAGTTCAACACAACTCACCGGCGCTTTAGTTCAACACAACTCAGCGTCGCTTCAGTTCAACACAACTCACCGTCGCTTTAGTTCAACACAACTCACCGTCGCTTCAGTTCAACACAACTCACCGTCGCTTTAGTTCAACACAACTCGCCGTCGCTTTAGTTCAACACAACTCACCGTCGCTTTAGTTCAACACAACTCACCGTCGCTTTAGTTCAACACAACTCACCGTCGCTTCAGTTCAACACAACTCACCGGCGCTTTAGTTCAACACAACTCACCGTCGCTTTAGTTCAACACAACTCACCGGCGCTTTAGTTCAACACAACTCACCGTCGCTTTAGTTC
Source organism: Clinocottus analis (assembly GCF_023055335.1). Lineage (NCBI taxonomy): Eukaryota > Metazoa > Chordata > Actinopteri > Perciformes > Cottidae > Clinocottus > Clinocottus analis. Next base: position 2,145,703 of record NW_027175931.1, on the reverse strand, counting down.
AACACAACTCACCGGCGGCGGCGCTGGCGGTGAGTTGTGTAGTTTCTCCTCCGTCGGTCGTGTAAAGCGGGCGTGTTTCTCGCAGGAAGACGTCGGCGTTTTGCCCGACAGACGTCTGCGCTGAACTATTTGTGACTTTGGAAGAATCAGCACGCAGCTGAGAAACAGTCCAACGTCCCTCAATGAAGTGTGAAGTGTCGCTTTGTGTGTGTGCGTTGAACCAATGTGGACAACACGTGTGA
>NW_027175931.1:2090461-2135461 GCF_023055335.1 Clinocottus analis | reverse complement strand
CTACACACAGCTATGCACTGCTACACACTGCTACACACAGCTACACACTGCTACACACAGCTACACACTGCTACACACTGCTACACATAGCTACACACAGCTATGCACTGCTACACACTGCTACACACAGCTACACACTGCTACACACTGCTACACACTGCTACACACAGCTACAGGAGTAATGCTGGGTTAAGTGTCAATGCGGCACATTGACATGAGCTATTGGTATCAGTCACCTCCGGTATCTTTAATAATTCTGCCCCAGGTCAGAGGTCAGAGGTCAGCAGCGGGTGGAGAGCCCGGTGCAGCAGGAGAGCTGAGGCTCTGCATTTGAAGACACAACTGTTTTACACCATGTTGTGAACAGCAGTGATAAAAGGAGGATTTATTAATGCACTTTATTATTCACGAGGACGGAGTGAAGTGTTTCTCCCTGAGAGCACAAAGCCGCCACGTTGATGCTCGCCGCTCGTTTTCACTGGATTGTTTCTGGTTTCTAGCTCCCTAAAGGACTGAAGGCTGGAGCGCTGCCCTGAACACACACACACACACACACACACACACACACACACACACACACACACACACACACACACAACATAAAAGTATTATGACAAGTCTTGATCATTATTGACGGATCGTGAAGTTCACAACAGGGATCATGAAGGTCAAAAGAGGGCTTATGGAGTAAGAAGAGGACTTGGGGAGGTCCAAAGAGTAATTGTGAAGGTCAAAAGAGGGCTTATACATGTCAAAAGAGGGCTTATGAAGGTCAAAAGAGGGCTTATAAATGTCAAAAGAGGGCTTGTGAAGGTCAAAAGAGGGCTTATAAATGTCAAAAGAGGGCTTATGAAGATCAAAAGAGCGCTTGTGAAGGTCAAAAGAGGGCTGTGAAGGTCAAAAGAGAGCTTGAGAAGGTGACTTGAAAAGGTTACTTGTGAAGGTCAAAAGAGGGCTTATGAACTTCACAAGAGGGACTGTGAAGGTCAACCAGGGTCGTATCTGCTTTGGCTTTTTTTTTGTCAGGATAAACAAACAACCTTTGTGGGGATTTTGTCCTTGAAACTGTTCTTCATCTGTTATTCCATTAGCGGGTATATATTATTGATGAAGTGTCCCGCTGTGTGCTCGGCCGGTCCAGTGGACGACCCTTTGACCCCAGCACTCTATTCCTGACTGCGCGCTGGGCGCTCCTCTCCAGCCGGCCTTATCTCCTGCGTCTGCAGCAGAAGGGGTCTCTCCGCTCGCTATCAGTTTGTCCGTTACATTCCTGGCACCGGCGGTAGGACGGACTGCCATTTATGGCTAAAGAGAGACCACGCTGTGCCCCGCTGACCCACAATGCACCGGGGGCTTTATAAAATCCCACAAAGAAGACCCCTGGGCAGTGAGAGCTCTACAGCTTCTGGGGAGCCTTTTCTTTTCCTGCTTTTTGTTGTTGTCACTCTTCAGAAATTACATTTGAAGGGAACTAGTGTGTGAGTGTGTTTTCCAGGTGTGTGTCTGTGTGTTGTGTGTGTGTGTCCTCCGTCATGGCCTCCTCCAGCCGCAGGTCGTCCTCGTGCTACCGCTCCTCGTCCCGCTTCAGCACTTCCAGCTCGTACCGGTCGGACGGCGCGCTGGGCGGATCGTCCGACTCCCTGGATCCGCTTTTCCAGCCGTTCCTGGACTCCGCCGACGGCTCCGGTCTGTTCGGGGAGGAGGGCCCCGGGGGGCCCGGCGGTTCGACCCCCTTCAGCAGACAGAGCAGGCCCTCCTACCCGCACACGGGTAAGAGAAATCCCCCATGAGCACATGGTAAAGTGAGATCAGACGGGTATGTTGCTCTGAATGATGGAGTTTTGTAACGTGATTATTTATCTTATTATTACAAGAAAAAGTTTTCAGGTATGTATTGGCAAATTATAATTTAATTAAATTATAACTTTTAACTATTTTATTGAATATTTATTTGAATTATTTACATTATTTTATTTAATTAATTAATTTTATTCAATTAATTTATTCATTTTTTTATTTCATTTTTTTTCTTCTATTATTTATTTTATCATTAATTTTATTATTAATTTTATTTATTTATTAAAAAACATTTTACATTCAAAATAACACAAAATAGGAAATGAATACATTTCAATGTGTCACATGAATGTGAACAACGTAAGGAGTCGTGAGCGTTCAGACGCTGAGGGACATAAAAGAAAAACTAATATGTGAAACAGAATAAATAAAAAGTGGTGCGCTAATATAAAGAACAGGAACCTCTAAATACTTAATATGAAATGTTAAAACAGTTCTGCAGCCGCATTAAAAAGAAACAACCTGAATAAATAATGTAAAAGAGTTCTTACTGGCGAGTCGCTGCAGGAAGATTAAAGCCTCAAAATGTGATTTGGAGTATTTTAATACACAAATGTCAAATAAAATAAGATTCACGAGCCGCACGTGTCTTGAGGAAAGACGTCTCCGTCCAGACAGGAAGTAAATATCAATAACAATATCAATAACAGCCCAAACTATCTAGATTGGTTCTCTCGTGGAATTTTAATGGCCTTTTTGTTCTTGACAAAGCATAAAATATGTAAAGAAAACATCTAAAACAACTGAGCAATAATGCTTAGCTTGAATATAATGAGCCCCAAAGTATAACTTCATTATATTTAATAAATAAAACATCATGAAATTAAATGGAATTGTTCAAGAAAACTATTATTATTAAATTATATTTTGTCATTAAGCATTTGTTTATTTATTTTATTCAAATTGTATTATTTATTTTTTTAACACCATACCCAAATTATTTTACATTATTGTTAGCTCCATAATGTATTTTATGTCTCTTTTAATGTGGGCTTCTCTTATTAAGATCTGTTTCTTCATGTAGTGCACGTTGTCGTCAGCGAGAACAACAATAACAATATTTAAGTCGCTCCAAATCAACCAGACGGTTAATAATCACAGATCAATAACTCAATAACTATCTCCTCCTTTAGCTTGTGAAACAGGAGCCTCTCTAGGACCCAGGAGCTAACGAGCTGGTGAGGGAGCCACGGTGGCTGGGGCCGTGTGATTGGCTAAAACCTTTGAAAGGGCGGGAATTGGTGGTTATTATTGTATCTAATTATATTTAATTAACTCCAATAAAACTTTCACTTTGTTGGTATTAAATATTTATTACAATATTTATTCATAATTATTACATTTTGAACGCGTTGTGGCTCATTTTTTCAATGTAAACTTATGGATGAGAAAGTTTTTTAAAAAGTTTAAAAAGAAGAAGAAAAGATATAAAGATGTAAAGATGTAAAGACAGTAACATGACGCTCGGCTCCAGCAGGCGGCGCCGTGTCGGGCGTTCGATGCCGAGGAGACGAGTACTTTGTGTCCGCTGACGTCAAACAGTTTGAGCCGCACGACATCGTGGTGACGGCCTTCAACCACCACGTGGTCATCCACGCAGAGAAGGTGTGTGTGTGTGTGTGTGTGTGTGTGTCGCTCTCTCTCACCCTCCTCTCTCTACTTCCTCTCTCCTTCCTCTTTCCATCTCTCTTCTTCCTTCCTCTCTCCCACCTCTCTTTACTTCTCTCTCCCTTCTCTCTCTCCTTCCTGTCTCTCCTTCCTCTCTTCCTTCTCTCTCTCTCCTTCCTCTCTTCTCTCTCTCCTTCCTGTATCTCCTTCCTCTCCCTCCTCTTTTACCATCCCTTCTCTCCTTCCTCTCTCTCTCTCCCACCTCTCTACTTCCTCTCACCTTCATCTCTCTTCTTCCTCTCTCTCCTTCTTGTCTCCTTCCTCTCACACATCTCTCCTTCCTCTTTCTCCTTCATCTCTCTCCCTTCTCTCTCTCCTTCCTGTCTCTCCTTCCTCTCTTCCTTCTCTCTCTTTCCTCTCCCTTCTCTTTTACCACCCCCTCTCTCCTTCCTCTCTCTCTCCCACCTCTCACCTTCATCTCTCTTCTTCCTTTCTCTCCTTCCTCTCTCTCCTTCTTGTCTCCTTCCTCTCACGCCTCTCTCCTTCCTCTTTCTCCTTCATCTCTCTCCCTTCTCTCTCTCCTTCCTCTCTTCTCTCTCTCCTTCCTGTGTCTCCATCCTCTCCTTCCTGTCTCCTTCTCTCCCCTCCTCTTTCTCCTTCATCTCTCACCCTCTCCTCTCTCCCTCCTCTCTCATCGTCTCTCCATCCGTTCTCCTCCAGTGTTATCGATGAACTTTTTGCTCCATCATTTTTTTTCCTCTCCCTCTCTCTCCTCCTCCCCCTCTCCTCTTCCTCCTCCTCTTCCTCCAGGTCCTGGATGACGGTAGCGTGAGCGACACATTTACCCACAAGTCTCTGTTTCCAGAGGACATGGACCCGTTGTCAGTAAGCGGGACTCTGACCCCCGGCAGCGGCCTGCTGGTGAGCGTCCGCCGCGCCGCCGCGCCGGCCGGACTCGAGCCCCCGGGCTCAGCGTCTGAACACACACTTATATCATATTAAATAATTATTAGATAACAACTTAGTGTTTAATGGATGCTAATTTTAATCCCTCATGTGAGAACCAATGAGGGGAAAAAGGGAAACAATAAAAGTATCAACTTGTAATTGTACTTTTGGAATTGTGGATTTTTTTTTTTACTCTATTTTGAAACTTTTTTTATCTTGACGTCGTCATTTTTCATATTCATCTTGTATATTAATATTTTGTTTCACAGGAAGTCTTCATCTATGTCTGCATGTAGAGTCAAACATCAGGATTCATGATGTTCTCAGACAATAAATATGAGTTTTAACCCTCAAAAAAACAATTCATGAACCTTTTTAAATGATTCCTACATGTGAGTGTTTCATTGGTCAGAGCGGGTCATGTGACACGGTCCAGCTGGTTTGAACTCAAATCCTGTAAGCCTTCAGATTTGAGCTGATATTAATAATAACAATAATAATAATAATGATGATGGAGGTAATTGCACTGACGTGAGATCTCATGCCCGTCGCCTTTAATCTCCTCGACCTGCGTGAAATAGAAACACAACAACAACACAACAACACCTGCATGAATAACATGTTTAGCTTCTAGTTTAACAACAAAACAACAACAATAAAGCTGTATTATCATCAATGCATTCAAAAAGTATGAACTAAAAGCTCCCGTAACGTCGGGGTTTAGCTTTCATTTAGCCCGTTTACTAGCGGGTTCCTGAACGCATCACGAGCTTCGGGGACGCACAAAGAGAAAAGCTAGTGTCCTTTGTGGGCTTCCGTAGAACATGTGGACGACGACTCGCTCCCTAGAAATAAACGGTTATTTCTAAGCGAAGGGGAACGGATAACTCGTCGATTCAGGTGACTATGAACTCGTCCTTTGACCGCGAGGTCGGCGGTTTGATTCCCGGCGGCTGCCGTCCTCAGTCGCTCCCGAATGCTCACGGGACGGGTGCGATGCAGGCGTGTGTGCACGTGTACACGTGCACGTGCACGAAACCATCGGAACGAAGCGTGAAGCCACTGAGGGACGACAGCGCTCTACTTAACCAATGAACTCGTTTCGCTCATTAAGCTTCTTTTTATTTTTGTTGTGTTGCACTCTTCACCCTTTACAGTCCAGATGCTCTCTGCTCGTTCACACATGTTCAAACCACGGGACGGAGTGTGTGTGTGAGTGTGTGTGTGTGTGACAAAGAAACAAAGGCGTTGAAAATTTGGATTTGTAAAAAGTAAAAAGTGTGGTTGCAGGTCTTCAGACTGTTTAACACTCGCAGGGAAACAAGGCAACGGTGGAGTTTGACTGCATTGACTAACTTCAATAATTTGGTTGCAGAACTTCAGCAATCTGCAACTCTCACGGCAATGAGACGCTTTAAAGGACGAGGTCACGTGATATTTACTAACTTTGTCTTTACGAGTTTGTAACCCGTGTAACGGCGGCTACAAAGAGTTCTGCAAATATGGGCAAAGAAGAAGAAGGTCGGCCATCTTGGTTGCATTGGAGGAGCCTCGATTAGATCAATAAGGGTTCAGAGAACATTGCATTCATACATTGCAACCAACATTGTAGAATTGGTTGGTGGTGAATATGATATACGAGCGTTAGTGTTGTTAACCGAGGAGCTAATCCAGTTAGCTTCAGCCGCTAACACGGCTACAGACTGATCGTTGTTGAATTCATGACTCTAAATTTGTTGTCTTTTTTTATGTTTGCATGCAACTTGTTGCGCAACTGCAATGCATTGTGGAACTTTAAGTCATCAATGTACCACATGTATTTCATGGTGTGACTGTGGCTAGGATGTTAGCATGCCTGACTTTTAATCGATGGTTTAAGTCTGCTCCTCGTCAATAAAACCACCATAAAAAAAAAAAAATGGTGGAAATGCGGCAGAAGAAAAGGACGAATATTCTCCATTGCATGTCACGTTCACAGACACATGCACAGAGGAAACAAGTGAAGCTGTAATGAGGGTATAAATGTCTCCTTTATGTATTGTTTTTTGGGGCTGGATGAACTCATGTGAACATTATCGTGGCGTCGCTGCTGTGTTCGCGTCCCGCTGGGAGAATCACCGCAACACAAAAACAGCTCCAGGTGCTTCCCAGCTGTCGCCGAGGGGGGAAAGAAGAGGACCGACAGCTGCAGGAAAAACCCCAGGAGACGGGAAACAAAGTCATCTTCCACACAAGTCACTGTTAAAATCGCATTTATTCATCCCTGATATACAAAACAATGGTTCATTTTATTATATATATATTCTTTTTTTTTGTCCCGTGTGAAAAATAGCTCTGGGTTTTTGTTCAGCTCAGTCGGGTTTGGCCCTCGATGGGAGGGAGGGGGGGGGGCGTAGGTTTCCCCAAAAGCCTGATTAGCACCCACGGGTGCAAACAGTGTTTCACTTTAAATATCTTCACGGCGACTCTTCAGACAGCTTTTTATTTGAGGCTTTTGGGGAAACCCCGCCTCCTCCTCCCCCACAAACATCCCCTTCAGTCCTCATCCACAGACGTCTTTTGACACTTTTCAGGTTTCTTTACAAAAATAAGGTTATCTTGCATTCATGTCATCAATTAAAAGTGGGTTACAAAGAGAGATGAACAACAGTTATTGCACAAATTGATTACCTAACAAGTGGATCATCCATTAAAAAAAAAAGAATGGTAAAAAAACAAAAAAACATATCATTTTGTACAACTTCTACTTTGATTAATACAGACTAATAAATATGCGATCGAGCTCGGCTTTCTACGTCTGTCTGGCAGCCGACAACGTCTGCAGAGGACGGCGGCTCCGGTGCAATAAAAATCGATAAAAAGCACAAATAAAATGAATCAGACGAGTTGATCTCTGGATCTCAGTCGGTTCGTGTGTGTGTGTGAAAAGTGCCTCGTCGGCAGAAGAAGACGACGGAGTCGAGCGCTTAACGGGTGGGCCGCTCGTTCCCGTTGATGACGAAGAGGAGTCGATGAAGGCACTTGTGGAATGGACGCGGTGTCACCAGACAGACCGTGATGCCGGCCCCCTCGACATTAGTGTCATTTGCACTTTACACATCATTACAGACAGCATGTCATTACAGATTTAACAAAAAAACATACAAGAGATTATCTCTTCGAAATCATCAAATGTGAAAAATAATTCAACACAAAAGAAGCAACACAAAAGGGGGCCCACCCCGCTACACAACATGACTTTCAAAATGAGAACACAGTACAAAAAATGAATCGTGTTATAAGCCGCCACTACTTTCAGTGGTCGTACCCGCTAGCTCTCCTCTGTAGCCAGGTAGCTCCAAACTGTAGCTAGCTCGCTCCACGCTGTAGCCAGGTAGCACTCCACTATAGCCAGCTAGCTAGCTGCGCACTGTAGCCAGGTAGCTAGCTGCGCACTGTAGCCAGGTAGCTAGCTGCGCACTGTAGCCAGGTAGCTCTCCACTGTAGCCAGCTCGCTCTCCGCTGCAGCCAGCTAGCTAGCTAGCTGTGCACCGTAGCCAGGTAGATCTCCACTGTGGCTAGCTAGCTCCCCGTTGTAGCCCCCCCCCCCTCCCTCCCTCCGACAACCACCGAAGGTAGCGGGACCAGCCCCGGTTCGACAACCCGACTCAGGCAGTGGGCACGCAGGCAGTAGCAGCAGCAGCGGGGAGCTAGCACTAGCATTAGCTGGCTACAGCGGGGAGCTAGCGGGAACATCCACCAAAAGGTAGTAGCGGCTTGTAACCCGGATTTTTACGGTAGTCAACAATTTAAGATTGGTTAAAGGCGTTAAATTATGATGTTAAATATATTAATCTCTGCTAAAAATCCCCAATCCCACAGTTCAAAAATCAAGCGACAGATAAAGATGAATGGAAGACGCCGATCAGCGAATCAATGTGGAAGTATAAAATGAGATATTTGTAAATACATAAAAACACACAGGCACGAGATGGCAGACGACATTCACTATTAATTTCTGTCAAGCTTTTGTTTTTGGTACATTTTGATCATATATATATATTTATATTAAAAAAAACAAAGCCCTCACATGCACTCTCACATGCAAAGTCGTGCGGTTCTAGTTCTGTTTTACTTCCTGTGGTAAAACAAGAGCCCATGCATCGATGGAGTGTACACGCGTGTGCGTGCGGATTTAAGGCATCAAACAGCCGAGCAGGCTCTGCAGGTAGACGTGGAGAGCCTGGTCCCCCGAAAAATAAAACAGTTTTTTTTCTAATTAAAAAGGAGTGAGTCTGAAAGGACGTCGTCGGTCAGTAGTGGAGGGAAAAAAGACGGAGAGGAAAAACAAATCAATGCAGAGAGCGCGCTGACGAGCCTCCAGCATTACGGGTCCACATGAATTATTAAATACACAGTACTTATACATTATCTGTCATGTCCGACTCGCTCGCTGAGTCAGAAACCAACGCGGCGGCCATTAATCATTCATCCGCCGCGGCTCGGTCCACTACGTCCGGGCCGCGGCAGCCGGAGCGATGAGTTAGTTATGACTGCAGAGGTACATAGCGGGTAAAGGAGAGATGCATTTTTAATAAGAGGTTATTCTACAGTTGTGGTCCATGCACCCAGTTATGGATTTTTTTTTACTTTTAGTGTTTTTTACTGGATCATGCTTCGCTTTAAGCATGCTTTTTGTTCTGCATTGATCAAGCTGATCCTGTATGGTCGTCTGGCTGCTGTGTGTGTGTGAGAGCCTGGACTATGACATCATATCGCTGGTGGGGGTTAAGGGAGTGGAGGTTATGACTTCTGAAGGGGCGTGGCTAAAGGGTAAGTGTATGTGATGTCATCTAAAGGGGCGTGGCTAAATGGTAAGTGTCCGTGATGTCATTTTAAGGGGCGTGGCTAAAGGGTAAGTGTCCGTGATGTCATTGAAAAGGGGCGTGGCTAAAGGGTAGGTGTACGTGATGTCATCTGAAGGGGCGTGGCTAAAGAGTAAGTGTATGTGATGTCATCTTAAGGGGCGTGGCTAAAGGGTGAGTGTACGTGATGTCATCTGAAGGGCCGACAGGCACGTCCGCTTGCATAGACTGTATTTTGTAATCTGACCATTAAGGACTCTGGAATGAAGCGATGGGAAGACTGGGAGAGGGGATGAAGAGGTATAAACAGGAAGGGCATCCGCCCGCCTGTAGTCCAGTGCTCGTCAGTGTCGTGTAAAACACACAAAATGGCGCCGTAGCGAATTCCAGTTGAACCCAGACCACCTTATCAGTCAGAATAAAATAAGTCAAGCTGCTAAAGAAATTAGTTCCAAAGGCAATACAAAAAAATAAAATAAATGCATTTAAGAAATGTTGCTACCTCCCTCCTCACACACAATCTCTCATGTCACACACTCTCTCTCTCACACACACACACACACACACACACACACACACACACACTCAAGTGGAAGACTCGTTCAAAAAGACTTTTGCAGAAGCTGCAAAACGTTGATCTCAACTCAAGCTAAAAAAGTCTGCTAAAAAAACTAAACAATCCCTTTTTTTTTCATAAAAACAAATAAAAACAAAATTTTAGCCCCTCCCCTGGTCCCCCTCCCCCACAAAAAAAATCCACATTCGCTCTGCTGTGGGTTCCCGAGGGTGAGTGGAGGGTGAGGTGAGGGCCTCTCCCCCTGCAGGAGTGTCTGGCTCGGTCAGTGCAAGACTCCACTGGGAGCACTGGGAGCACTGGGAGCACTGGTTGGGTCCAAGGAGCCAAAAGGGGAAAGAGGAGCAGACGAGCAGAGAAATGAGGCGTTACAGACAATGCTAGCTAGCTAGCAGTTAGCAGTACGACTCTTTCCAGATTTAATATTGATCCCTGAGGATTCTCTAGCACTTTTTCGTGGACTTAGGAGATCAAACACATCCTCCTCCTCTTCCTCTACCTGCTCTTCCTCCTCCTCTTTGCCCTCACTGGGATTTCTCGTCGGACTCGGAGGGCGTGTGCTCGCGGGGCAGCGACAGGCTCTTGTGTCGGTCCCACAGCTTGTGGAGCTCGGTGGCCTCGTTCTCGCTGCTGCTGGTGCCGCTGTCCCGGAAGCTGGCCAGCGGGGGGCGCACCTTCACGCCCTTCACCGTCACCGAGCCCTCGATGGCTTTGCGAAGCTGGACGGGAGAATGACGACAGAGAGAGATCAAGTCGGTGAAGCTTTTACGCCAATTTCTACCAAACTTCAGTCTGAATTGAGTCGTTAAATATCCAAGTACACAATGTGTTGATGGATTGTTGCAATGTCCGGCTAAAAATACAACACTTTGGACAAGATGCGGAGTTTATTCATGACATTTCTGCATTTTGTGACATTTTGAGCAGAGGAGCGAGAGAGGCACGCTCATGAATCTCTGCGGCTCGCTCGCCGATGCAGAAGTGAAAGTCGAGGAAAGAACGTTGAGATCTTTCTGCTGTCGCGGTACGACCTGCAGGGGGCCTTTTGGAAACGTGCATGTTAATGCTCTTTTATTGCAGATTATTTTAGGGAAACACCACAAGGCAAAGCTCAATTTTGCAGGTGTGACAACGAGGATGGAGCCGGTGCAGCCGCAGCCAAAAAGACCCGAGCGTCAACTTTCTGCAGGACGGACAGTATGGACTGCGTCAGACATGCTGCTGAACCAACATGGATGTTTTCCTCCGGTTCAGATCAGAATTTAAAGCCGTAAAAGAGCAAAACGGGACTCATTCGGACCAAAAAACAAACAAAAAATAGGAAAAAAAATAAAATAAAAATTAGGACCGAAAAAAAAAAAAAAAAACCCGACTTTTTTTTCCCCCCTTGTCTTTTTTTTATTGACTTTTTTATTGACTACTTTTATTTATTTTTTTTGTCCAATTTTTAAAAAAAAAAAGTTTTTGGGCCCAAATTATTTTTTTTTAGGTCCGAATTTTTATATATTTTTTTGGTCCGAATTTTTAATTTTTTTGGTCCGAATTTCTTTTTTTTTTGTGTGGCGGGAATGGGCTTCCATAACTCTGGGATATTTGAAGTGAAGTGAATATTCATAAGGGAGGAACACTTTTTTTCTAATTTAGAATAATCTCCTCAAAGCGTCCTGGAAACAGCTTCGATAGCAAGCTAACAAGGCCGCTGCGCAGCCACCGTACCTGCGTACCTGCGTACCTGCGTACCTGCGTACCTGCGTACCTGCGTACCTGCTGCTTGTATCTGGATCTGACTGCTGCACTCCATTATTGAGTGGTTCTGTCTGGTCGCTTGTAAATTGGATTTTTGGTGTTACAGATTCTGCACCGAGAAGAAGAAAGTCTGCACGCTGCAGGGTGGAAGTAAAGCACTATATCACACACACACACACACACACACACACACAAACACACACAAACGTCCCCGTATGGACGGCGGCGCTGTGATATAACAGCGCGTCCGCGTGACGGACAAGGCGGAGGCTTTATCTGCCGCAGCCGGCTTCCTTTGTGTCTGCTGGTGGAACGCAGAACAAAAAGCCTTAAATGTCAGAGAGACGCTCTCTTCCTGGCCAAGTCACAAAGAGAGAGAGAGAGAGAGAGAGAGAGAGAGAGAGAGAGAGAGAGAGAGAGAGAGAGAGGGAGAGAGAGAGAGAGAGAGAGAGAGAGAGAGAGAGAGAGACGAGGCAGAGAACAGACAGAGAGACAATAGATAGAGACAGCAATATTAAGCAGCCTTTAGTCTGTCACAGTGCATAACAGGCAGAGGGAGGAGGAATCCTTTGTGTGTGTGTGTGTGTGTGTGTGTGTGTGTGTGTGTGTGTGCAGCAGCCCTGATGCTATTGACAATGATTTTTACAATTATGAAAGCAGAACATCTGCAGCTTTGTGTACAGGAAGACAGTCACGACTTGTTTCAAACAGAGCACAGGGTTCGAGGTTTAAGATGCACGCGGTACTAAAACCACTAAGTTAAATATATATTCTATTATTTCTATATTATATTCCTTCGCTAAGTTAAGCGAAGGAATATGCACAATAATAAAACTACAAAAAACACACATGGTACACAGTCAAGCGCCCCGTGACTCTCACCTCCTTGAGGGAAACCACCCCGATGAGGCGCCCGATGCTGGTGACGTAGGCGTGGTCGAGGCCCAGCAGGGAGAAGATGGTGTGTGTCTGCAAAGGGGGAAAACAATCAGAGAAACACACACACACACGCACACACACGCAAAAACGTTGACTTCCATTATCCAACGTTGAGAAGTTTGATCAGAACGGATTCATTACCGTAGAAGTCGGGTTACAAGCCGCTACTGGTTGTACCCGCTAGCTACCCGCTAGCTACCCGCTAGCTACCCGCTTTAGCCAGCTAGCGCTGTTGCTACATCACATTTAGCTGACGCTTTTATACAAAGCGACTTACATTTTTGCTCTATACACCGTACAAACAGCAACGGGGAGGAATTCAGGGTTAAGTGCCTTGCTCAAGGACAGCGGCTCAAACCCTGATCCTCTGATTGAAGGACGGCCATGCTAACCACTGAGCCACGGTCGCCCCTAGCTCTCCGCTAGCTGCCCGTTGTAGCCAGCTAGCGCAGCTGCTAGTGGGGAGCTAGCAGCAGCTGACGGGAGCTAGCAGAAGCGCTAAGCAGTAGCGGCTTATAACCCGACTTTAAGTGACTTTCTAGCCGTTTGTTTCTTAAATCAGGAAACACAGATTGCATGCTGGGATACCTGCTCATACTGGTTTTACTATACAGTGGAGTCGACACTGCTAATGGTCCTGATTGCGTCTCTGACTGCTTCCTGCTTTGTGTCATCATCGTTGTCATTACTTCAGTTGGTTGTTATCGTTGGCGCCGATCGGCACGCATCAGGATTTTAAGTTGACTTTGTTAACTTTGTTTTAGAAAAAGGTGCAGAGTAAATAAAGTTATTGTTATCATGATATGCTTTAGCGGGGATGTGTGTGTGTGGAACTCCACGAGCACATCGGAGTCTCCACTAATGGCAATCGACCGCACATTAACCCGTGACAGCTGTTTCATGAATGGGGTCGGACGCAGGTCAAAGACGTTAAAGCGTCTTCATAAACGTCTAGACCGATTTCTATTAGTAGCGTCACGCCAATGTCATCTTCTACACGGGAGAAGATGAACATTGAGGGTGCAATGTGTTCAACATCCTCCTGACAGAGCAGAAGACATCAAACTATTCAGCATGCAGAGCAGCTGGCGGCAACAGAGCCAACGTCGTCTTTACTTGTGTTTTTTTAACTTTTCATTGTGAAGCTGGGTTCTCTCAAGCCTCCATGGCCCCGTTTGGCTCTACTTATGCTGCAGTATGGGCTCTGATTGGCTGCTGCAGGACTCTGTTCCCCCTCGGGGTCATTCAAGTTTCATTTAATCTCATCTGCACTCAGTAAGGTCAAAAACAAAATAACTGCGGCGGCGGATTAGAAAAGGTTTGCAGGATTGATGCCAGCTCGGTTGTTTGTTCTGGAAACTTTTTAGTGGGACTTTTATTGTGTGTGGCTTTGCCAGAACGGACATCTGGGACCTCTGACGTTGATCCGAGAAGAAACGAAAGTTGTGCCAAGAAAACGATTGTTAAGTGATTTTCTTTTCAAAGTTTACATCTTTTTAAGTTTCCTTCAACGTTCACGTCCATTTAAAAAAGAATTCAAGTGATTAAGAAGTGCTGCAAACGTCTTTTTACCATCAATTGATCCTTTAACACGTGAAGCATAGACTTCTATACAACCAGAGGAGTCGCCCCCTGGTGGTCAGGAGAGAGAATGCAGCTTTAACACATGAAGCATAGACTTCTATACAACCAGAGGAGTTGCCCCCTGGTGGTCAGGAGAGAGAATGCAGCTTTAACACATGAAGCATAGACTTCTATACAACCAGAGGAGTCGCCCCCTGCTGGTCAGGAGAGAGAATGCAGCTTTAACACATGAAGCATAGACTTCTATACAACCAGAGGAGTCGCCCCCTGGTGGTCAGGAGAGAGAATGCAGCCTTTAACACATGAAGCTTAGACTTCTATACAACCAGAGGAGTCGCCCCTTTTCATATTGCAGAACCGTGGAGGTAAACGGTTCAAAAGCTTCTCAGGAACAAACATGTCACCTCTGTGCTCATCGTCCTGCTACCAGCGAGCTACAGGGGATTAAACTAATGAGGAATGAAGTGTTTTTGAGGTGACAGTAGGCGTTAATCTCTTCATCTGACTCTCGGTTACGGCTCACAAAATAAAGCAAAAGTTGACATTTAATCCTGATTTGAAACAAAGGTCTCGACAGTTCATCTAATCCAGAATATTAAGAGCGTCGTGGACATTGTTGATCAAAAGAGACCTTTGAGGAACATTTTAGGTGTTTATTTTGTCAAAGACATCCGGAACAGCTTTCCAACTTCTTCTTTCTAAAAAATGTATAAGACCACTTCTTCCTCGTCCTCCTCCTTCTTCTTCTTCATGTATTTATTCCCAAAAACTGATTTGTCCCAAGAGCCGAGAACAACAACAACAACAACAACATGAGATAAACGGTCGCCAGATCCAGAGAGGCCGAGCAAGAAAGTAGGACATGACGTAAAGAGAGAACACACACACACACACACACACACACACACACACAGGTGGCGGCGAGCGTGTTTAATATGCTGGAGGAGGTTGTGCGTGGTATTGGCTTTTGGCAGCGTGCAGCGGAGGGAGATGGATTGGTGCAGAATCCCTCTCTTAAATGTTTAAAGAGTATTCACACACAGAGAGAGAGAGAGAGAGAGAGAGAGAGAGAGAGAGAGAGAGAGAGAGAGAGAGAGAGAGAGAGAGAGAGAGAGAGAGAGAGAGAGAGAGAGAGAGAGAGAGAGAGAGAGCATTATGAATGGGGGACATCAGGGTGCTGCCACTGCTGCTGGCAAGATTGCCAGTGTGAGTGTGTGAGTGTGTGTGTGTGTGTGTGTGTGTGTGTGTTGGAGACAGAGCCTCTTTCAGGATGCCGCAGAGAGTAAATTAAATCAACGCGGGCATTAAAGAGCTGAAGCTGCTCTGGCCGCTCTGTAAAAAGGACGCCATCAGAGCGTCGGAGCGTTGGAGCGTCGGCATCGAGCCGACGACACGCTGTCAGACTTATCGAGGGAAGCGCACACAAGTTGGGCCGGCTCTCCGGATCAATACTTTGAAGTGTGACGTGTAAGAAAAGCATGACGACTTCTAAAGAGACTGAAACACGTTCAGATGAATATGGTCACACTTTACTTTGTGTGTGTCTTTAAAATATTATTAGATTCCTGTAATTGTTCAACTATTTTTTTTAGCCCAGGACGGTCTACTGGTACTCTATATTTCCTTTTTATTTTTTTAACATATTCTTTTTTTAAAAATTTTTAAAAATATAATGTTTTTACATTTTAAAAAAAAATATATATATTTTTTACATTTTTTTTAAATATATTTTTTTTACTTTTTTTTTTTTACATTTTAATATTTATTATTATAATATTTTCAAATACACACCTCTTGTCTAAAGACCTTTCACACAAACCTGCTGCTCCCTCAATCAATTAATAAGCGCCGATGCGATTGTTCCCATAATTGAAGCACTTGTTGTGCACCGGGAATACCACTCTAAATTCAGAGTGGACACACACAGACACACACACACACACACACACACACACACACACACACACACACACACACAGCTGTATTTGCAATCAGACCTTGTGCAGCGACGTGCGCTCCACCAGCTGGAAGGGGGCGGGGTCGATCTTGCAGTTGCTGAAGTTGACCTGCTCGTCAAGCTGCCGCTCCTCCCACTCGGCAATCTGCACAAACAACACACCAACGAAGAAGAAGAGGAGGAAGAGGAGGAAGAGGAAGAGGAGGAAGAGGAGGAGGAAGAGGAGGAAGTTTTAGAAATGAGAGATAAAACATCCCGCAGGAGGGACGGTTGATGCCCTCTTGACAAAACTTTTATTCATTTTTGCTGGTCACAAAAACTGAGTGACGGCGTGCGACGAGGAGACGTCTTCATGCCGAGGCGGCCGGCGCCGATCGGCGGGCGGCGGCGCCGCATGCAACGAATCACCTCCTCTGATCCACGATCAATGAGCCGCTCTGAACGACTCTATCAATCATGGCGGCGGCGGCAGGAGGGGAAGGAAGACGTAGCGAGAGGCGAGGAGGGGAACGATGACAACGAGGAGGAGGAGGGGGGGGAGGGGCTGACAGACAGGAAATGAGAGGTGCTGTTGATGGATGAATTATGAATGATGTCATATCCAAAAATATAGGGCCACGAGGTAATCGGGCCCGTGTGGGGAATATTGAGGAATCTGTCAAGGCGTGATGTCATCGAGAGTAAGAAGAAAAAATATATATATAAAAGAAGAGAAATATGGTGAGGAGAGAGAATGCCGCTTTAAGACAAGAAGCATAGACTTCTATACAACCAGAGGAGTCGCCCCCTGGTGGTCAGGAGAGAGAATGCAGCTTTAACACATGAAGCATAGACTTCTATACAACCAGAGGAGTCGCCCCCTGGTGGTCAGGAGAGAGAATGCAGCTTTAACACATGAAGCATAGACTTCTATACAACCAGAGGAGTCGCCCCCTGGTGGTCAGGAGAGAGAATGCAGCTTTAACACATGAAGCATAGACTTCTATACAACCAGAGGAGTCGCCCCCTGGTGGTCAGGAGAGAGAATGCAGCTTTAACACATGAAGCATAGACTTCTATACAACCAGAGGAGTCGCCCCCTGGTGGTCAGGAGAGAGAATGCAGCTTTAACACATGAAGCATAGACTTCTATACAACCAGAGGAGTCGCCCCCTGGTGGTCAGGAGAGAGAATGCAGCTTTAACACATGAAGCATAGACTTCTATACAACCAGAGGAGTCGCCCCCTGGTGGTCAGGAGAGAGAATGCGTGTTTTTGGTCGTAAGTTGTGTGTTCGTGTTGCGTGACCGTCTCACCTCTCTGATCGTCATGTCGTCCTCCACGTCGACGTCATCCTGCAGACAAGAAGCGACACACAAAGACGTTCAAACAAAACAAAACACACACACAGACACACACACAGAGTCGTGAAAGACAAAGGGCGGACACATGGTAGCGACTACAGTTCTCCTGGTGAGAGCGAGGATGTTGCGTGATCGTTACACTGATGGATGTGCGGCGCTGAGACCGACGGGCCGGAGTCGAACCGGCAAACCTCGATGGAAAGAAACGCACACAAAGTGTGTGTGTGTGTGTGAACGTCACCGCGGGGTGTGTGCACGCGACGCTCTGTGTGTGTTTGATGGGCTGTGAAATATGATTTTTTCAAAGTGTTTAGCCGTGCGCTTGAGTACAGGTATTTACTTTTTCCGGGTTGAAAAAGAAAGAGAGTGTGTGTGTGTGTGTGTGTGTGTGTGTGTGTGTGTGTGCGCGCGTGTGTGTGAGGGGCTGATGGGAGCTCTCAGCTCATTTATCCTCATCGCTGCGGTGGTCGACCTGTCGGTAACCCTGGCAACTGTTGCTGCGGGGGTAGAAAGAGGTAACCTACTGTAGCATTATGCAACACACACACACACACACACACACACACACACACACACACACACACACACACACACACACACACACACACACACACACACACACACACAAGGGCACTCTGAATGTCGCCAAGACACGCCGGTGTTCCAGAGGTAAAATGTAAACTAGAGATAAATGGAGATCAAATCACTTCGGTGTGTGTGTGTGTGTGTGTGTGTGTGTGTGTGTGTGTGTGTGTGTGTGTGTGTGTTTGCAGAAGAAGAAGAAGATGAGAGAGAGGTTGGACTGTGAATGTAAAATAGGTGCTCTCCAAGAGATTAGCCGTTCTATTAAGAGAGCAAATCTCTGCTTCTGGAGACATGAGTTAAGGCAGAAGTGTGTGTGTGTGTGTGTGTGTGTGTGTGTGTGTCTGTGTGTGTGTGTCTGTGTGCGCGTGTGTGTGTCCGTGTGTCGATGGAAAGTGGGAGAGTCAACTTTGTTAGTCTGCAAGCGACTGACAGTGGAATCAGAGCGACCGTGTGGGCATATTTAAATGAGATTTAAAACGTGTGTGTGTGTGTGTGTGTGTGTGTGTGTGTGTGTGTGTGTGTGTGTGTGTGTGTGTGTGCAGAGGCATGCGCGAGGCTCCAGAGTGCTGACAAAAGGCAGATGAAGCTGTATTGCTGGCTGCGCCGTTTCCCTGACCAGACAAAGATTAGAAAGGTCCGCCTCCATCCCTCCCTCCCTCTCCTTCCTCCTCTCTCTCCTTCCCTCCCTCCTTTCTTTCTTTCCTCCCTCCCTCCTTCCTTCCCGCCAGCAGCTATCCATCCTCCCTTTCTTTCCATCCAGTGAGCCAATCGCCCAATCAGTGGCACCCATCCAAGACTGGGTCAGCGGGGAACACACACAAAGATGCTGCATCTCTCTCACACACACACACACACACACACACACACACACACACACACACACACACACACACACACACACACACACACACACACACACACACAAGTTCTGAATATAATGAAAAGATTTGTTTTGTTTTATCGAGTGGATCTGGATGAAACAGGCTCCGCCCCCTTCCCTCCTCGCCGCAGACAGAAGGAGAATCGGCTTTTCTTTACACTTTTCCCTCTCAGCTGAAGCGAGAGGCTTAGCGCCGTCCTCCGCTCATCTAAATCCAAACTCTGCCTCTTCTTTAAAAAAAAAAGAAAAAAAGAAAAAGGAGGTCGAGTTTTCAATCTCTTGAGTTTCTGCCGCTAACACAACAGAACTCACACACCAACTACACAACAGAAACCAGGTGATTACCCAGCAGCTCGGTGTCAATATTGAAAAACTCCCACGTCCAACTTCTACAAAGGCTCCAGCGGCTTCTCTGAAGAAGTTGGACTTGTGCTCAAAAAGCAAACGTGTTTCTCCAAATCCAATGTCCCGGTTCCTGAATCACCAAACCTGCAGATTGGTGCTCGCTGCCTTTGTTGGTCCGATTGGTTTAAGGTAAGAATACATTAGTTTTTGGGGAAAATATTAATGTCTTTACCACAGTAAACAAGGTGAAATGAGGAAAAAGTGTATTTAACGAGCTCAGAGCTAGCAGAGCAGAGCTAGCAGAGCAGAGCTAGCAGGCTGAGAGCAGAGCTAGCAGGCTGAGAGTAGAGCTAGCAGAGCTAACAGGCTGAGAGTAGAGCTAGCAGGCTGAGAGTAGAGCTAGCAGAGCTAGCAGGCTGAGAGCAGAGCTAGCAGAGCAGAGCTAGCAGTCTGAGAGCAGAGCTAGCAGGCTGAGAGAAGAGCTAGCAGGCTGAGAGCAGAGCTAGCAGGCTGAGAGCAGAGCTAGCAGGCTGAGAGCAGAGCTAGCAGGCTAAGAGCAGAGCTAGCAGAGCAGAGCTAGCAGGCTGAGAGCAGAGCTAGCAGTCTGAGAGCAGAGCTAGCAGGCTGAGAGAAGAGCTAGCATGCGACGGCATCAGCTAACATGGCAAAGTACAGCTGAGTCATTAGTTTGGAAGGTATTTAGTGACACAATTAACGTAAAAGTTGGGTTATAAGCCGCTACTGCCTTCGGTGTCCGCTAGCTCCCCGCTGTAGCCAGCTAGCGCTGCTACTCGTTGGCTAATATTAATTTGCAGACAAAGGACGTCCAGTCACACCGATGATCTCAAACATAAATCAGAATATTGAAGATAAACTGTGATTGGCACGAGTGGACTCTGGTTCTACTGATGATGATGATGCTAACTTCAGACTACTCTTTCCTCTTCGTCGTCGTCTCAAGGCGACGAAAAAACATAAAAGACAACAACGTGTGCAACAATGTAGCGACGCCTGTTGGCTGAGGGAAACATTGTAGCAATAGTTACCATCTGAAATCTGCAATTACCTGCAGATTTCTTTGCTAATCACCTGTAAATTCTACATTAATGCCTTACTTACGCATCTGATTCGGACGACAGACTTCACACAATTGTGAAATAGCGTCGTTAACGACTTTGTGGGGCGTAAAGTGGGCGTGGCTGTGAAGTCGGTCCCATTACGGCTCTGGGAGAAGTCGTGAAGCTGTAATTAATCTTTCCGACCCATCGGCCCTCATTGTTCGAGTTTCTTCCCGACATTTTAACTTCTTCCGCTGATGCTTTCGGTCCTGCGAGGCGTGTTCCTCAGCCTCCAAAAAGAATCTGATACGGGGAAAACAAATCAATTCACCAAACAAATTACCGCCGGTACTTTGCACTCGTCTTCTTCCGGATGAGTTCCCTCTCCCGCTGCATATCTCCTCCGTGTCGCCTGAAAGGATTCAGGAAATCAAAAACTTCATCCCGTCGTCTGAATATTCCTCCTATCAAGATAACCAGAGGACATTTTCAATGGCCTCGCTCGTCTTTGTTCTACAGCTTATGACTCGCTCGGAAAGTGCGAACACTTGACCCCGAATAATCTTTAATAATCGACTCATTTTGGGAACGAATAAAAAAAAAACTTGCTATATGGTTCTTGAAATAAAGTGTCCGATATTGGCACGCGTCCGTTTTACGAGCGAGGGCTTTTCTGTCCGTCAGATAGAGATCATCAATCTTCTGCTACTCTATTAGCGAGCGGCTGAAAGCCAGCGGGACTCGTCCTCGTAGCAGCCAGCGCCGTGTTTTACATCGTAAAGGAATAGTACCATTTATATAAATCATAAAAACAGGATCCTTTGTGCCGACTTTGGAGGCGACGGTCTTTTGAATTGGCCACTTCTTCTTCTTCGTCTTCTTCTTCACTCAAACGCCGCCTTCGGTTCATCTCAGCTGGCGCCGGCTACTCGTTCATCCATCGGCTTCCAGCTCCACGAGTGTCAAAAGTAAACTTTCACCTGATCGGGTTCCACCTTTAAAAACTTAACTTAACGTCTTGGTTGCGTAAAGGTCAAAGTGGTCGTCGTCAAATCAAAAGCACCTGACTATCTTAAGGGAGTAAAGCTAGAAAATAACATCCAAAAGTAATAGTCTGAGCCAAATGATACATACAAATATTTATTTATCTATCCATCCATCCATATATCCATTTATCCATCCATACAACCATAATTCTATCTATGCATCCATCCATCTATCTATACGACCATCCAAACATCCATCTATCATGGATCGTTGGTTCCATCAGTTTGTTCTGTTCACACATGGCAGCTGCTGGATGTGAACACATGTAAAAACGCCCTCGTGGAGACTCGTGTGTGTGTCTTTGTGTCTGTTTTAACGCTGTGACACGTGAATCTAAACGTCGTGAGCGTGCGCGCTAAAAAAATAAAAGCTAATTTCGAACTTGCTAAAAAAAAAGCTGGTGCATCTCTACGCCGATGACACACGGATGTATTTTAGCACGTCGAGCATCCATCGTGGGATGTCCCGGCATGTTGTGCGGCCGGATGCCAACGACACAGACGTGTGTGTGTAGTTGTGTAATTGTGTCCCCGGCAGACGAGTCTCCAGCTGTCACGGCGACGTGGCTCATTATCTCCCTGCGTCACGGATGATTGTGAAATTCTGCAGTTATTTTTCATAATAACGCTGCAGAAAAAGTTGAGAAAAAAGATTGACTGGATCAAATCACTCCTCTGAAGTCAGATCCATCTTTCTGTTGCATAAAAAACAACACTGCTTCTTCCCTCTCCCGGGGCTTTCCCCCTCATTGTAATGCAACTTGTCTGTTCTCTCCTGCATCATGTGTGTGCATGTTCTTATGCAAGTGTGCATGTCAAGAAAGACACATTTTCCAACAATCTAAAGAAACAAAAGACAAAAGAACTCAAAGAGATAACGAGGGAGAGGCAAGTAGCCGAAAAAGACGAAAAAAAAGAAAAGAAAACGAGCCCACAAACCATGATAAATAAACTATGAAGGCAACACGAAGACGCGAGAATGGAGGGAGAAAATAATGAGAAAAACAGCCAGGAGAGACCGAGAGGCCGAATGGCATCATTTCTCTGCAACAGACTGATGTCATTTACCCTGCATCAATATTTCACAGCCTCGATGTGAAGGAGGAGGAGGAGGAGGAGGAAGAGGGGATGACAGACGACAGAGATGCAGAACGGGGAGGAGGGCTTTGGAAAAGTGGAAAAGTAGAAAAGATGGACGAAGAGCAACGGAGCAGAGCGGCGGAGATTAAACCAAAATCCAGAACACCACAAAAAAAAAAAAAAAAACCTGAAGAAAAAAAAAAGGAGGAATAACTTAATTTCTCTTCCGCCGCCGGAGGATGTTACTGAGAAAAATAACCATTTGCAGGTCCATGTTGACGCCGCCGACTGTTAATAATAACTCCTAATGACTGTTAATAATAACTCCTAATGACTGTTAATAATAACTCCTAATGACTGTTAATAATAACTCCTAATGACGGGGACAACAGGGCCAAACAGGCACAGGGCACTGCACATGCACGCGCACAGAGCTACAGGGGTTCAGCGCTAATTAGCGCGCCGCGAGGCGGGAATGACTAACACGCCTCCAGGCCCACTTAACACCCCCCCCCCCCCAAATAATGCACCGCAGCCACTAATGCGCCATCTGCCTCGGCCCTGACCGCGCTCAACACACCCTGCACCTCATCAAAGGACACCGCGAGCTGCAGAGGACGGCCGATGGAGCCCTGAAGATGTCCATCAATTCATGATTAACGCCATAAACATGTAGGAAAAATAGATTTATATTGCATGAAAAGAGTCAAACGTGTTTACTGAGAGGAATAAATCCAGCGAGGAGAGGAGTCACTTTCTTATAGACTTCTATACAACCAGAGGAGTCGCCCCCTGGTGGTCAGGAGAGAGAATGCAGCTTTAACACATGAAGCATAGACTTCTATACAAAAAAAAAAAGTTACTTTTTTTTCTTGTTTTCAAAAATAAATAAAAAGTTACTTTTTTTTCTTGTTTTCAAAAATAAATAAAAAGTTACTTTTTTTCTTGTTTTCAAAAATAAATAAAAAGTTACTTTTTTTTCTTGTTTTCAAAAATAAATAAAAAGTTACTTTTTTTCTTATTTTCAAAAATAAATAAAAAGTTACTTTTTTTTCTTGTTTTCAAAAATAAATAAAAAGTTACTTTTTTTTACTTGTTTTCACAGAAAGAAATAAAAAAAGAAAATTTCACCAGACAACTATTCCCGCCCTTTTCAGCCCAAAAACCAGAATGAGGAACCGAGAAGAACGATCTTAAAGTCTGGACGGTGACATCAAATCAACCATAAATCATGTTTAATAAAAACAGGATCGAGTTGTGAGCCGGTTCTCAACCTGTTGTCTCTGCAGCGTCGCTGCGTAAACACTTGTTTGTAAACACTTGTTTGTAAACACTTGATTGTAAACACTTGTAAACATGTCCAGCAGCGTGGACGGATGCTCACCCCGTGGAATCTCTTCAAGCTGGGCGGCGGCTCCTACGAACGGAACGACATCACACGGTGACGAGAGGGAGACGACCTCACGACGGCGTGTGAACGCGACGTGAGGGGAAAACATGGATTACCAATAAATCACCGACGGAGACGGAGACGTCTGCAACGCACGGCCGATAAATCACTCGACCCGCCATGCAACGATGACATCATTGTGTGTTCATCTTGGTAATCAGGCGCTCGTTGCATTGATTGTCATGCAGCGCCGTGCGGAGGGGGGGAGGCGGCCGCCGGGTGATTGGACGGCGGCGCCCTCGTTCCAGTTGAGTGTGGAGGACATCTTCCCCGCCCGCCCCCGAAATACCTCCCAGCTCTCCTCATGCATCATCGTTTCATCCTGCCGCTGTCAATCAAAAATACCTTCCGGCTCCTAATGAAGAGGCACGAGGCTGCCGGTCTGCTGAACGCCGCTCATGCACGTGTTGGAACACGCCCCCGGGCGACCCCGCCCACATGGATTTTATCAATTTACAACAGATGCGACAGGTTTTCGGTCCCTCCTGATGGCTCTTAGTCCTAAGTCCCGCCCCCCTCCCTGTGAGGCCGTCACTGATTGGACCCCTCGGTGATGATGAGGCTGATGATGGACAGCTCGGCATGCGTTTTGGGGTTGAACAGCCTCGTCCTCGCAGACCACTTGACCTCAAGAGAACCACTGCTTGTTTATTAGGACTGAGAAGCTTTCTGGGACTTTGAGAACCGATTGAGTTCAAAAAGGATGAGAAACTATTGAGTAAAATAAGATTTTTTGGGGTTTTTGTTTTGGAAAATTTCACAATTTCATGGTCAGACGATATATTGTATTTACTATTACCTTTAAACCAGCATGAAAAACAATATTTCCGGTTTAAAAATCTAATATATGAACACTTTTGCATCACTGTGGAGAAATTAAAACCCCAGTGGTCAACAAGGGGTTAAAGGTGTCAACTTTCACTTTGACTTCTTTACACTTTTAGTCTAAAAAACTGCTTGTGAAGTTGTGTTATCTTGTGTTTTTGTACTTCTTGTGGTTGTAAACTCTGCGTTTACTTCCTGCAGTAGGATCCACATAACGTAAAGCATCGCTCACTTCCTGTTTGCACAAAATAAAATGGACCTAAATATAAACTGGAGTCCTCTAGACTTGAATTTTTAAGACATTTATGTCCCCAAATGATGGGAAATCCCGTTGCTGGAGCAGCCAATCAGCAGCGAGCGGTGGTGTTTCAGCCGTCAACTGTTCTCCGTCACCTCGACTGACCGTTTGACCGATGAGAAGAGGTTAAGATGAGTCCGTCCCAGCTCCGGCCAATCACGTGAGCGGCTCGGAGGCGGTGACAGGTCAGTGGGCGGGGCTACAGGTAGCACAAGGAGGAGGGTGTTCAACACTTTTTCGGGTGGTGCGGTGGCGGCACGATGGCGGAGACCGGGTCTCGGTCCATCGGCGCTTTCGGGCGATGAGCCCTGGGATGGAGCGGCGGCGTGACAAAATCATTTGATTTTTTTTTTTTTTTTTTGTCTGTTGCCGGGCGGATTCCGGGCCCCAGCCCCAAATCGATTGGCTCTTACCACGACGGATATCCGGACCCGTTTGGACGGCCTCCTGAGCTCAGGAGACACGGGGCTCTCCACGTTGTTGTTTTTCTTTATTTTTTCACCCCCCCAGAGACAAACACACAACGTTAACAACAACAACAACAACCTCACCGGCAGAATGAAAACGACACGTCAACATGAAGCTGAAAATAATGACAAACTCCTTTCTATGCAACCATCAGCAGAGAGGGAGGGTGTTGTGTCAAAGCCTCGCAGGATGACAACATGAAACAGGTTTAACACTGAGGGTGACTAAGATACTGTGTGTGTGTGTGTGTGTGTGTGTGTGTGTGTGTGTGTGGGAGGTACTGTACTCTAGAGCGTGAAGGACTGTATGTGAGAGATAGCATAGGACTGTGTGGGCGTGCACAATGTGTGAACGACAGCATGTGAGCTGCTGTCGTGTGTGTGTGTGTGTGTGTGTGTGTGGGGCGCTCTCTTACCTCGAGGCCTTCTGTCTCTGGACTGGCACAGAACAGGTTCTTTAAAGCGATGCCCGAATTATCCTGTGGGACTGAGAGAAGAGACACACACACACACACACACACACACACACACACACACACACACACAGGGAGGAAGAGAGAGAGACACTTATCACACACGTGTGTGTTGTGAGCCTCATGTGTGACGCTGCGTTAGCGTGCAGTGATGAAGATTCGAGGGAAAACAGATCGCTTTGTGTCTTTTTTTTCTAATCAGTCCTGAAATAGTTTCTTCATCATGAGAGAGAGAGAGAGAGAGAGAGAGAGAGAGAGAGAGAGAGAGAGAGAGGTTCAATTAGTGAGACGTGAGTTTAGAGACAGAGAGGCTATTACCCACAATCCTTCTGGATCTATTAAATCTGCTATTCTTTTCCTTTTTGATTGCCTCATCCGTCTCTCTCTCTCTGTGTCTCTTTCTGTGTGTGTGTGTGTGTGTGTGTGTGTGTGTGTGTGTGTGTGTGTGTGTGTGTGTGTGTGTGTGTGTGTGTGTCTTACTGGTGGGGGTCTCGCTGGGTCTCTCCACCACAGACGGTCTCTTCAGTGCAGGTTTCAGGGGCTTCTGGGAGATCGGCCGAGTCGGACTGAAGGACGACTCCTCAGTGGAGATCTACACACACACACACACACACACACACACACAATCAAAACCACGGTTTTAATTCATAAAAATGATCATCATCATCATCTTCTTCAAAGGTTGAGGAAACAGAAGAAGAGAAACCAGCGCGACCATAAGTGATATTGAAGTAAAAGCTCATAACTTAAACATAAATACATAAATACATGAATAACAGTGTTCGTGACCTACAACATGTTGTTTCTCTGAAGGAAACTTTCTGCTTTCAGCCATGAAAACTTTTCACAGATCAAATGTGTGAAATACAGTTTAAAGGATTCTCAGCTGGAATTCTGTGAAGTTTCCCCCTTTTGTGAAAGCATGAATATTCCAGATGGACTGATTTTAATATTAATATTAAACCGCTTAAACAGACAGTTTCTTCCTCCCCCATTTGCGTCAGTCAGTCTCTGTACAGTAGGAGTGTTTTTAAGGGACAGGTGAGGTACTTCTCCAGTCTTTTACTTCATAAATCAGTACTGTCGCTTTAAGGAAGATTTGTTTTGAAACCACAAACAAACATTTTTATTAGAGCGGGGCAATCAATCCATCCTTTAACGACGCTAACCATTCGATGACGAGTTAACTGGATGCAACTCTTCTCTCACGGAGGAAGAAAAAACATGGAAAACACTTATTGCTTTTGTATGAAGTGAATCAACTGCTGGTCTTTAAGACCTTTAAGGTAAGAAACAGACTGAACATGGACCAGAGAAGAGTGGTTTGACCCTCACAGGGACCCTTACTACTGAACATGGACAAAGAAGGAGTGGTTTGACCCTCACAGGGACCCTTACTGCTGAACATGGACCAGAGAAGAGTGGTTTGACCCTCACAGGGACCCTTACTACTGAACAGTACCTGATTCATAAACTATATATGTGTGCTGTTATATTGTTCTGGTAACATGACTTTAACATAAAAGCCTGTAATATACTAGTTTTTAATTTATTATTGAATTTGGCGCATAATGAGATTAATGAGTTAATTTTGTGGCCCGACCCTAATTATTATGAAATATTTATTATGAGTAGCAATCAGCTATCAGGAGGTTAAAACCAATAATATCAGTCAACATTCAAAGAAACTCTGGTCACACACACACACCTATACACACACACCTACACGCACACACACACGCCTGAGGGCGTTCCACCTCGCCACTCACTGCAAACTGATGAAAGAGAAATGAAGACGAGGGAGAAAAAAAGAGGAAGAGATAAATCAACATTTTTGGCAGTGAGCTGGAACCAGAGGAGGCATCCATCACACACACACACACACACACACACACACACACACACACACACACACACACACGTTTCTGCATGCATTATTCTTGACTTTCACAACAGAATGAATGTGAAACATAAGAATTCAGGAGAGAGAATGCAGCTTTAACACGTGAAGCATATACTTCTATACAACCAGAGGAGTCTCCCCCTGGTTGTATAGAAGAGAGAATGCAGCTTTAACACATGAAGCATAGACTTCTATACAACCAGAGGAGTCGCCCCCTGGTGGTCAGGAGAAGGAATGCAGCTTTAACACATGAAGCATAGACTTCTATACAACCAGAGGAGTCGCCCCCTGGTGGTCAGGAGAGAGAATGCAGCTTTAACACATGAAGCATAGACTTCTATACAACCAGAGGAGCCTCCCCCTGGTGGTCAGGAGAGAGAATGCAGCTTTAACACATGAAGCATAGACTTCTATACAACCAGAGGAGTCGCCCCCTGGTGGTCAGGAGAGAGAATGCAGCTTTAACACATGAAGCATAGACTTCTATACAACCAGAGGAGCCTCCCCCTGGTGGTCAGGAGAGAGAATGCAGCTCTAACACATGAAGCATAGACTTCTATACAACCAGAGGAGCCTCCCCCTGGTGGTCAGGAGAGAGAATGCAGCTTTAACGTCTTCCTGTGTCCATGCAAACTAAAACATGGATGAAACTAGTAAACTGGGCGTGTCAGGCTGGTGTGGGTTAACCAGCCCGTTGACCTCCGTGACCTCTGACCTGGAAGCGGACCTCCTGACTCGCCCGGTGGCCGGCGTCCTCGCTGCCGGCGTTGGACACGACCGACAGGCGTTTCTTCTCCTCCGCCGCCCGCTCCCTGATGTACTCCAGCCGCTTGGGCCGGCCGAGCTGCATGGAGAGCAGCGCCTGCAGCTGGGCCCGCTCGATGGAGCCCAAGAGGATCATGGACTCTGGGAGGGCAGGAGGAAGAGGAGGAGGAGGAGAGGAAGAGGAGGGGAGGGTGAGCAGACTGCAGGAGAATCCAAACACATGTTGCAGCGCTGCAGACGGCTCGGCTGAGTTACATAACGAGGGCCCAGAATGCAGCGCAAGTGCGTTAACTAAGGGCGTGTGTGTGTGTGTGTGTGTGTGTGTGTGTGTCTGGCAGCTTGCTTACTTTAAGTAATTGCCTCTGTGACAGTACGTGCCGATTATGTGTTTGGTTAAATGACGCAGCTAATTGTTTTCCGCACGATTGCGCAATGAATTGAGACGAACTCTGAATACTAAACCTGCTCTTCAGTGAAGAGGCTTCGGCTCGTCCGCCAATCAATCGATCGATCGATCAGCACAGACCAGAAGCTACGGACTGCATGTCCTCACAAACATGCTAACAGGAAGTGTGTGGTGCGGCACAAAGCGATGTATGCCATGTGTCGACGCTCACCGGCCGACTCCACCAGCGCCAGCGTCTTCAGGTGTCCGGTCAGCAGCACGTTGTGCAGGTCTCTGTAGCAGCAGTTCAGCGTGATGTAGCGCACGTCCCGCACCATGATGTCCTCCACGCGGATGTTATACTTCCTGAAGGAAATCAGAAAATACACGTCGATGTAGAAGGAGGACGGAGGCTGAGACGTGGGAGGAACGTGGGATCCATTAAGGAATCAAGTGACATTTTGAGCGCTGCTGACTTTTGAAAAACAGACGTCGATTCAGACGCCTCGAGACTTTTTCTCTCTCCAATGAGTCATCATGCCAGAAAAACAACCGCCGCCCTGCCAGCGGCTGCACAGAAGACATCCTTCTTCCTATGTTCGCATTACACAGTCTGTTATTAAACATGTTTGAGTCCAATTCTTACATCCCAAACTATCACAATTCGACAAAACCCAACAATGCCAGCAGTTCTCGACGCTGCTGTTTTCGGCCATGCTACGTTGCGGCTACGCCATTTTCCTGCCTTGGCGTTCGACGGGGATTTGACCAACATCCTCGTGGTGCCGGGCTGCGTGTCCCTCCACACACACGGACCATGTTGAGACCACTTGTCCAGGTTTTCAAATAGAAGCTCATTCAATTTGAGGGAATTGGATTTGTTTTTTTAGGGGCTAACGGCATGAAAAACAAGACAGAAGACGCTTTATTTTATTTTTATTATCGGAACTACTTTTGACAGAAGAAGTAGTCCCAATGGAAAGTCTTCAGGGAGCTCTGCGGACGGTTTCAGCTCTTTCAGGAAAGAGATCTCGCTGCTTTGAAGCACTTCCTGTTCGCTCGAATAACAGGAAGAAAAGCAACTTGGTCTTTTTTATTCTTTCTCCTTCTCAAGCTGCAGTTATGTTTCTATTCGTCGTGAGCATCAGAAGCTGTTTCCTCCAGATGACGGGGGTTGAATCGCCACTATTTTTTCCCCGATCAATGATGGAGAATAAAACCCTCGAGTACTCCCTCCCTTGAAAGAAAGATGTCCTCTGAAGCGTCGGCGGCCTCTCGGTTCGCTCGCTGGAGGATCTGACAGAATAACCCATCGACTCCGAGCCGGACAAACCGCCGCACGACTGATTTCTCTCGGGGATCTCAAGAAGCGGCGATGAAGCCTGATTGGTTTTCTTCTTAATTGAACCTTCCTGCCCTCAAGGCGCCGGCCAAACACATCTAATCACTTCTGAGGTATATATATATATATATATATATATATATATATATATATATATATATATATATATATATATATATATATATATATATATATATGGCTCCGAGCCTCAGCTTATAGATTTGAGTCAAGATAAACAGACTTATAGGGAGATAAATCCAGGATTTACAGATCATTCATATTGTTCAGAGTATAGTGCAAAGGCTCAGGGTGCCACGTGTGTGTGTGTGTGTGTGTGTGTGTGTGTGTGTGTGTGTGTGTGTGTGTGTGTGTACACAGTGGAAGCCAATAAAAGGAAATGTGTAATGATCCTCGGCTTCGCTCGCTGTCAGACGGGCAGAGACAACAGAGGACGGAGAACAGTTCAACAGGCTCTAATTGGCTGTTATGAAATGACCGACGCACGCACGCACGCACGCACGCACGCGCACGCACACGCACACACACACACACACACACACACACTAGTGTTATGTAATTGTTCCCACAAAGCCACTCCAAAGTGAGGACGAGGGCCTCGTATGAGAGAAGAGATGGAACAGGTTTCATGGGCTACCGGGTCTGATTAGAAAGAAGGAGTGGACGTGTGTGTGTGTGTGTGTGTGTGTGTGTGTGTTCGTTCATACCTGCAAAAGCTATACATAAATAAAAGAAATCCAATTCTCTCCAGCTCCGTGTGGGTGTGTGAGCAAATGTTGATGCCACTGTGTGTGTGTGTGTGTGTGTGTGTGTGTGTGTGTGTGTTTCATGGGTGTGAGATGGATCATTTCCAGTTTAAGTGAAAACCACATTCAGCGAGGATGAGGTATTACGCTGCCTTCAGTACCGCCTCCTCAACGCCGCCGGCCCCTCCCCCGCATGCTGCAGTATAACACGCACACGCACACACACACACACACACACGCACACACACACACACGCACACACACACACACCAGGCTTGGCGATGGAGACTGGTGTGAAGAAGAGGTAAGAAAGTGAATAAAGAATTGAGTCCCTTTCTGCGCCGAGACTCCAGCTCATCGTGTGTGTTATTAAATATAGATGATTCAAGGAGATTACATTTCTGTGTGTGTGTGTGTGTGTGTGTGTGTGTGTAAACATTCAGTCCACACACACACAAGTTTCTCAATCATCTTTACGCCTCACCAATTTCTAACATTTTCAAACGTATGTCATTATGTTGAGATAATTTGATGTTTTTTGATGATAAATGATCGTGTCAGGATGTTTTTTTTTTCATTTGGCATTTACACACACACACACACACACACACACACACTTCTGACAGTTCCTCAATCATCTTTACGCCTCGACAACTTTTACAGTTTAGAAACTTTGAGTGCAGATGATGTGATTGTGTTGATGACTGACGAGCACATTAAACTCCCCAATTATAAACTGAAATTTGTTAAAAAGCTGTCAATCATTCATATTTCATGAAGTTAAACAGGCGTGCACATAGAGAGGCTCGCTTTGACAGTAAAAAAAGAAGGGTAATTCAGATTTATTACAACGTTATGATGTTACTTTTTGTTGTTCGGGCAAAATCAGTGAAGATGCTAATGGACTCTTCTGTGATGTGGAAACACTACAACGCTGCTCCCTTCAGAGGTCAACCCAAGGTTGAAACTGTCCCCAATCATCAGGACAGCTGTGTGGCGGTGCAGTGTGCAAAACACACCAGGATAATTAAGGGTACTCAAGCAAGTATTCATGCTTAATGTCTGAAAATATACTGCATCAGTGTATAGCGTTCTGCTCCTTTCACATTGTTGGATGAACACATAAAAAGTAGAATTTCCAAGTCGCAGTTTATATTTACACTTCTGTCCGAGATGTCATCGCTTCATCATGTTGTTGTTAGACGTTTGTGTGAAATCGTCACAATAAGAAGGTTAAAATTCTCAATTCATGGCCTGAAACGTGTTTGTGAGGTTTAGTTTGAGTCCAATCGGGAGGTTTCAGACAATATGTACTGCATGTTCCACTTGACTACATTACCCACAATGCAACGCTGACAGTCTGGCCAGAGGCTGGGAGGTATAAGCTGAGGAGGAGCTGCGGAGGTGAAGTCCTCCACTCCTCCTTTTTAAACTCGAGTCAGCGTAAAGTTGAAGAAGAGACGCTCACACGGCTCCACCGGACGCACAAAAGGCTCAACACAACCGCTCTCTCACACACACACACACACACACAGACACACACGTGGACGTGCGTTCAAGCAATGCAAGGACATTTTTAATGAGAGTGCCGTCTTAAAAACACACTAACGCACACGACCAGAGTGCAACAAGCTCGCTGGAATCACAGCTTCTCCTTCGTCATCTTTCTCTGCAACACACACACGCGTGTTTATATGACCTCACGGGGACCATTGACTGGTACCAGCCTAGTGGGGTCCACCATTTCTGAACACACACACACACACACACACACACACACACACACACACACACACACACACACACACACACACAATGGAGAGGCCATAGGGTGGCAGTGGATAAGAAGCAGAGACCGAGGCGATAGACTGAAAGAGATAACGAGGAGATGCGCGATGGCGTCGGGTCGACCGAGGTTCCCGATGCGGGGAAGTGAAAGACGGCGACAGACGGCGGGGATGAAACGCGTGTTTTTATTTCTTCTCATTTCTCCCAATGTGGACGACAGCGTCACAACTATTATCTCCGCCTAATGATTTGTCAGCATCCGGAACAATAACCATTCAGTGTCGTGAGGTCTGGTATAAATTAATAATACGGGGAGTGAAGGCAATTAAAAGCCCGGGTTTAGGTCAACACGTCACGAGCCAGCCGACATTTGCACTTAAATACATAATTAAATACATAAACCGTGATAAACAGACACAAAACCTTCAACAAACACAACTGATGCAACATAAACAATGTTCAATTTGGGCCTCCATACTTTTAGTTAGCATTAGCATGTTTGCATGCTACGCAAACATACATGTCACTGCAGCACATGTAATCTAACATCCTAAAAGTAACACATGTACATGCTATAATGCTAACAATAGCATGCTAACAAGATTCATGTTAGCACGTACCTCACTCAGCCCTCTGGGCTGAGTGAAGTTCAGCTAGCTTAGATCTAGAGCTAGCTTATACATAACAGGTTTATTAGTAAGCTTTTCTGTCTATGTGCTAAGCTAAGCTAACTAGCTGTAGCTTTATTTTAACTGTGCAAGAGTGGTGTCAGACAATTTGTTACCTACTATTTGTTAAAAAAATGTCACATTGGTTCCAAATGACACCATTTGTTGGAGATTTTTTTTAATCATATATTTTATGTTCTTTGCACTTTCCGATAATGCCGTAATTGTTAGTTGCAGTATGTTTAACATGTATGTTGCAATATGTTTACTTGTTGTTGTTGTTACCCATTACAGTCCTGCTGAAAAAATACAGTGTTTGTGCTAGCTGGCGTTAACACGCCGTTAGCATGACGCAGATGCTAGCTAGCTAACTAGCTCATACGTACTCGTGGTGGCCCCAGCCCAGCTCCGGCAGGTAGGGCAGCTTCTTGATCCGGATGATGGAGTCGTAGAGGGACGGCTGCAGCGACTGGGCCACGGCGTTGGCCAGGATCACCGCGATCATCACCGGCAGGATGTGTGAGATCTGGCCCGTCAGCTCGAACACGATGACCGCGGTGGACACGGTGTGGGTGACCGCTCCCGACAACGCTGCCGCACCTTTAGGTGAGGAGAGGGGGAGGGGGGGGGGCAATTGTTCAGATCAGTGGTTTTCAAGGTGGGGGTCTGGTGCTAAATAAAGACGGTCCTTGAGGGGTTCAGGGGCGTCATCCATCAAAAGGATTTTATTTTAACAACTATAACAAAAAAACTAATAGTCTGAGCAATAGAGAGTGACGATGATGAAACAAAAAAAAACATACTTCCTGTACTACAAGTATACTATACATGTAAAAAATACTATATATATATATATATATATATATATATATATATATATATATATATATATATATATATATATATATATATATATATATAAATAAATAAAGGATTTTATATATAACAATGTATAATATATAAAATGTATAATACATATATATATATATATATCAACATATAGGAAAATATATATAAAATATAAAAATAAATTGTATTTAAAACAAATTGAATTGAATTCTCTAAGCTGCAGCACATAAACTTGGAGTCTCACTAACGGCTGAATCCCTTCACTGCTCTAGAAATACACAAAATCAAACAGCAAAAGTCGATTGCTGACTTGAGTTATACGACCAACCATGAAGAGAACGCAATATCAATATTCCTAAAAATCTCAAAACTATCACACAGAATACTGTTCAATCAGCAGTATTGATCCAATCCACAAAACTTCAAAAACTTTGGAGTTCAAGTCACTCGAGGGTTCTCAGCTCTCTCCCTCACCACAGTCTTCTCCTCTGGACTCATACGCCCCCAAAAAGAAATAAAAGATAATGGACTTATATAAGTAATTCAATAGGGCGCCGTAACGTTTGTGATTGTTTCCCTTCCAATAAAGTGTTGTGAAAAGAGCAATATAAAAGCAGAGCGCAGCGCGGGGAGGAGGGAGGGATGGACGAGTCCAATGCAATAAAGAGAGAGAGAAAGAAAGAAAGCTTTAAAATAAAGAGAAGAGAGAAAGAGACAGATGGTGGGCGAGCGAGTCCACATTGTTGTGTCTGGTAACTTCATGAAGTCATGATGAGCACACATCACAACGCCGTGAGAGGAAAGAGGCTCATCAGAGGGTCAGGCTGCCGGGCTGAGTCACCAAACAACAACAACAACAACAACAACAACAACACACTGAAACGCTGTCAACAAGGAGCTCAGTGGAGGAACGCACAACTCCCTGGGCACAAAAGTATGTTATTATTCATAAAATAATGTTGATTACGAAGATCTCTCTCGCAAGTGTCTTATCTTTATAGATATCTATATAGATATATATATATATATATATATATATATATAGATATATATATATATATATCTATATAGATATATATATCTATATATCTATATCTATATCTATATATATATATATATATATCTATATATAGATATATAGATATATATATATATATATGAAATAGGTAATATCTAAGTAAAATAATAGATAGATGATTTTATTCCAAAACTTCTATGGAATAATTTATATTTCTTCGCAGAAGTTTTTGAATTATGCAAAAAGTTATGTTTTAACTTTTAAACTCTTCAGCAGGTCACGACGTCTACGAGCTGTGACACTTGGTCACTTTGTCGGCTGGCGTCTGAGCCCGTCTGCAGCCGAGTTCTTTCTCTTTATTAACATATTTTTAATAAAGTCCCGTCCAGTGATGGAGCAAATGTAGCTGGAGTTTCCGTTTAGGCATCACGCCCCATTGACGGCCTCCACGAGGCGGCGGGCCGGAGCCAACGTCCATCTCGATTCATTTTCTACGAGCCGACGGGGGGAAAGAAGAGAAGAGAA
Source organism: Clinocottus analis (assembly GCF_023055335.1). Taxonomy (NCBI): domain Eukaryota; kingdom Metazoa; phylum Chordata; class Actinopteri; order Perciformes; family Cottidae; genus Clinocottus; species Clinocottus analis. The sequence continues at coordinate 2,099,547 of NW_027175931.1, read as the reverse complement.
ACCTTTTCACTGGAGCGGAGAGCATTTTGGGGTTATTTAAAAAAGACCGAAACACTTAAAAAACAGCCGAGTCGGCTTCACGAGCGAGGAATATTTTAACTGCCGCAGACGCTAATGAACCGAAGCCCAACAGTTTGAGGAGGAAAAAGAAAGAGTAGAACAAGATACCAGCAGTAAAAGTGAGAGTACAGAGTGAGAGCAGGTGCTGTGGGCGCGTCTTTGTGTCTTTGTGTCTTTGTGTCTTTAGCGTACCCACGACGGCGTAGCCTCCCGGCACGATGGGGTAGATGGTGCCGTCGGTGTTGATGCCATCTGGGAACCAGGCTGCCATGCTTTCTCCAACCAGACGCCCGAAAGCTGCCCCTGAAACACACACACACACACACACACACACACACACACACACACACACACACACGGAACAATAAATAACACTTAAGTTCTGTATGACACGTTGAAGATTGTTTGACGATAAGAACTATTTAGGAGGGATAGCGCCGCTAAAGTGGGACAGGATGACGTTGTTTGGCAGTTACGGGTTCTTCAGAATATTTCATCACTTCTCTCAAGTGAAATAAACAATTTTGATGTTTTTTTAGGGGGGGAAAAAAGCAAAATTAAAAAGTATATTTTTTTGAGAAGATTGATACCAACCTACTGCTAGCAACTGGCTAGCGTAGCTAGCACGGTTCTGTCTCAGACTCATCTTGATCAGATTCAAGGATATCAATTTCTGCATCTCACTACTGCATTTTATTTCTTAAACTGCACTGAACTTTTATTCTATTTTGTGTTTTTTTTGACTGTTTTTTTTATTGTTTTAAAATGTTTTTAAATTGTGTTTTTGTGCATTATGTTTCAATGCTTTTAATGGTTTCATGTGAAACACCTTGTAGTTGAAATGTGCTCTAGAAATAAACATGCCTTGCCACGTTTGGTATCTTCATGCTAAGCTAAGCTAATCGGCTGCAGCTTCAGAGATGAGCTCTCGGTGTCTGCTTTTTATTTCTTACCGATGACGAACACGGGCATGAAGGCGCCGCAGGGCACCGGGATGGTGGTGGCGAGGGCCGACATCCAGAACTACAACAGGAAGAGAGGAGGGAGACAAAGAGATGAAGACACAAAGAGACGAAGACACAAAGAGACACGACGTGAACAGAAAGCACAAGGCGGCTTTTTTCAAATAGCCGTCGAGCGACATCCGGCGCGACCCGAGACGATGGCCGAGTTCAACCCTCCACCAGCGGCGGGAGGAGGCGTGGCCTCAGTGCCGAGGGTTCGATTGAGTCACTCTGACTCGTCAGTTCGACAAAGACCCTGAAATGAACTCTGGGTAATGAGGGGGCTCCGCTGATTGGCCGACGCCGCGAGAGGCGCCTGCTAATGAGGAAAGACGAAGACAAACCAAAAAAGGGAAATGTCACCACTGACAATGTGTGAGCACTGTTGTCAGGTGTGTGTGTGTGTGTGTGTGTGTGTGTGTGTGTGTGTGTGTGTGTGTGTGTGTGTGTGTGTGTGTGTGTGTGTGTGTGTAGATATGAGTATTCGTTCTTGTTCTGGGGAACCGAGCGTCGTCACCTCGACATTGGAGGTGGTGAACATTGACGAAGCCAATCTGTTGTCACATCACTAATTTGAGAAAAAAAAAGTATTTTAAGCTTTTATGAGTCGTGGCGTTCATATTTTTCACGCTTTTGTGAGGAAAAAATGTGTCGTTGTGCTCAATCTTCACTTCATACCATGCTGACAAACCTGTAACCACACCCACCAGCGACATCAAAATGGAGTTAAATGAAAAAAAAAAAAAATTTGTTTATGTTGTTCACACAGGGTTTATTGCACAACAATCCTTAGTGACATTCCTTGCACGTCCAAACAACACTTTTGTTTAGTTAGTCACTGAACATACATATACACTGCATATACTTTGTATGTTTGCACTTTATTTATTGTTCAATTTCCTTAATTAATGTGCTGTAATGTGTTGTGTATGTATGTATGTATATATCGTATTTTCATATATATATTTTTCAGATATTTGTTCTATGTATGTAACCTTGCTTCTACTGAGGTGAATACATTTCCCCTTGAGGATGAATAAAGTATCTACCTATATCTACATCCATCCAGCTAGCTAGCTAGCTAGCTAGCTAGCTACCTACACTTTAGTTACTCTTTACAAAGAGCAGATTCACATTTGGGTAAATCCAATGATTTGATCTCTTGCATTGAGTTAGATGATAAGATTGATATCAATATTTCTGATTCTAAGAGCCGACGTGTGAATAATGATCTCTTATGATTGATTGAGTTGCTTATACCCATACGAGCAAATAAAGTTGCAACTCCTCCAGAATAATGTAGTATGTTTACAGCTCTTTGTGTTTGTTGTACATCAAGTTGTTTACGAGCATCCATGTAGTTTTCCGCTTGTCGCCCGGTGTTGAAACCACCCAATAAAAAGGATATTTGTAGACATTTTTACGGCCGTTATTACACACCGTTACGATCCACCGGCTCCAACACTAACTGCACATTTACAACTCAACTAAATTGCCTTTTTTTTGTATTTATTTTGTGTAATTGTGTGACGCTCTCTCCTCAGAGTTCACGGCCCTCAGTAATAAAAGTTAAAGCCCCAGAACCTTTCTGGCTCTTATTGAGCTTTTTTTTTCTTTTTTTTTTTAACTGGCCGAAGTGGAAGCGATGGGAGAGGAAGACGATTTTACTGAAAGGCCGAAGAAATTCCTCCCACGACGGTCTGGTTCCCCCCGAGAGGACGAGTCTGTGCATCAACCGGTGGCGAGTCTGTTGCTCTCTGGCGCCCGGCAGGCGTTGGGCTCCGATTCTCGTCGATGAGTCAGTGTCAGGACGTGAGCGTGGGTGTGTGTGTGAACACCTACGCACATATGTGTGTGTGTGTGTGTGTGTGTGTGTGTGTGCTGGGTGTGAAAACGGCGGCGGTGTAAGGTTACAGACGGAGATCCATTACTTCGCCATGGCAGCCGGCCTTAATTACAGCTAACTATAGACGGAGCGGAGGGAGAGGAAGAGAGAGAGGCGATGGAGGTATGGAGGGAGACGGAGCAATGACTGTAATTAAGAAGTCTATTTGAAAACCTCGGGATTATTACAGCGAGGTAGTTTGCGTCATGGGTTGTGCGACACTTGCATATGTTCATGTTATTGTACGCACGCAAACACTACGAACGTCACAAAATAACCAACTTTTTTTTCCCCATGCAACTCATTTTTCGTATGAGAAATGTGAAGCTTGGTTAGCGTAGCTTAGCACGGAGACAGGAAGCAGCTATAGCGTGCAGTCTTCGTGCTAAGCTAAGCTAACCTTGTTCTGTGTATATAAATACGGGACGTTGCCGTCTTGACGCCACCTATTGGTTTGTTGACTGCGAGTTTGGTATTTTGGTCGTCGCCATCTTGATTTTTTTCTCTGGTTTTGACCTGTCAATCACCTGATAGCCCCGCCCCTAAAGCGTCTCCTGCTTTATGGTCTGTTTGACTCTAACAGACCATAATGTACTAAATGAACATCATGCTGCATAGAAGAAGACTAGAAACTAGGGATTGAGACATAAACTCATGTTTACAATGTTTACTGAGGGAATACATCAAGAGAGAAGTAGAGTCACTTATATAGACTTCTATACAACCAGAGGAGTCGCCCCCTGGTGGTCAGGAGAGAGAATGCAGCTTTAACACATGAAGCATAGACTTCTATACAACCAGAGGAGTCTGAAACCCCTTCTTGGTCTTGAGCCATAGGGAACATCTTCACTACAAAGTGAGACGATCAGGCGGACAGCTTTCATGTCCGATTCCTGAAGCCCTTTCACCGAGCATGACCGTATAATTGAGAGTTGATCATTTTTGACGAGACAGAAATATGTCTTCATACCCTCTTTGTGCTCTTCACGTCCTCCTGCAGTGCTGCCGCTGTATCCAACTCTGTGAAGCGGCCGTGACTCACTTCCCTCCTCCCCAGAGGAATCATTAATGTTTCATCTAATCGAATGTAATCTAAGTGTACGTCTCCAGGAGGCTGGAGTGCACCACCATCAACATTGATGAGGGGTCTCCGACCCCAAACCGAAGGGGTGCTTTGATGGAGCGTGGGCGAGAGCGGACCGCCTGCAGGCAGTAGGAAAAAGCATGCCAAGACTTTGAGAGGGTTGTTGGTTTAAAACCTCAGAAGGGCCAAAACAAAGTGGAAACCTCCGTTATTGGAAAATCCAATTAAAATACGACCTGATGGAGCTGGTGAATTTTTTTTTTTTGACGGCGGATTTAATGAGACCTATAAGTTATGGAGCGGCTTCAGGGCTCAACTATTTCAGACGGAGAGAATCGTTATATTCACTTGACACGAGCGAGTCAGATTTCATGAGTAGAAATTATTAGTAAAACACTGCGAATGTGGTTATTTTCATGCGTTGAAAGGGCAACGATAATGAGCTATTATGATTATAAAACTAATTTGTTTTGAGTGAGATTCTGAACCCAATCAGCACCTCAGATAGAGAGATCATCTCTTGATATTTTAAACAAGAGGCATCTTTGCCTCAATGAGCACCCATCAAGGTGCAAATGTCTTTATTAAAAAACCTCATGAACTGACGCCTCTGAAGTCTTGTTTTGTTTCAAAAATCTCACCCGAGTGTTAAAAAACAAACAAATTATGAGGCAAGAGCTTGAAGTCACGTTGTCAGAAATGAGCAGGCCAAAAACATCCTGTCAGCAGTCGTATTAGAGAAGCAAATAATACTGGAGCTATGAAGTCAGTCAGGGCAGAGAGAAGTTGTGCTTTGACAAAACCTCAAGTGTACAGGGTTTTTTCGGCGATGGATGAAGTTATTTTAATGTTGCAGTAAAAGAGGAAGCAGGGGAAGCGTTGAGGTCAAAGTGAGGGTTTCGAGCATAAAACACTGATTTTTCAATCTCCAGTCTTTTACTTTGACCCAATTTTGTCTCTCGACCTCTTTTCTCCATGCGTAGGAGTCGTTGTAGGAACCCCAAATTGATACCAATACTTGTGTTTATTGTATGTATTTGTTCAGAAAAGTCTTGGGAAAAAAATGTATATCTGCAAAAAAAAAGACATTTTAAAGATATTTTGATGGTAACTATGAACATCCAGCATGATATGAGCCACATTCCCCAAAAAAGCCTCCTGGAGCGTCAATAAGACACCTTTTTGGAAAGATTTGGACCTAAAGAATCAGAATCTGCAACAAAAATTACAATAAAACAAAGTGTTGGCCTGTTAGGAAGAAGTTTCAGTCAAAAAAACTGTGTGTTTCGGTTCAAAAATGGAAAAATATTACGTATTTTACACCAAAAGATTGTCTGAATGGGGCATGCTGGGATCTAAAATTGACATGGGTGGATTTTCCAAAAGGTAAAGAAAGGAAATAACTCCGTATTTACCACGACCAAAAACATAATCCAGTAAATAAATCAGACAATATATTGTGACGTCGGTGTTGTTTTCATTCGCGGTCGTTTTGATCTGTTTCGTTGTTCGACGAGAAAGACTTTCACACCAAATAGAAACCAAACGAATTCACGAGGCTTTGCTCCGCTTCCTCTCAGATGTCGAAGCCGGTTAAGTCTCGCTTCTCAGACGTGACCTCGGCGTTACGATGCGCCCGTGTGATTTGTGGAAAAAAGGCCGAAGCTCCTTTCAGGCGAAAGTCGGCCTTTTCATTAAAGCAAACCGATACGACAGATAGAAACGCTGCGGCTAGATTAATTGCATATTTATCATATAATTGATCAATATTGCCCCGATTACCTGTGGGAGATTCTTGAATTTCATCAGATTTTAATGACTGACAAGAGCAGACGTTTTATCATCCGTTTAACACACAAAAAAACGTCTCATCGCGGCTCTTAGAGGAGAAATTCAGGCTGGACGACTAAGAATACATTTGAATAAATAAGCTTATTATAATTATTATGAACCAAACAATGTTTTCAGATTAAAACTGAGACTAATAGTCAAGAATCGAGCGTTAAGTCTTACAACTACACCTAAAATACAATCATCTCCTCTCGAATAAACCTGTAATGTTGGTTGATATCTACATCCTCAACCACTAGATGGCACTACATCCTATACACTGTACCTTTAAGGTGGACATGTTTAGCATTTTTACCAAAAAAAAGATCAAGTTTTTTGTTGTTATTGCGAAAAAAAAGGTCAATATTTCCACTAAGCCGTTTACTCGGCTAATGAAAGTGAACGTTTCACTAATATTCATCCCACAGCCGTGCATATTCCAACCTTATTTATTGACCCTAAAGTGCTGTTTTTTACCTGAAATGATGGAAAACTGGAGCGAGCAGGTGACTCTTGTGACTCTCTTGCCATTTCGCGCCAAAATATGTTTCTTTTTTAAAGTTTTAGCACCTGTGGCGGACATATCTGACAGCATGAACTCTTAAAAAAACTTTTTTTTAAAGAGTTTTCGGAATAAATAATTCAGAACATCTCAAAAAAGGAATAAGATGCGCTTGCATGACCCTCATGAAACACACAGAATATTGTCATATTCAGAATAACAGTGGAACACGAGTCTGCACGTAAACTCACTCTTTTGCATTTCTGGCGTTACCTTCTGGGGTCATTTGACCAAAATGACACTTCCTGGGCCCCTCGATTGGGGTCTCGATTCAACCTGATTTATTGCCGTTTATCATAATTCGGCTCTCGGGCGATGGAGGCGAGGTGAACACGAGGCTCAAAAGAGTGGAAGAGGGGGAAAAAACGACAACAAGGATGCTCGGAGGTCAAGGTGGTGACGCAGGATCCAGGACGCTCACGCTCTATTTAGTCCGGCGGGCCGCATGGGAGCCGGCTACACGCTGCCCGCTGTGTGTGTGTGTGTGTGTCACATTCGAGAGGACAGTTTATCGCCTGGGGGGCCTCGGGGGACCCTCAGGGGTCCTTCTTCTATTCCCACTTCAATTACAGTCACTCTGATGCACACACACACACACACACACACACACACACGCTGAAACACACCTGTGTATTAATAAACGTGAGAGCTGTTGATGTGCTTAATTGCACACCACTAAAAATAGCTGCAAAGCATGCCACATAACTTTGCACGTGTGTATGTGTGTGTGTGTGCTTAAAAGCAACACACACACACAACCCTCTCTCTCTCTGCAGCACCTCAGATAACCCAACAGGTGCAGAAAGCGACAATTTGAGTCAAAAAACATCATTTTATGTGTTTGTTTTTTTTGCAGAGACTCAACAACGACGACAACGACGACGAGTTCCTGGTGGCGAAAAAAAAGTTGAGCAGCTGGAAACCGAGAAGTTTAGTTTCCAGCGTGAAAAAAACAAACCAGGGAGCAACGAGACAAGATGGCTGCCATGTCGAATAAAAGAACCATTCATTACCCGAGAGGGAGGGGGAGGGAGCAATCTCCCCCTTTGAAAATCACCGGGCTGGATCCAAGAAAAACCAAAAGGCTGTAATTAGACGGAGCCATTTCAGCCTCGCTTTGAATGCTGTGTGTGTGTGTGTGTGTGTGTGTGTGTGTGTGTGTGTGTGTGTGTGTGTGTGTGAGGACATGAGTCAGCCCACGGAAAGATGCTGAGAGCAGCTCGAGGACTGTTCTGCAGGTGGGTGATTAAACTTGGAAAAGTGTGTGTGTGTGTGTGTGTGTGTGTGTGTGTGTGTGTGTGTGTGTGTGTGTGTGTTACTGTCCTTGGTTAAAAAAACAAAACAACGCGACGGTCGAAATCCAAGATGGCGACGGTGAAAAACGGAAACTCGACACGAGGCTTCAAAATGACGGTTAACAAACGAGCGACACCATTTCTAATGTACACACACACACACACACACACACACACACAGAAAAGAGCCTCCTACCTTCATGACGATGAAGATGACCAGGGTGACGAAGACGTTGACCTGCGGGTGCTTCCAGGCCTGAGAGTGGCTGATGTAGTCGAACTCCTCGGCGATGCCCTGCTTGGCCCACGTCCGGTTGTCCAGCAGCGTCACCAGAGACTCCTTCTGGGTCAGCTGGGGCACAGGAAGTGACATCATCAACACACGCAGAGGAGAAGAAGAAGAAGAAGAAGAAGGAGGACAATTTAACCGGACCTTGGAAAAATCTACTGCCTGTGTCATTTGCTTTTTTAGTTTGGAGGAGATTTGAATCTCTTGCGACTTCACTTCCTGGTGTGGAGAGAACGGCATGTTCAGAGTGACCAGACTCTGCTCTCCCTACCCGGAGCTAACGGGGCCTTGTGACCCGGAGCAGGATGTTGCAGAGAAAACCCTCCCGCTTCCTGCTCCGGATGCACGACAGTAAATACAAATAGATGCTTCAAGAAGGCTGAAAGTGTCCGAAAGGACGTCACTGATGACGAGAGGAAGGTCCTGAAGATACTGAAAGTGGAGTGTTTAAGAGGAGAGGGTCAGCGTGGGCAGCAGGCTGACTCACCCTCATTAGGAACTACATGGCAAGTGTGTGTGTGTGTGTGTGTGTGTGTGTGTGTGTGTGTGTGTGTGTGTGTAGAATATGTCTTTTTTCTAAATCTGATCATTAGACATATGAAAGGGGTGAAATTGGAGAGCGAACACACACACACACACACCCCAGGAGCAACAGGTGCACACTGATTACACAGGTACACACACACACACACACACACACCTGTGTTGTGAACATTAAAAAAAGCCAATCACACACACGTTAATCAGACGGTTATGAAACTACATAATGATCTTTAATGCTTCAGTTACACAGCAGCGAAGGGAAGAAACCACACACAGCAAGGAGGGAATATATATATATATATATATATATATATATATATATATATATATATATATATATATATATATGATTTGAACGTACCTTTCCCGCCATAAACTGTCCGAAGCCTGGTGGGAATGTGAGAGTAGAGACGAGCAAAGTGACCAGAGCCGGATACAGCAGACGCCTGAGAGAGAGAGAGAGAGAGAGAGAGAGAGAGAGAGAGAGAGAGAGAACGAGCTAGCATTATGAATGGGGGACATCAGGGTGCTGCC
>NW_027175931.1:2065461-2085461 GCF_023055335.1 Clinocottus analis | reverse complement strand
ATCACGTAAAAGAAAGTGAAGCCCCGACCGGTCCTCCTCCTCCTCCTCCTCTTCCTCCTCCTCCTCAGTTATTCTCTCTGTTCTTCTTTCTCCTGCTGTCATCATCTCTCTCTTCCTCCCTTCCTCTCCTTCAAACAGTCGGGGGGGAAGCTGGAAGCTTCACCTTCCTCTTCATCATTCACTCTGCTTTTCGGGTCAATGTTTGATGACCAAGGAATCGAAGCAGAGACGCACTGGAGTCGAGTTAAAGAGGAAACTTCTGTTCCGAACACGCGATGTCCGTGTTTCTGCTGCGCTCTCTGTTATTTATTACCGTCAAAGTCGGGTCATAAGCCGCTACTACCGTCAGCGGTTGTCGCCGCTAGCTCCCCGCTGTAGCTAGCTAGCGCTGCTGCTCATTCCCCGCTGCTGCTAGCTCCACACTGTAGCTAGCGCTGCTGCTAGCTCCCCGCTCGCTGCTGCCCGTGTCCCCGCTGCCCGAGTCGGGCGTCAACCCGGGGAGCTAGCGGTTGGTTAGCAGCAGTGCTAGCTGGCTACAGCGGGGAGCTAGCAAAGGTAGTAGCGGCTTATAACCCGACTTTTACTTTTTTACTATCCTTATTTCCGCTCTTTTGTTTTCTCTTTTTTTCCTCGGATTGAGCACCGTGTGATGTTTGTTTGTTCTTTTTGTCGTACATGTGTCTCCACGACACACAAACTGGAAAAAAAGGCCAAACTTTTAGTTTGAAAAAATGTAATAAATGAAGTGTAGAGACATATATATATATATATATATATATATATATATTTAATGTGTTTTTGTATTAAAAAAAAAGATTGTACTCATCCTCCAGTACTGAACATATTCCAGTTTCCTTTACAAAAGCCCGTTCGCCACAGAGAGCAGAGCGACTCCGCTTCACTACACTCGACACTTCAATCATATTCTTTAAAACACTGTGCTCCGAGCGCACGCCGGCGGCTGAAGTTCGCGTCGAGACGGATGAAGACGTGTCGCCGAGAGTCGAGCCGATGGTCGGCAAGCGGTTTCTTGTTCATGGAGAGTTTTTGGATGGAGAGAGGAAGAGCATCGACGGGTAAAATGAGAACGAATGAAGGGAAAGAACAAAGCTCACCTCGTAGATTCCCCCAAACAGAGACATGAACTTGCTGAGCAGAGCGGCGCACAAGCTGGCGATGTGCACGAACGGACCCTGGCGAGGAGAGAAGGGACAAAGAAACAGGTTCACGTGTGGAGAAGTCGAGCTCGGTTAAAACTCAAAACTCTCCCGTTTGTGTTTTTTTTGTGTCGCACGAGAGCAGCGAACCGCTCTGAAAAAGAACCGCAGTGAAGATTAAGATTCAGGGGAGGAAGTTTCAGAGAAAGAAGAACCGGCGGGATTAGAAGAGAGAGGCTGAGTGTGAAACCGCTACGCAGCCGAGAGGGCCTGTGTGTGTGTGTGTGTGTGTGTGTGTGTGTGTGTGTGTGTGTGTGTGTGTGTGTGTGTGTGTGTGTGTGTGATATTTTCCTCTCAGAATGTCTTCAGGCTATGCAGTCTTTCGGGGGATGCCAGTCTTACCTGGAAATGTTGTTTTGCGAAAAAAAAAAGGAGGAAAGAAAAAACACTGAGAAACTGTGATGTGCTGTAGATTATACATGAACACACACACACACACACACACACACACTCCAGAAAAACAGTATTCTCAGTCGGCTTAGAACAGGACAAGCTTGTATTATTCTGTTTAGACCCAGACCTGAAGCATCTGGACCTGAAGCATCTGGACATGAAGCATCTGTAGAACCTAAACCTGAAGCATCTGGACCTTTTGGACCTGAAGCATCTGGACCTGAAGCATCTGGAGAACCTAAACCTGAAGCATCTGGACCTTTTGGACCTGAAGCTTCTGGACCTGAAGCATCTGGACTTTTTGGACCTGTAGCATCTGGACCTGAAGCATCTGAACTTTCTGGACCTGAAGCATCTGAACCTGAAGCATCTGGACCTGAAGCATCTGGACCTGAAGCATCTGGACCTGAAGCATCTGGACCTGAAGCATCTGAACCTGTAGCATCTGAACCTGTAGCATCTGAACCTGTAGCATCTGGACCTGAAGCATCTGAACTTTCTGGACCTGAAGCATCTAAACCTGAAGCATCTAAACCTGAAGCATCTGGACCTGAAGCATCCAGGCCGGCGCGGAGGCGACCTTCACGACCCGCGGCGTCACTGAAACACACAGCTGTGTGTCGTCAGCGTATCGGCGGAGAGAGAAAAGGGCGTTTCGCTTCAGTGTCGCAACCTGCTCGCTCTGAGCGCGATGGCCGAGCAGCTGGTTATCCTGCGGCTGGCGGTTCAAACCCAAGATGGCAGCTTGGTGCCAGTCTGGGTTCTGTATTTACATCGCGGGCATTTTCCTTTTTTTTTTTTTTTTAACGCTGTGAATCACTGAAAACGTGTCGGCACAACGGCGGCGCACCGGTCAGCGCTCGTGTTTTTCGGTGGCACTGCCAACATAAAAAGGCAAGGCCGAACATTTATGTCGCTTCACACAGTCAGCCATCGTGAGCGGGTTCTCCAATGGAAACGCTGGAGTGTGTTAGGAGACAACACACACACACACACACACAAACATGAAAGCATGTATGAGTCATTTCCCATTAATTTTTCCCTCAAACGTTTGAGCAGCTTGTATTTAGTCTCTTGTCAAATGAGTCATGTATTGATTGACAGCGTTGTCAACTTGTTCTGTGCATGTGTGTGTGTGTGTGTGTGTGTGTGCACGTGTTTGTCACATCGTGTTCCAGCATCTTCCCATTCTGGTCTTTTCTGGTTTTCACATGACGTTGTGGTGAGGGCATCTCAGTAGATAAGTATCCAGTGACAGAAAATAACGTGAATATTATTATTCTCATTCAAAGTGTAATGCAAATACCTTTTAAAATAGTTTGGATGCAATTTGTCTGCTGAGTTATCGTCAATATGTGATCGTGATGACTATCCAGGTGGTACACGGCAATAATCATATCACAATATATTTTTGTACAATATATCGCAATATATCATATTGCACTGTCGCGATATATTATAGTGCAAAATGTAGCAGTGCAATATATCGCGATATTTTGTAGTGCAATATATTGTGTCGCAATATGGTGCAATATATCATATCGCAATACATCGTGATATATCGTAGCACAATATATCGTGTTGCAAAAATATCGTGATATATCGTGTGACGAGTCCATCGCATACAATAAAAGCATTTCAGACCCCGTAGCCTAAAAGCTAAAGCTGTGTGTGTGTGTGTGTCACCTCCTTGCCCAGGGGCATGCCGCTGCCCAGAGCGCAGGTGAGGCCGATGACTTTGGCCACGAAGGTTTTGAAGGTGAGGTATTCCTTCAGCACAACGCCTCTCAGGATGGTCTTCATCTCAGGAATCCCTGAACCTGCAGAGGAGCACAGACCGACAACTTGCAGAGAAACCAAACGTATGGAGCGACACACCGTTTGAGTGGCTGACTGACACCACATCAATTACAACACCCTGGGAAACGCATGGATGACTTGATATCCCTCTCCTCTTTAAAAAAGGATATCGTTCCTCTCCTCGTCCGACTCTCAGCAAGAAAGCGAGACAGCATTGAACATATTTAAACCAAGATGTCCGACTATTCCCTTTAAGATAAACCCCCCCAAAAAAACGCATGCTAATTTGCTTCTTTTTTTTCTCGCAATGTCACTGTGAACTGAAATACTGGATTAATTAAAAAGTGTCTGCCACTGCTTTTTGGACTAAATTCTACACTCTCTCTGGATAATTAAGTCACTTTGGAAATGGGATTTTTTTTTTTTGCAAAGATATGCACTTTTAATTCTGGAGACCTTCCCCTCTGCAAGAATATCATTTCCTAATTGAAATGCCACTGACGGATAACAATTACATGGCAAATGTTAATGTCATTCTACTTAGTAAAACACTTCTGCAGATGGTAAAACTCTGCAACCAGAACGTCAGCTTCCAACGCCCATCATTTCATCATCTCATACGCATTTTGTTGCATCTTTTGGGATGTTTTTAATGTACAACATCACTGCATGCAGCTCACTGATTCCCCGTCTGCGAGTTGAGTTTTACAAAATGGGACAAGTGTCTTATTAGTATGAATATATACATATATTTATCTTTTTTAAACGTTCCTCGCTACAGCACGGTCTGAAACAGACGTGTAGCGAGGTGAAGCTTGAAAGAGACAGCGAGGTTGCATCTCTTTAACACCAGAAGATGCCTCAGATTCTCCGGGGTGCGCTCGTCTCCTTCGCCTCCGTTAGCGAGAGCGACAGTCAAGACTTCCTTCAGCTTCAGCAGGCGTCTGGGGGAACGCCGCCCTGAATTCTGACTAACCTGACAAAACCCCTGCGGTACATTTAAAAAGGTGCAAAACACCGCGTGGAGGAGAACTCAGAGGATTTACTGTAAAAAATAATAAAAAAGAAGCGTGGCAGAAGCTATTAGGAAAGCTATCAGGGATTCATTTCACGTCCTGGAGAGGATGAAGAACAAAGAAGTAGGAGGAAGGTTGGAGGAGGTAGGAGGCAATCTTTAGAGTCCTTCCTTCCCGCTGCTGTCAGGCTGCATAACAAGCTGAGTTTACAGTCGACCACAAACACTTATTTAATGACTTTGCCACTTTATTTACGCTCATCTGGGGCAATATAGAATACATTCAAGTACTTTTTATATACTTTGTACATTGAATGTTGCTATTGTATTCTTTATTACTGTTTATTAATATTGCTTGATTTTATTTTAATTACTATGTATCTCTTGTGTGCACTGCTGCTGTAATCTGCAATTTCCCCACTGTGGGACGAATGAAGGATTATTTTATATAATCTTATAATTCAGGCCTTCGAGTTTTGAGGCGGCACCAGGAACAAGTCACTCCTCACTCTGAAGACTTTTATTGAACCGCGTCCTGCAACGGCTCTGATTTATTCTACGTCGCAGGTCGTCTTATTCCATTTTCATCTTGTTTTTTATATTTTCTATTCTCGCTTTTTTCTCTCCGATGACTTTGAACGCGTTTGTCTTTTGACGGTTGCGTAAAGCGCCTGTTACTCTGTAAAATAAAGCTGCCGCAGGTCAGGACGTAATAAATCTGATGAATGTGCATCTGCAGAGACTTTTAAACAATCTGTATTTTCCTTTTTTATTGGCCGTAAAAACGCATTCGACATTATAACCGGTGTCCTTTTCAATTTTTATTGTTTTCTCACACGGACATTTGTATTCTTATGCGGCGCCTGAAGGCGCCGGGGTACGACCATCTGGAGCCGCTATACACGTGTGTGTGTGTGTGTGTGTGTGTGTGTGTGTGTGTGTGTGTGTGTGTGGTCATACCAACAGCTTGAGGGGCGAGAATCTGTGTGAAGCCGGCAGAGAAGGTGATGAGGACCACGGGGTAGGTGACCCAGGCCAGATACTGCAGGAAGACGTTACTGTCCAGACCCCCGTACATCCACTTCTGTGCTGTGGACACACACACACACACACACACACACACACACACAGAGAGATACAGTGAGAAACACACACACACATAGGGCTGAATGTACATCCATGAGAGCCATCACATAAACCGCTTAAAGGCAGGAAACATTTGTGTGTGTGTGTGTGTGTGTGTGTGTGTGTGTGTGTGTGTGTGTGTGTGTGTGTGTGTGTGTACATGTGCGTCTTATTTTCAGTACAGGTGGTTAGTCATGTTCTGTAACCAATTAAAATAACTGAACACCAAAACTGGAACTGACAAGACTAAGTTGGCTTTTCCAAGAGAACACACACACACACACACACACACACACACACACACACACACACACACACACACACACACACACACACACACACTAAATGATTGATGCCATAAGACGCCCTCCTCTCCTCTCATGATGCACCTCGACTACTTTCTCTCAGTCTTCAGTCCCATTTTTTCTTAGTTTGTCTCACTTCCTCTTCCCGTCATCTCCACTTCCTCTTCCCCCCCCCCCCTCCCGCTCTCTCCTCGCTTCTTCCCCTTTAAGAACTTATCTCGGTCACCACAGGCGCCGCATTGAAAACTTCGGCAGTGACTCTGGACGAGCGTCCCGGGGGCTCCGTCCTGAACGAACCTCTCTCTCTTTACGAGGTCCTGTCGGGCCGAGACCCAACGTCCTGTTTGGATTGAAATATCACGCGGATGTCTCCGGAGTTTAACTTATAGAGCGCAGGGAAAATAAATAAATGAAGTGTTGGACGTCTAAATGAAAGAGGTCCGAGGGAGCTGCAGCCCTCGTATATTCCACCGACGGGTTCTGACAGATTTACACTAAACTCAATACTAGAAAGACTAAGTGGGTCAGAGCAGCCGACAAGAGGCTTCAAAGAGTTTGTTACACAAATACACAACACGCAGCAAAGAAGGCACGTTTTATGGAGGTTTTGACACGCTTTAGGGTCTGTTTGACTCTAATTGACCATAATTTGAAGCATAGACTTCTATACAACCAGAGGAGTCACCCCCTGGTGGTCAGGAGAGAGAATGCAGCTTTAACACATGAAGCATAGACTTCTATACAACCAGAGGAGTCGCCCCCTGGTGGTCAGGAGAGAGAATGCAGCTTTAACACATGAAGCATAGACTTCTATACAACCAGAGGAGTCGCCCCCTGGTGGTCAGGAGAGAGAATGCAGCTTTAACACATGAAGCATAGACTTCTATACAACCAGAGGAGTCGCCCCCTGGTGGTTAGGAGAGAGAATGCAGCTTTAACACGTGAAGAATAGACTTCTATACAACCAGAGGAGTCGCCCCCTGGTGGTCAGGAGAGAGAATGCAGCTTTAACACATGAAGCATAGACTTCTATACAACCAGAGGAGTCGCCCCCTGGTGGTCAGGAGAGAGAATGCAGCTTTAACACATGAAGAATAGACTTCTATACAACCAGAGGAGTCGCCCCCTGGTGGTCAGGAGAGAGAATGCAGCTTTAACACGTGAAGAATAGACTTCTATACAACCAGAGGAGTCGCCCCCTGGTGGTCAGGAGAGAGAATGCAGCTTTAACACGTGAAGAATAGACTTCTATACAACCAGAGGAGTCGCCCCCTGGTGGTCAGGAGAGAGAATGCAGCTTTAACACATGAAGCATAGACTTCTATACAACCAGAGGAGTCGCCCCCTGGTGGAGAGTCAGATTCGATGCCCGGTCTTTGTTTTTCTGGCATCTTGACATCTCTTGCGTTGACCTTTGCATCATTTCCACCTTTTCTATTCTCCGACCTTTAATCCCTCGCTCTCTCCGTCTGAGGCCATGAATCATCGCTCATAAATAACTCCTTCCCCTCTTTATTTCTAACAATTCATCCTCCTCTTCTGAAAGGACCCAGACCAAAAGGTGCTCCCTCCCTTCCTCTTTCCTTCCCTCCTTCCCTCACCTTGTAGACAGATGGCGATGCAGAAGTCCACCACCCAGCTGACCAGGGCCATGAGGAGGCCCAGCAGGATGAGGAAGATCCAGTCCTCCCCGACCCGCGAGATCAGGAACTTCTGACAGCGAACCGTGCAGACTGCAGGGGAACACGACAACACACAGTCACACAACAACCACACAATGCAACTACATCACCCGAGAACCTCTCACCGAGGCAACAGTTGCTGTGTTTGTTGCTGCTGAAACATCCTGAAGGTGCTTTAACTTTGTTGTGATCCGTATGAGCGTCAATGCAACACAATCTCTGGTACTTTGACTCTCTTTATCGGCAAAATGTGTTGCTTTTTGTGTATTTTTTATCTTTATATTATACATTATTACAGGGAACTATGAGAGCTCTACAAATACACATGTTCCTTTTTATGAAATCAGCTGTTGTTAAAGGGGCAATTCACCAAAATGACAATAATGAACTAGCTGTGTAATTGAAGATTGCATTGGGACCATTCCCTCCAGTAGATTGTGAATATCTCAGAGTAATTGGGACGTCGTTATTAAAGAAATTACCTGATGTTTGAACGACATATTCAAGGATTTAAGAGTTGAACTGTTTCCTTTTGTTCAAATGGAGCCAAAACGACGACAGATGTCTCTAAAGGAAAGTGACTAAGTGTGTTTTTGTGGTAATTTTGCCGTTTAAATATAACTTCATGTATTCAAAAAAGGAAAGCCAGCGACTGTAGTGAAGCCAAATGCTGAAAAAAAGAAATAAAAGTGTTATTACTTTTACTACCCAGCAGAAGTTATGACTCAGCACTTTGTTAAACGCACGGCACATTAAAGTCACAACAAAATGGAGGCACTACAAAGCCACACACACACAAATGCACGAAGCCCGGTCGGCTCTGCTTCACTCACCTGCGAGCGCAACTCAACAACAGGTTAACACAACAACAGGTTAACACAACAACACAAACAAAGAGTTTGATGGTGATTAGGACGCACACATCATGAATCATAAAGACACTCTTCCATTTCTTTAAATCACCAGTGCTGTCCCTTTAAGTAATGTAGGTACTGTCCCTTTAAGTAATGTAGGTGCTGTCCTTTTAAGTAATGTAGGTACTGTCCCTTTAATGTAGGTACTGTCCCTTTAATGTAGGTACTGTCCCTTTAATGTAGGTACTGTCCCTTTAATGTAGGTACTGTGCCTTTAATGTAGGTACTGTGCCTTTAATGTAGGTAGTGTCCCTTTAAGTAATGTTGGTACTGTTCCTTTAAGTAATGTTGGTACTGTCCCTTTAAGTAATGTAGGTACTGTTCCTTTAAGTAGTGAGGGTACTGTTCCTTTAAGTAATGAGGGTACTGTCCCTTTAAGTAATGTAGGTACTGTTCCTTTAAGTAATGTAGGTACTGTCCCTTTAAGTAATGTAGGTACTGTCCCTTTAAGTAATGTAGGTACTGTTCCTTTAAGTAATGTGGGTACTGTCCCTTTAAGTAATGTGGCAGGGAAAAAAGGGTTTTCCATCTTCTTCTGCGTTCTCCTAGTGGAGCAAACATCCCTCCACTCACAGCCAAAAGCTGTAAACAACAACAAATCACGACATCATGGTCAGATTCTCTATCTTTTTTAACGACGGTCCTTGAACACATCGTGTGACAAAACACTGAAACGAGGAACTTAACGTGTGTGATAAAGATGCAGATACACACTTGCTGTTCCCCCAATCAACACCTCCGGGAGCTGTCACACACACACACACACACACACACACACAGATTGGCCTTTGCTTTCTATCGCTGCACAGACAGTTATGTGACAAGTCTGAGAAAGGCTTTGTACGTGGTTGTGTGTGTGTGTGTGCGTGTATGTGTGTGTATTCTTGTCTTTTCAGAGATGTCATTTAGTTGGCTCTTAATAGCTTTTCAGCATTGCACACACACACACACACACACACACACACACACACACACTCACACTCACACTCACACACAATTCCTCATGGCATTGCAATAAGCAGCGCGCTCGTTCCCAATCACTCTCATTGGCCTTCTGACTCACCCTCTGCACCACTCTCCCCTTTCATCCCCCTCTCCCTGATCCAATCACCCCTCCCTCCCTCCTTCCTTCCCTCTCTCCTTCCCTCCCTCCTTCCTCTCCTCCTCCTTTCTGCTAATCACATTCATCCCCTGACTTTACCTCTCATCTTCCCTCTCTCAGGCCTTATCTTCTGCCCTCCACTCGCTCCTTTCATTACCCTCTCCCCTCTCTCTCTCTCTCCTCTCTCTCCTCTCTCCCCTCTCTCTCTCTCTCCTCTCTCTCCATCTCTGTCGACATTCTTTCCATCCTCGTTCGCCCGTCTCTCTCCTCTGCAGGAGGCAAGATGTCCATGTACCTGCTGAGACTAACCCAGGTTGGCTTTGGCAATAATAAACTGCAGTGTTCCTGACAAGCTGCTGTGAAGCTCAAAGTGGGCGTGTCCGGCCGTCGCAGCACCCACCTGTCACTCAAAAGTAACTTACCTTATATAAGCCGAACTTTGATGTAATTCAAACAGGTGAGTTGTGTAAATGTGTTTATTTTTACTCTAAAGTCAGGTATTTTAACATTTAAATCTATGGGATCGACTCGCTTCTGGAGCTGGCCTCAAGTGGCCGTTTGAGGAACTGCAGTTTGAAAATATGTCAGGATGCCGCTTACGCTGAGTTATTGTGTTTATTTTGGTATGAACAATATAATGTATTAATCGTTTTTGTATTGAATCAGGTATTTTTTATTTTGGTAAAATAATAATAATAATAATAATAATAATAATAATAATAATAATAATAATAATGAGGATCATTGCAGTAAATTAAGTATTCTATATTTATAAGCTCGAGGTGCTTTATAGGAATGTAATCCTGAAATATTTACTCTATTAATGTAAACTAATATTCTGTTTCTTAATTTAAACAAAAACATTCCAGGTAAAATAAAATCTGCATAATAAATATGTACGTGAAGGAAAATCAGATATAAATTGATGTTTTTCTTTCAAATATTTCTAAGTTTCAGACAAAATGGCGTGCAAATATTCTAATGTTTTATTAATTTATTTTAGGATTTGGATACTTCTGGGTATTTTTCTCTCACATAATGTTAAAATAAACTGGTGTTGGTATGGTGCCCAGTGCTAACTGATAGCAGCTAAAGCTAGCTTCACAACTGTACCGTACATATACTACACCTGTCACCTGCAGGGCTCAATCTCTACACACTCACGGAAGACATTTTGACATCGAAAAAAAGTGTCTCAGAGGCAATATTGATCATTTGTAGACGTCAAACTGAACCACACATCATCTCAGAAGGAGAATAAACTGAAGAACCAATAAGTTGTTTATAATAAAAGAAGAGTGCATTATAAAAGAAACAGCATAACGGTTCAACTCTAGTGCGATTATGCTGCAAAGAGAGCAGGATATAGACAAAGTGAACACACACACACACACACACACACACACACACACACACACACACACACACACACACACACAGCTCGGAGAAAAATCAGATTTCCCTGCAACCGCTCCCACATAAAACCCAATTATTCAAATATCAGCCCCTCATTTGTGATGCAAGGTGACAGCTGTGTGAAGTGTAAAAGGGTAAAACAGACTCTTTTTTTTTATTACCATTAATGCACCAATTTTGCACAGTCGTGCCAATCAGGCCGAGACTCTTTTTTTTCCCGTTGTGCGTGTGCTCCCACATGTATTATGTAGATTCATGCGGACGAGAGCGATTCAATTAGAAATGCCTGGCTGTGTTTGAGACCACCAACTTAATTAGATTAGCATTAACACAGTTAACGGGCAAATATGGCCATTCAGCTCTTCTGCTCTTTACACGGGAACTTTGAAAGATAAAGAGGACGTAAAGTACATAGAAACTGTACGTATAGTACATAGAAACTGTACGTATAGTACATAGAAACTGTACGTATAGTACATAGAAACTGTACGTATAGTACATAGTAGAGAAGGAGTTAAATCCTCTATGCCGATAAAGGTCATGCTGTATGTCAATGACAATATATACTATTAATTCAATACATTAATGTCTTTTAATATTAAAAGATGGACCAGAAGTCAATTATCAAACAATTAAATATCAACTATCAACCTAAATAATGTGCATATACGCTTTAAACTACATGTTTAAGCTTTAAAAAAAGGAATTATAATCAACAGCTGAACAATAAACATCCAGATATTGTTTACAGGCGGTTCACAAACTTCTCTGTGTTCAGCAGCAGGAAGTTCAGTCAAAGTTCTCCTGATCTTTGGTCATGTGACTGTCGGTTTCAGCAGAATCGATCACGGCTTCTAGTTGCGCCGAGGAGCTCAAGATGAAATGTTTTTTACGGCATCTGTAAACTTCAAACGGTTTATTTAGGGCAAGATTTAAAAAAAAAAAAAAAAACGTCTTTGATGAAATATAACTTTGAGCTTAGATTCGGGGACTTTTTCCCGATGGAACGCGATGTGTTCAAGGACCGTGGGAAAGATTGAAATCTGATGGTTATGTTTTTTGACAGTTTTCTGACCGTGATAAACAGTTTTGGGGTTCAAAGGGTCACAAACCATTTGGTGATGATCAAGAAACACTTTATATCGTATAAATGATCTTGTGTGCAAAAACAAATTTGTATGAGGATGTGAGCGCGTACAGGATTTGCAAATGGCCGACGAGACAAACAAGAGCCTTGGAGTTGACTGGAAAAGCCCAAAATGGGGTCTACTTCACCTGAGTGGGGTCTACTCGCCCCATAGTGGGGTCTACTCGCCCCATAGTGGAGTCTACTCGCCCATAGTGGAGTCTACTCGCCCCATAGTGGAGTCTACTCGCCCCATAGCGGGCTCTACTCGCCCATAGTGGAGTCTACTCGCCCATAGTGGAGTCTACTCGCCCATAGTGGGGTCTACTCGCCCCATAGCGGAGTCTACCTGCCCCATAGTGGGGTCTACTCGCCCCATAGTGGG
Source organism: Clinocottus analis (assembly GCF_023055335.1). Taxonomy (NCBI): domain Eukaryota; kingdom Metazoa; phylum Chordata; class Actinopteri; order Perciformes; family Cottidae; genus Clinocottus; species Clinocottus analis. The sequence goes on along the minus strand of NW_027175931.1, from coordinate 2,072,981 downwards.
GTCTACTCGCCCCATAGCGGAGTCTACTCGCCCCATAGCGGGGTCTACTCGCCCCATAGCGGGGTTTACTCGCCCCATAGCGGGGTCTACTCGCCCCATAGCGGGGTTTACTCGCCCCATAGCGGGGTCTACTCGCCCCATAGCGGAGTCTACTCGCCCCATAGCGGGGTTTACTCGCCCCATAGCGGGGTCTACTCGCCCCATAGCGGGGTCTACTCGCCCCATAGTGGAGTCTACTCGCCCCATAGTGGAGTCTACTCGCCCCATAGTGGTTTTTACCCCCCTTGAGTGTCGTTTACTTGCCCCATAGTGGGGTTTACTCGCCCCATAGTGGGGTCTACTCGCCCCATAGTGGTTTTTACCCTCCCCTGAGTGTGGTTTACTCGCCCCCTCTGGGGTTAAACTCGCCCCGCGTGAACCAACCGATCCCCCTGAATGTAATCACTGTGGGGAAACGAGCTGTTCGTGCGGCTGCAGGTATTCAGTGTGAAATAGGAGAGAGGAAAAAAATAATGAAGCACAGGAGAGAACAGAGTTAAGTGGAAAAGAAGAAAAGGGGGGAAAATCGAAAAGGACAAATTGCCCCCTGAAGACGGGGAAGAGACGTCGCCGGGGTAATAAAACCAACAAAGCATCTGTAAACGTTTCCTCGGGCGCCGAACGCATCCGATGGCTCCTCTAACTGTAGCATCGCCCCTTCCTCCCCCCTTCATTAATCCATCCCTCCGCCTCCGCTCTTCGCTGTTAATGCGTTGTCTATGCTAATGGGATGTAAAAGGAGGTGATGTTTATGTAAATGAGCTGTACGGCGCCGGGCGAGCATCAACGCCTCGCACTCAATCACTCGTTGGGCGACAGAGGCGGCGGCGGCGGCGACAGCCGTCTTATGGCTGCAGAACAATGTCGGCTTAATGAGGCGGAATGGCGACACACACACACACACACACACACACACACACACACACACAAAAGACAGACAGACACACACACCAGAGTTATTATGTAAAAGCGGCCTCTGCGTCTCTCTGGATATTTGATGTTGCTCAACAGCTACAACACATGAAGCATAGACTTCTATACAACCAGAGGAGTCGCCCCCTGGTGGTCAGGAGAGAGAATGCAGCTTTAACACATGAAGCATAGACTTCTATACAACCAGAGGAGTCGCCCCCTGGTGGTCAGGAGAGAGAACGCAGCTTTAACACATGAAGCATAGACTTCTATACAACCAGAGGAGTCGCTCCCTGGTGGTCAGGAGAGAGAATGCAGCTTTAACACATGAAGCATAGACTTCTATACAACCAGAGGAGTCGCCCCCTGGTGGTCAGGAGAGAGAATGCAGCTTCACTTGTGTATCTTCTTGACTTCTCTGCTGTCGATACTCTCGACTAACTCATCACTTTGTTCTGCTTATAATATTCGTTGCGCACTGAAGTGTTCAATATCCTTTGAAATATGCACAAGTGTGTGTGTGTGTGTGTGTGTGTGTGTGTGTGTGTGTGTGTGTGTGTGTGTGTGTGTGTGTGTGTGTGTGTGTGTGTGTCAGATTGATCTGAACCTGCTGGTTTCTTGACCACGAGCTTCAATACAGAACTTTTCTTCCTCACGACTGGATTTCAACTCAAGAGTCTGAGCACTAAACTTTTCCATGAACCCGTCGATCAATACAGCTTATCATCTCAAACCTACCACACACACACACACACACACACACCTAAAGATCAATACTTCAGCATCAACTAGAAGAAAGGTTTCAGGGTTTTAGTGCCACTGAATTCAGAGTTAACTGATTGCAAACTTTTGCCTTCAAGGAAACAACTTTCTTATCCAACCCGACAGAAGTGGGCGTGGCTACGGAGTTAACTTCTACTGAAGTAGCGGCGAGCTAACGTGCTAATTCCACTATGACGGCTGGCCTCCCCTCCACCTCTCCGGACTTGTTTTATTGTTTTAATAGAGCAAACTGTTCATATAGTTACTTTTATATATTAAAGAAAAAGTAGTAAACCACTTCCAACATTTTTAAAGCATATATCAATAACTATTTGTGAGTTCATGAATCGAATAGTTATTTATTGTTCACCATAAATTAATTAAAATATTTAATTAATTTCTTTCATTTATTTTTTTCTATTAATTAACGTATTTATTTTATGTATTTATTTTTAGTATTTATTTTGGTTTATGCATTTTTTAAATTTTATTTATTTAAAAATTGTTTTAATTTTTTTAATTGTATATTTTTAAACAAGACAAAATCAAATGCAATGATACATTTGAACTTTGTTAAAGTCGAAGCAGCTGCAAAGTCTTGTTGTTATAGTGTCAACATTTATACCAATAAACAAGATAATACCGGACAATAATAATAATAATAATAATAATAATAATAATAATCTCGGCCAACTGGAGTGATACAAAAATCTAAAGTTTCTCATCAACTAAAATATTTAACAATTAAATGTTCAGTTTTCCATCCGGACGAGCAGGAAGACAAACTGTGTGTGTGTGTGTGTGTGTGTGTGTGTGTGTGTGTGTGTGTGTGTGTGTGTGTGTGTGTGTGTGTGTGTGTGTGTGTGATGAGATCTTCTGCTTTTTATTTTACGATCAGCGACAGACAAACACACCGGAGACGATAACGAGGAAGAAAAAATGAACTCTGCATCAACACACACACACACACACACACACACACACACGACAGATGGTGGCACTGATGATGACAGTGAGAGTCCATCAATGCAAGTGTGTGTGTGTGTGTGTGTGTGTGTGTGTGTGTGTGTGTGTGTGTGTGTGTGTGTGTGTGTGTGTGTGTGTGTGTGTGTGTGTGTGTGTGTGTGTAGCCCGATCACACGAGAGAGAGAGAGGTCGTCGTTTCATTTCCTGGATGAAAGCCGGTGAACCAGAAGCCAAAAGGACCTGCTGCCGACTCTCTGCACTGCTTCTCTCCCTCTCTCCCTCCCTCTCCTTCTCAATTGATTTCCTCCCTGTCCAATCCCCAGTGCTCTTGCCCTCCCCTCCCTCCCTCTCTCTCCTTTCATTCCTCTCCTCCCTCAGAGTCCTCCTTCAAACCATCTTTTCCGTTTCCACTCTGCATCCGTTCGTTTCTCTCCCTCTCTCTCCCTCACCCTCCCATCTCTGCTGTTGCCGAGTCAGCACTTCCGTTCCGCATTGCTCTGCAGACACACACACACACACACACACACACACACACACACACACACACACACACTTCAATTTACACTTTCATACCGTGGCGTAACCAATTTCAGAGCAGTTCTCGTGGCACATGCATTTGCAATTCTTTATAACTGACAGTAACACACACACACAGCACATATAAGGTTAGCAGCAGAGTGTGTGTGTGTGTGTGTGTGTGTGTGTGTGTGTGTGTGTGTGTGTGTGTGTGTGTGTATTCATAAATATGGAAACGGTATATTGAAGCGAAAACATCATCGATCTTTAGTGGAACAAAAAGTATTAAAAGTCACACACACACACGCACGATGAAAGAAACTAACGTGCATGCATCTGTGTGTGTGTGTGTCTGTCTGTGTGTGTGTGTTTGTGTCCGTGACACATTCATCTGTTTTTAAGCAGCAGGAAAGGAGAGAGAGACATTGATCATCAGACTTGTCCGCAGCTTGTGCGTCCTAATCAGAGCCATTCATCTCCCCTAACACACACACACACACACACACACACACACACACACACACACACACACACACACACACACACACACACACACACACACAGAGCTCTTTATTACTTTCCATTAGGGCTGGGGGCGAGCTGTAAAAAGGCCGAGCTGGGAGAGTTAGTCTTTTCCTTCTGGCAGCGAGCGGATCGGGAATAATATGCACACACAGACATTTGTCATGTTGGCTGTTGATTAATATGAAGCCACAAAGTGTGTGTGTGTGTGTGTCTTTGCAAACTGCAGGATCAGACTTCACACACACACACACACACACACACACACACACACACACACACACACACACACACACACACACACACACACACACACACACACACACACACACACACACACACACACACACACACACACGCTGGCCACTTATCGGAGGTTAATGATGGGACAGCAATGCAGAGTATTAGCTGCAGCGCGAGGACTGAAGGGAGCAGCTGGTAGTTGAGAGGGTGTGTGTGTGTGTGTGTGTGTGTGTGTGTGTGTGTGTGTGTGGTTAAGGGGGGGATGATACGGAGGTTTTTGGTTTAGCTTGTTTACCAGAGAGTAAGTCCTTGGCTGGCGCTGGCAGAGCATACGGATACCCTGACCCTGAGGACAGAGAGACCACATGACACGTTAACACAGCGTGTGTGTGTGTGTGTGTGTGTGTGTGTGTGTGTGTGTGTGTGTGTGTTACACGTATGGTCAGTTCTTTTTTTGTATTATTTTCCCGACACAATCCAAGAAGAAAAGAAAAAAAACTTTTCATTCTTTTTCTCGGCAACGTTATTAGTGAGTGATTGATGTGCAAAGTGCAACGAACGAGGAGGAAGAGGAGGAGGAGGAGGAGGAAGAGGAGGAAGAAGATGTGTGAATGAGAGGAAGAGGAGGTAAAAAATAAAAGTAAACATGAAGTATACACACACAGACTGTCGTCTTTGTGTGTGTGTGTGTGTGTTGATGATTAGAGAGTAATAACTCAGAACTGGAGGCTCAGATGGATGGAGAGGGAGGGAGACCCAGTGGAGAGGAGGAGGAGGAGGAGGAAGGGGAGGAAGAAGAGGAGGAAGAAGGGGAGGAGGAAGAGGAGGAGGAGGTGATGGATGGCAGACGGAGAGGGAAGTGAAGAGAGCAGAGTGGAGAAAAGAATGGAAGGAGGGAGGTGAGAGAAGAGTGAGGGGAAAGTGTTTCATCAGAGAGGATGAAGGAAGACGAGTTGGACAGCAAAGGGAAGGAGGAGGGAAGGAAAGGAAGGAAATGAAACACAGGGAAGGAAATGAAATAACCCTCCTGGTTCTACTGCCGCCTGCAGGTGTGGAGGAGTCATGACGGCGCTCGGTGGCGTCTTTCATGTCAACACAAACTTTTTGGGAAAACGATATCGTGAGTATGAGGTTATGTTTGAAATATTAATTTCTGTAAAGACACGGCTACGTGTGAATGTGGCCTCAAGGGGCGTGTTCGGTCTTTGTGGGCGTGGTCAGCCTCTGTGGGCGTGGCTTAACGTGCCAGTGTGGAGAAACCACACGACTGTCACCAGGTTCTGACGTAAAGGGTTAAATACTGATCTGTTTTTGTTGTGCGTGATGGGATGTGACAAAAAAACAACACAAAAATCAATATTAGGAATTAATGCAAGAATAACTGAAATTATATTGTTTCCCGTTTTTTAATCATTTAAATTGGCTCAACTTAAAAAAGCGAATCCTCTGGACTTAGGTTTAATATGCATCTTAACTATGTAGATTTTTTAAGCAATGCATGCTGGGAAATCTGCTACTATGCTGTTTAAAAACTTAAGAGTTCCAGTTTTCCATCAACTCATCAAATAAACAAATAATAACTCAGATTATATTGTTTCCCTTCTTTGAAAGCGAATCCACTGAACTTAAGTTTCATATTTATCTCAACTATGTTGTCTTTATGTAGATTTCCTAAGCAATGCATGCTGGGAAATCTGCTACTTCGCTGTGCGAGTTGCAGCATTCCTCGTCATTTAAATAAATACATTTTTGATTGTATTTAATATGTTTATGACACAGACTCAATTAAATGTCATGAAATGTTAAAAAACAAACGACAGGAAGTGAAATGTCACCGTCTGGCACCAAAACTATGATGTCATCATTTTACTGCTGCTCTGGGCCCGAACTGCTGTTGAGACGACAAATCAATGAACACCAGCAACCTGTGTGTGTGTGTGTGTGTGTGTGTGTGTGTGTGTGTGTGTGTGTGTGTGTCTTTTACAACAATCTGCTCGAGTGGCTCAGGATCAAATATTGATCAGCGGCTCAGGTCTCCTTGGTTACTTGATATATTAAAGTGAAAGTTCCCTCACACACACACACACACACACACACACACAGTGTGTGTTGTATTACTTCCTGGACTTGGCTGGTATCTGCATGTGAATGACGTCTGTACACCACACACACTGCGTCAGCGTGGTGTCACACACACACACACACACACAGGTAAATGTAAGTGTATATATACGTGTGTGTGTGTGTGTGTGTGTGTGTGTGTGAGACAGAAGACAGGAGCATGTGACCAACTGTTGGTCGCTAGGCGCCTGTCGGTCACCATGGCAACATGTGGCGCCATGCTGAGCTCTTGCTGACATCACACCTGTTGAAGCGAAACGCGGTGTGTGTGTGTGTGTGTGTGTGTGTGTGTGTGTGTGTGTGTGTGTGTGTGTCGAAACAGGCTTCCAGCTGCTATCATTCAGTGTCGTTCTGCTGATGTCACAGACACACACACACACACACACACACACACACACACACACACACACACACACACACACACACACACACACCACAAGAACAACATATTTTGCTTTTGTCTTCTTTAGACAAATTAATGTGCAATATAAAAATAGTTAAATCAAAACTGAGAAGAAGAAAAAGAGAAAATGTGGGTTGATGTAAATTTACTTTGACAAATCCCATCAGAGTCACATGTGAGGAATAAAGCTGCACTGGTCCTGTGTGTGTGTGTGTGTGTGTGTGTGTGTGTGTGTGTGTGTGTGTGTGTGTGTGTGTGTGTGTGTGTGTGTGTGTGTGTGCGTGTGTGTTCCTCTTGTCAGCTGAATTTTTTATGTCCATTCTCATGGCTGAGCTCCTTTAACAGAATTCGTTACGCTGCGAACACACACACACACACACACACACACACACACACACACACACACACACACACACACACACACACACACACACACACACACACACACACACACACACACACACACTGTAATCCTTGCCTTTTTAACTGCGTCGGCTTCAATTGGAGTCGGTCAGTCTCAGAATCAAAGGCAGTATTTTTTTTTCATTCCCTCTAACAATATTAATAATAATATTATTAATAATAATAATAATATCCACGTGAAATTCAATTGTTTGCGATTATCAAATGAAATTCCTTTTTTTTAAAAAGGGAAAACAAATTAGAGTTAAACTCGACACCGCCGCCGAAAATGTATATTGAATCTGAAATGGCAAAAATAAATAAATAAATAAATGAATAAAAAATTAAATAAAAAAAAGCAGCTGCACCCGCGAGCTGACGGAGGCGGAGAAGATTCTCCTTGACGGCCCGGAGATTACACACCTGAGCACAGACACACACACACACACACACACACACACTGTGGGGACCAGAGCGTCGCCCCCTCCTCGAGGTCCTCTCTGCTCCTGCAGCTCAGCGCTGCTCCCTGCTGGCCAGACGACGCAACAACAGGCTCCACTGAGCCGAGACAGAGAACACAGGATGTTCCTTCTTGTGCCACTTTGTTTCTTTTTATTGTTCATTTATAATACTT